>NW_028270180.1:88397822-88747339 GCF_037043375.1 Chiloscyllium plagiosum
AGTCAGGATTCATCGATCATTATGATAAAGACATATCTGCTGGAGTAGCACCAATATCAGTCCAATGGCTTCAGTTATTTTCATCTATAGTGAGAGCCTGAGGGAGGGTACTGAGTGCAATACACATCGGAGTTTGAGGATGACACTGACAACCAAAAGGCAGGCTGTTATTTAATGAAGAGGAGTCCCAACAAAGGAGCAGTACAAAGGGATTGGAGTGTTCCAGCGCATGAAACATAAAGTCAGCATGCTGATGCCGAAAGTAACTAGATTGGTACATTGAGCGGGTTTCTGGGATGAAAGGGTTGAATTATTGAGTACATCTAAAATGGTGAGGTAATTAATCATTGCGCTTGAAATGAATGAGCGTGACATTACTGAAATGGACACGGTACAGAGGGGAAAATGAGGACTGCAGATGCTGGGGATCAGAGCTTAGAAATGTGTTGCTGGAAAAGCGCAGCAGCTCAGGCAGCATCAAAGGAAAAGGAGAATCGACGTTAAGGGCTTATGTCCGAAACATCGATTCTCCTTCTCTTTTGATCCTGCCTGACCTGCTGCGCTTTTCCAGCAACACATTTCTAAGGTACAGAGGGGGCTTGACAAGGTATTTGTTGAGAATGTGGTTCCACACCTGGGCAGAGTGTCTCACTCCAGGACATTGATACGGAATAAGGGATATCGAATTTCAAACTGAGATGTAAAGAAATGCCATCTTTCAGAAGATAGTGAATTTCTGGAATTTCCAAACCCAGAGAGTTGTGGAAGGTGGGTCACTGAATGTATTTACAGATGCGGTGGATTGGTTTCGGACATGCAAGCGAGTTGAGAGATACGAGGGTGTAGCAGGAAAGTGGAGTTGAGCCAGCCTCGATTCTACAAGTACATTTTCGAAACAAGGACTAACCATCGGAGTGACCTCGATCTGTTCCTGTTTAGCAGGTCCGAAGGGCTGATTAGAACATCAGAACACAGGGCTGAGGGACATGAGTGGGCCATTCGACCCTTTGACACTACTCCACCAGTAAAGTAGGTCATGGTTCAACTCATTGTGCTCTCAGCTGCACTTTTCTCTCCATTATCCCTGATACACATGTCTATGGAAAATCAGATTAAGCCAGCCTCAATATAATATAAAGATTCAGCCATCATAAACTTCTGGGAAAAATATTCGCACTTGAATAAATGCCCACTTTGTGAATTCTTGTCACTCCGGTTCTGACTGTGGTTGTAGGGTGCGACTGTTACCTTTTCTAGTACCGCTCCTCCATTGTTTGCAAAAAATTTAAATGTAACCAGGTTGGAGATATGGCCGATAATAAAGGTCTCAGACTGGGTCAGGTTCAGTGATAGGAACAAGTCAGACAGATTGCTTTAGTCAGCCACATATAACCAATAGAAGTACCGGAGCAGCATGGGGGACCTGTGGTTAGCACTGCTGCCTCATTTCACCAAGGAGCTGGGTTCAATTGCAACCTTCAATTCCCCCCGTATCTGTGTGTGTTTCCTCCCGGTGATCCAGTTTCCTCCCACAGTCCAAAGATGTGCAGATTAGACTTAATTGACCATGCTCAATTGTCCATAGTGCTCAGGGATGTGTAGGTTAGCTGGTTTCGTCATGGAAAACGCAGGATTACATGGTTCGGGTAGGGGGATAGGTCTGGGTGGGATGCCGTTGGGTGGATCACTGTGAACTAAATGGACAGCATATCCTGCTTCCACACTACAGAGGTTCTATGACAATGACAAGTTTGGACAAGACAAACACCCAATGGTTGTCTACCTGATCCATGCTCCTCAAGGTCTTGCATAATTCAATAAGATCACCTCTCATTCCAAGAATAATCTGTTAAAGCCTCCATAATATAAGCCCTTCATCCCAGGAATACGTGAAGTGAAACATCTCTGAACTGCTTCCAATGTAATTGTATCCTTTCTCAGATAAGGAGACAAAATAACAACTTCGTACCCCAGATGAGATTGTTTATTATTTTCTCAGTGTTGTGCGACTTTGGAAATCTCTTCCCGCTGAGTATTGGAGGCAGAGATATTGAATATTTTTGAGGTTCAGACAGAAAGTTCATGGATAACAATGGAGTCAAGGATTATGTGGCCGGAATATACGGTGTGGGAGAAATGCTGGCAGTAGTACAAAATGACACTAATCCAAAGCACCCAGGAACATAATGCAAAACAAATGGTAAGGTAGGTAAATAAAATAAATGCAAAAGTGATAGAATAGATTTCCAATGGACCATGGGGCTGTTCTTTCATGTAACAGAGACCACTCGTGGTGGTTAAATCTGAGGGTCAGCGCACCTAAGATGTTGGGGTGATGTTGAGAGAGCATCTCTTCATGGTAACCTCTGTTAGTGTGGGAAATTGAACCTGTGCTGGCGTCCTCCCTCTGCATCACAAACCAGCCATCCAGCTAAATGAGTGGGCGACTGTGTAACTATTACAGACAGAAACAGCTACAGACAAAGGACAATAGAAACTTTCCTAACAAGGGAAAAAGGTGCAGTTCATAACGGTCAAGATAACGGCTGAGGATAAAAATGTTCTCGGCTTGAAATTGTATTTAATAACGAGACAAGTGCTTGGAAGCTGTCTTTGGCTGAATAATATAAGGTGAGACAAGTGAAATAACCAGAATACTAATTGTTATTGCTTACCGATAACCATAAAAGAAGTGTAGATTTTGGTCAGTCTGTATAAAATGAGCTTATCATTACATAAAAGTATACAACTTATGGAATATATTGTTTGGAGTGTCCGTCCCCATTGGAAATGCCCTCGAACAGGCGCTTGAAGAAAACCGGGGTAAAAGTGTCTGAGTATCGTCTGGTCAGTGACAGGAACCCAGGGGGTTGAGTAACTAAAAGTTCCTGCAACATGGAGCTGAGAAAACCATCAAATAATCCGCAATCTCATTATATGCTAGAGCACATTTGAAGGGATGATTGGCCTTAGGATGGATTTTAATTGGATGTGATTTGAAAAACATACATCTCTCCTCCTTCCTCTTAAAAGTTACACACGGTGCACTGACATTTTCCTGAAAAAGGAAATTACTTGGAACATTTTCTGGAACATTCCATAATCGGTATTCTCCAGACTATTCTCTCACCGTGTGAGGATATTGGAAAGGCGAGAAAGAAAGAGAGAAAGAGGAAAGGCGCTGCGTGCAGCAGTGAGAGTGGTGGAGCATGAGCCTTGTTCTGGTAAGTGCTATAACAGATATACAGTGTTTATAATGTGGGGGTAAAGTGGAGAGAGAGAGAGAAAGAGAGAGAGAAGTTGTGCATGCAGCAGTGAGAGTGGTTGAGCATGCGCCTTGTCCGGGGTAGAGACTATAACAGATTTCAATGAGTGTGCAGGAGCAGAGCGAAGACGGTGCCCTTTATCCTGGCAGAATGGAGAAGGTTATTGATGCCTGTCCTGTATTGTTGGACATTTCTTCAGACCGCAGATCCTGCATTGAGCTGGGTCGTGAGCTCAAACCACTGTGCAGGGCAGCTCCAAACTGACAAAGCTCAACCGCGTGCCAATGGATCTTTTAAAGATGGTACCAGTGCCAGGGATCACGGGACATCCAAGCGATGGTGTTTACCTCCAGCCATGAAGGGTGGGAGAATTAGGCTGGCATTCAATGAGAGGGACACTATGGGGTGGGGTGGGTAGTTAATGAGGTGCGTTCGATAAGGTAACACCAGGAAACTGACCCGGCTTCATGCAGACGATCCCTCAGTCACACTCAATGAAAATGGCACTGAGATAAATGAATGTTAGTTTCTGGCCAATGAGTTGAAGAATCTGCTGACTCCACTCCCAGCTACAAAGCTGAAGAAGAAATGCTCACCCAAAACTTTCCATCATCTGAACTCACTCCAATATCCCATTCACCCATCATTCCTGGGAATACTAGCTCACGTTGCAGGATGCTGTCAAAATATCTTCATTTCCGCATTCTGAAACCTGTGATCTTCCATGAAATTGTCTTTCAAACTCCCTCTCCCTTTTTTACACAAAAATATTTTGTTTGTTGATATTTAAACCGACTTCCCCATCATATCTCTCTGGCAGTGGCGTTCACACCCACAGCACCCCCTTGTCATGGCACAATGGACATATGGGGCTGTAAATGGATGGGAGCTGCACATCCTGTCACTTCCAGCATGGGCTGCATGTTTCTTCACTATGGGCAGTGATCTAACACAGTGTTACTGAGCAATGTACTGGAGTGGTGGAAACAGCTGCTTAGACAGTAACTGTTCCAGGTTTACAGATCCATTCACTGCACAGATCCCCATACTGTACAGATGCCTTGTCCACGTCTATTGAGCAAGACACTGGTGTGGGCTGCATATCACCCCATGCTGGACAGACAGTTTTGTCAATGTTTCTGAGTCAATGCATGGGTGTGTACTGTACTGCTCCACGTGTTGGACAGATAGCTAGTGGACGAGAGAGACCTGTGCTACATTCCATCATAGACTGATTGCTGGGATGTACTGAACCTGCTCCATGTTGAACAGATATCTTATCTGGGTTTATACGGTCTGGGCTGGATCTGGGAGGTGGATTAAATTTGCGATATAATTCCAGATAGAGCGATCACTCCTCCAGCATGGTGCATTCCGCTGTGAAATCCCGTGTTTCTGCAACATGTTGTTCATTAAGTAATTAACCAATTAAAACATGAATATCTGTCCTTTTTGTTATGGAAATCAGCAGACACATCTCAAAATATATGACGAAGGGAGTCTTGACCGGAACTTTTTTTTAATTTTAAAGATAAATGTGAGGTGTTGTGCTTCAGATGCAATTCGCTTGGACAAAATATTAGACATTAAGCAAAACACAATTCATTCAACCATTGCCGACAAAACACAAAGAAGAAGAAGAATAGATTGTTTAACTACTAAAAAATAACTGTGCCAATATGGTAACATCCTATAAACACACACTTGTCCATCAAAAAAGTCAGGAAATAGATTGTCTCAACTGCATTTCTCCAATGCAGGAGGAAAGAACATCAAAAAGACAATTCTGAGAGAAATCTCAGACAGGGTGTAGCAGCTGGAAGAGATTTCCAATCTTAAAATCCTGCTGAGACCCCAGCAATAACTGGGGAAAGGTAAAACGAAGAATCCTGGTACTGTGACAGCTTGACCGTCACTCTACAGGACCAAGCCGCACTTGCAAGGACCACGAGGCATAGACTGTATCTACACTGTTTATGGCACTGTAGGACCCTCTCAGAAATGCCTAACCCCACATAAGCCGTTAAATGATGGTAAGATACATGTCAAAGTTAAACATGAATAAATAAAACAATAGGATGCAGCGGGCCTGGTTATCAGACACAGCCGGCCTTGGGAGCCCAGCAATTCCGACCCTGCCAAAACATCTTATGATCAACGAGCTAGTGAATAGAAAGCATCATCTCTCTGTCTCACCCCTAACGTTACAGTTGGAGATGACGTTATTAGCCCAATATTCAACGATGACAACATCCCAACCAGACCAAGTATTATTGTGACTTATAAGGATTGTAGTGAAAGGGTTAACTGGAGCTGTTTGTACATTGACTGTGATTGATGTCAGTCTCCATGGATACTCACTGTGTCATTGAAGGGTTTCCCTCTTCCATTAGTAGGGGGTTTCCATCAACCTGTTATTCCATATTATCAGCGGCAGCGTCATCCTCAAGATGATTGGGGTCAGCAGCTGCAGGGAGAGGGAGAGGAAGAGAATCTTAGAAAAACAGACTGGAACGTTCCAACAATGGATCAGAATCTGAGAGCATGAGAGTCGAATGTTCCAACAATGGGCAGTAGTTTATCCTTGGGTCTATAGTGGCTTTCTCGGAATTGGGCATGGTTAGAGTTGCGGATACGAGCCGTACTGATGATTATTTAAGCAGGTTACTATCCTATCCTCGCTAGTATTGTTGTTCCGGGTAAGTCTATTTCTGTCAATTCTATTAGCGATGGTGAAGGTTATTGCTTTTTCTGTTATTTATATATAACAAATACATAACCTGTTATCTTCAGTTTCAGTCACAAATTCCACTTCATTTCTATCAATTTACGAATCCTCACTCATAAACATCTTAGAAGGAACAAGACTGTTCAGACACGAGTTTTCTTTTTGCCTTGAGCTGTTCTATGTCTCTATATTCTCTCTGTTTCCAACCCTGCCTACACCCACCATTATAATATCCCCAGTCTCCAGCTCTGTCTCAGTGCTGTTCCAAAATAAGCCATCATCTGCCCCCTTGTTAACTTCAGATTTTACGGCTCCAGTTCTTTTCTGACCAATCTTCCAGTTACAAATATTTTGACTACAAGCTTGTACTTGTCTCTCCAGTTATTTCATAATAGGAACCTCATATCAGAATAATAATTTCACTTGCTGTGCCATGACTCTAAAGGCATTGTTTCAAATTCTACCAGAACCAATGATAGAACTTAAATTCAAGTGGCAACAATTGGAAAGAAACCTCATTTTACAAACAGCAATCATGAAACATCAGGATTTCTTTTAGTATTTCACTGATAGCCTTTGGTAAAGAAACCAAGTGTCACAAAAAAAAGGTTGGCTCCATATTGTCTTGACCAATGGCCTCGCATTCAACGGCATTTAGTGATGGATGACAAATGCTGCCCTTGCCGGTGATGCTGACATCTCGTGAAACAACAGAATTAAAGGGGAAATAAACCAAGGAACTGTGGATGATGGAGATCTGAAATAAACTTCCACAGCCTCTGAAAATATTGGAGAATCTCAGGAAGTACGGCAGCCTCTGTCAGGAGAAAAACAGATAAAGTTTCGAATCTAGTGACCCTATATCACAACTGAAAGCAACTGGGAAGTAATGTTATTTATATCAGAGATGGTCGGATGTGAGAGAGGAAGGTTAGTTGAGTGGATGTAGAAATGCCCAGCGAGAAAGAGAGAGAGAGAGAGAGAGAGAGAGGGGGATAAAAAGCAAACATAGGAACTGCTGATGATGAACCAGAAGAAAAATAACATGGGAGCTTACTCTAAAATTTCCCCTTTTTCCCATATTCCTGAATATTATGTGAATTTAGATGTGTCCTTGTTTACATTGAGTTATATTCCCTCTGTCTTTCTTCTCTGGGTGTAATGATCAACTCCATCGGCAATACTGGTGCCGCCCTTATAGTTGCTGAGAGACAAAGAAACGGAATGCCACATTGTCAACTGATTTTTTTTTGGAGAAAGGAAGTGTAACTGTACGGCCGTGCAGAGATGTAACTGTTTTTTCTGCTAAGAACAAAAACATTTTTAACACTGGTTGGGTGCACCGTGTGTGAGGATTTGACTTGCTCCAGTAATTACAGAGTAAAGAGACGTTCTGTGGACGCTTGTCTCAGGTTTTTGTTATCAGCTGCTGCGTCTATTCAGGGATATCCAAGTCTATGGTGACCCAACTATGGACCAGATATGAGCACTGCATTTACAGAGTGTTCTGGGTCCATGGTAAACACATGGAATTGTGGATACACAGAAGAGAAACTGTGTACACAGGGAGGACCAGGGCACTGCATGTTCTTACCAGGAATTTCCAGGAACATTTGTCTAAGCTGGACCATTTCCAAGTGTAAAATGTGAAACCAGCGTCTTTCAAAAATGAGGTAGTCACTGAGCTGTGTCTCCTCCTTCAAACTCACACCAGGGACAGGACTGTGCTGACACTCACCACGAAGTGAACTGGATTGATTCTGGAACTTTCCCGGCAGAGTGGATTACATATCCATCACCATGAAGTGTATTGGATTGAATCTGGAACTTTCCAGGCAGGAGTGAGCGACATGTCCGGAGTGCAGTCCTCCGATATATCACAAGCTGATAGGAGCCACCTGCCTGCTGAGAGGAATACATTGGATCTGTCTCCACAGAAGAAGGTGCAGAAACTAACTTCCAGAAATGCTGGGGAACAGGGGCCGTGGTGAAAATCAGATCATTATTTTCCAAGTGTCTCGTTGTCACATTCCTTATGAAAGGTTACAATGTTTTCCTCACAGCTGACATTAAACTATTTAGTTTTCTGTTTGCCCTCTCCGTCCTGTTTTAAATGTTTAGGGGAACAATACATGTTTTCCAGTCTGCAGGATCCTTTCCAGAATCTAACCAGCTTTGACGAATAGTCAGTAATTCTTTCAGTAGCTCTGTTGCGACCTCCTTAATATTCGCTCTCATCTTCCGCCTAGGAACCCTCCAATCACAAGGGATGAATGCAGATTTCTCCAGCTTCCTCATTTCCCCTCCCCCTCACCTTATCTCAATCCCAACCCTCGGACTCAGCACTGCCTTCTTGACCTGCAGTCTTCTTCCCGAACTCTCCACCCCCACCCCCTCTCTGGCAGATCACACTCACCTTAACCTCCTTCCACCTATCGCATTCCCAACGCCCCCACCCCAAGTCCCTCCTCCCTACCTTTTATCTTAGCCTGCTTGGCACACCTTCCTCATTCCTGAAGAAGGGCTTATGCCCGAAACATCGATTCCCCTGCTCCTTGAATGCTGCCTGACCTGCTGCGCTTTTCCAGCAACATATTTTTCAGCTCTGATCTCCAGCATCTGCAGTCCTCACTTTCTCCCTGTTGCAGGGAATTAAGTGTTTACGTTATAAGGACAGGCTCGATGGAAAAGGACCTTTTCCACTGCAGCTTGGAAAGTTGAGACTTTATCAACCTCATAGAGGTTTATAAAACAAAGTGAGGCAGAGATAATGTTGAATGGAAGGTGCCCTTTCCTTAGGGTGGTGGATTTCAAGACTAGGGGGTAATTTTAAGATGACAGGAGAAAGGTATACAGAAGACATAGTATCATAGAGCTACCCAGCTCTACGCAACCTGTCCCTGCCAAACAGATGTCCTACATTAATCTGGTTCCATTTGCCAGCATTTGGCCCATATCCCCCTAAACACTTCCTATTCATGTGCCCGTCCAGATGCCTTTGAAATGTTGTAATTGTCCCAGCCTGCACAACTTCCTCTGGCAGCTCGTTACATATACAGCAACCTCTCATTGAAAACGTTGCCCCTTAGATCCCTTTTGAGTCTTTCCCCTCTGACCTTAAACCTATGTCCTATAGATTTGGAGGGTGCAACCCCGGGGAAAATACATTAGCTATTGACACTATCCATTTCACTTGTGAGTATATAAACTTCTATGCTTACTTCTCAACCGCTGATGCTCCAGGGAAAATAACCCTGGCATATTCAGCCTCTCCACAAATCTCAAAACATCTAACCCTGGATGTTTGTAAATCTTTTCTAAATTCTTTCAGGTTTCACACATCCTTCCTCGAAGAGCGAGACCGTAATTGTATGAAGTATTCAATAGTGGCCTAACCAATGTCCTGCACAGCCACAATATAACCTTCCAACTCCTACATTCAATGCACTGTCCAACAACGACAAGCATATCAAACACCTTCTTCAATATCCTATATACCTGCAACGCCACTTTCAAAGTACTATGAACCTGCTCTCCAAGGTCTCTTTGTTTAGCAACACTCCCCAGGGACTTAACATTAAATGTATAAGCTAAGCCTTGATTTTCCTTTCCAAACTGTAGCACTTCACATTTATCTAAATTAAATTCATCTGCAACTCTTCAACCCAATAGTCCATCTGATCAAGATCCCGTTATATTCTGAGGTAATCATTTTCTCTGTCGTCTGCATCTTCAATTTTGGAGTCAAATATGAACTGACCATACTTCCTGTGTTCACATCCAAATCAATTATGTAAATGATGAAGAGCAGTGGAACCAGCACCAATCTTTATGGCACAACACTGGACACGGGCCTCCAGTCTGAAAAAAAAAACCCTTCACCACAACCCTCTGTCTTCTATCTTTGAGCCAGTTCTGTATCCAAATGGCTAGTTCTCTTTGTATTCCACGAGATCTCACCTTGCTAACAAATCTTTCATGGGGAATCTTGATGAATGCCTTACTGAAGCCAATATAGATCATGTCCACTGCTCTGTCCTCATCAATGCCTTTTGCTACTTGTTAAAATAAAAAGTAATCCAGTTCGTGAGACATGACCTCCCATGCAGAAAGCCATGCTGACTTTCCTTTATCAGTCCTTGCCTTTCCAAATACATGTAAATCCTATCGTTAGGATTCTCTCCAACAACTTGCCCACCACCGATGTCAGGCTCACTTGTCTATTGTTCCCTGGCTTTTCCTTGCCAGTTTGTTTAACAATCGCACCACGTTTAGTCAGCCTCATGTATTCCAGCACCTCAGCTATGGCTATTGATGATAAGAACATCACATCAAGATTTCCAGCAATCGAGATTCCCACAGAGTTCTTGTGTATATCTGATCAGGACCTATGAAGTGCGTTGTGATTACACATCGTTTGATTCGTGTATGGCATGAACGTCCTCAGAAGTGATAGATGTGGGTAAAGTTACAACGTTTAAAAGACATTTTATTAAGTACAATAATAAGTGAAGGTTTGGAAAAATATGTTCCAAGCGCTGGAACGTGGGACGAGTTTAGTTTGAGACGATCGTGAGAATTGAGTGTATGGACTGATATGTCTGTTTTCAAACCCCCTGTACAACTCTATGCTTGCATGTGTGTTTGTATGCATCTGCATATTTCTGTCCGCGCTTGTCGATTTGTGTGTCTCTATATGTGTATCTATCTCTTTGTGTGTTCTGCATGAATGTGTATATGTATGTTTGCATCTCTATTTCTGCATCTGTGTGGAATGGGAGCTGTTTTGTTTTGGGGTGAATCATTGAATGGTGTTCAAAGCCTCCCTTCCACTCCTCCCTCTCCCTCTGCCTCTCCCTCTTGTGCTGAAAATGATACAATGCCATGCTCTGTTGGAGCGTTTTAGGACTTTTCAATCCTTTCTTGCATCTCAGATTATTTGTAAGGGTAAATCACTAAACATTGCATTTACTGGATGTGTGTGTGTGCGTGCCTGTGTGTGTGCATGTGTGTATGTGTTTGTGTGCGTCAATGTGTGTGCGTGCATCTGTGCGTGTGTCTATGTGTTTGTATGCCTGTGTGGGCAGCTGTGTGTATGTATGTGCGTCTGCGTGTGTATGCATGTCTTTGTGTATCTGTGTGTGTTAGCGTGTGTCCTTGTTCTGTGTGTGTGCGTGCCTATGTGTCAGTGTACATCTGTGTGTGTGTGCATGTGTGTGGGGAATGTGGGTGTCTGTGTATGGGTGGTTGTGGGTATCTATCTGTTTGTGTGTGTGTGAGTTTGTGTTTGTGCTTGCCTGTGTGTTGGTTTGTATGGGTGTGTTTTCTGTGTGGTGTACGTCAATGAGTGTGAGCTTCTGTCTGTATGCCTGTGTGTATGTCTATCTGTTTGTGTATCTTTGTGCCTATGTGTGTGAATGTGTCTATGTGTGTTTTGCATGTGTCTGCGCCTGTGTTAGGGTGTGTCTATTTGAGTGTATATATCTGTTTGTGTGTGCCTGTGTTAGCGGATGTGTGCATGTGTGGGGATTGTGGGTGTGCATGTGACTGTTTGAGTATGTCTGTCCGTGTGTGTGTGTGTGTGTGTGTGTGTCTGTGTGTATGTGTGTCTGTGTGTGCGTGCCTGTGTGTGCCCGTGTGTGAGCCTATGTGTGCGTGTGTGGAGACTGTGAGTGACTGTGTGTGGAGGGAGAGTTTAGTTGTCTTCGTGGGAGGGAAGTGTGGCTGTCAGTGTGTTTGTGTGTGTGTCGTTACGTGTGTCTGTCTGTGTCTGAGTCTGTTTCTGTATTTGTTTCCGTGTCTGTGTGTGTGCGTGCGTGTGTCTGTCTTGAAAAAGTGTGGTGCTGAAGAAGCGCAACTGTTCAAGCAGCATTCAAGGAGCAGGAGAGTCGAAATATCGAGCATAACCCTTTCATTAGGAATGAGGCTTCTGGCCAAGGGGTCTGAAGGATAAATGGAAGGTGGTGGTGCTGTGGGGAAAGTAGCTGGGAAGGCGATTGTTAAATGAAGGTGGGCTGAAGGTGATAGTTTAGAGTGGAAGGTGGAGTGGATAGTTGTGAAGGAAGACGAACAGGTTGTACAGTACAAGAAGGAGGGGCCGAGTTGTAGGGTTGGATCTGGAATAAGGTGGCGGGAGGGGAAATGACGAAACTGGTGACATCTGTGGCTGTCTGTGTTTTGTGTGTGTGTGTGTGTGTCCGTCGGCGTGTGTACATCTCTGTGTGTCTGTTTGTGCACCTGCATGTCTCTCTGCATCTGGGCATGTGTGTGTATCTGGGTGTGGGGTGGCTGTGTATGTGTGTCTGTAATGCTGAAAAAGAACAAGCGTTCAGGCAGCATCCAAGGGACACTGACGGGGTGAATGGCTTTTCACACATCAGCAAGTTGAGGGAAGCAAGTGGTTACCAGCAAAGTGGAGTTGAGCGCTTGATTAGATCAGCCATGCCCTTATTGAAAGACAGTGCAGGCTTGAGGGGCCGAATATCCTACTCCTGCTCCCATTTCTTATGTTGTCATGTTCTTCTTTTGGAAAGTAACTGGTTATTTTCCTGGAAGCTGTGTTGTACAACGTTGCATTCAAGGAGAGCAGAAGATTTTTTGAGTTAACCCTGGATAGGGTATGGGAACTGCATTCCCAGCGAACCTGGGTCTGACCCACATCTCGAGCAGAAGTTATAGAGAGGGGAAGACTGGAAAGATGGATTGGGGATGGCGGTTCATTTCCTGACCCAGCCTGGATTTTCCAAGTACATTTCCGAAACTACACCTAACCATCGGAGTGGCCTCGATCTGCCCCTGTGTAGAGGGTCCAAATAGCTGAATGGAACATCAGAATGTAGGGCTGAGGGACACGAGTTTGCGCGTGCATGTCAGTCGGCGTATGTACGTCTCTTTGTATCTGTTTGTGCGTCTGTGTCACTCTGCATCCGGTGTGTGTGTGTGTGTGTGTTTGTGTGGTTGTGTCTGTGTGGGTGTGGGGTTTCTCTGAGTATGTGTGTGTGTCTGTGTGCAGCTGTATGTGTGCCTGCGTGTGTGTTTGTTTCTGTGAGTGTGTGCCCATCGATGCATGTATCTGTTTTTGACTGCATCTGTGTGTGTGTGTGAGTGTGTGTCTGTGTGTATGTATGTGTGTGTTTGTGTATGCGTGTCTGTTTGTGTGCCTGTGTGTATGTGTCTATGTGTCAGTGTGTGTCTGTGTATCTGTGTATGTGTGTTGGTGTGTGTCTGTCTGTCTGTGTTTGGATGGTGCTGTGAGCTGCTACCATCCCTCTATCCCTCCCAAACTGAATCCCTGATGATTATCACCCTCCACTCCCACGTGTAGAGTTGTATGGGGAGGCCAGCAGAGACTGACAGCAACAGAAAGCTCAGCCGGTCTGACAGCATCTGTGGACAAAAGTGAATGGGCCCATCATTGGATCTCGTATCTGGGGGATACTACATCACTGTAAGCACCATAGAGACTGCAGACTCACCTCACACTGATGCACACAGATAGATACACACTAATGCCGAGTCATAGAGACACTCACTAATACACTGAAACACACAGAGACATGGAGTGCCTGTCAGTAGTTCTTTTGCTCCATGGTAACCTTGTCAATATTTCAATTATTCTGTCTGGTGTTTGCCAGTATTTAGGTCTGTTCTCAGGGAGTGTGTTAGTATTGCACTTGATCACAATAGTGAGTGAGTCAGTATTTCTGTGTGGAGTGTGACGGTAGGACAATTTCAATGTTTGCAGATACCAAACCTGGAATAATTATAAAGTTCGTGGAGATCAACGTGGAACTCCAGCAGGACAGTGACACAATGGTGTAGGGTTCAGGTTTGTGGGAGATCAGAATCAATGTGAGGTGCAGTGTGAGGTGATGCACCTTTGTAGGAATAACTCTGAAATCAATATTATTATACATTCTGTACCAGTATAAAGGGGTGTTGGAGCAGAGGGCACTGCGCGTATATGAGCACAGATTATTGAAGATGTCAGGACAAGTGGGGAGAGCAGAAAATATTACAGATTGGTTTCAGTATCTGAGCTGTTTACAGGAGGAGGTGAAGGAGGGAGCCTCCATGCTCCCTTCCTGGGAAGGGGTGGTGATGATGCGTTGTGAGCCCACACTTCTGCCCACCGAGACCTTGGGGATTCATTTGTACCAGCTCAACCTAAAAGGGAGATGGCATCAGGGCCACGGATTTTATGTTGTGTTGAGGTGAATAGAACTGCCAGTGGGTTTAAAGTGAGAATTGCTCAGTTGGTGGGACGTTCATGTATCAGAATCTCCACACGAGGCGTCCTGGTACTCTCTGGCTCCTATCAGAGTCCTCCTCTCATGTCGGGTGGGGGTGACGGAATGTATCTCATGCACTACACATAAGCCACTCCCGACTTGGCCCGTTCTGTCCTATTTCAGGCTGTTTCTCCTGGAATGGGAGAAAGGGAAGGAGGATGGTAGGAGTGGGTGGCCTTGCAGTTAGTGCTGGTGTAGGTGGCGGACATGGTGAGGTGTCCGGAGAGAGTCAATCCATATTGTTTTATTTATGCAGTGTTATTGGTGTGGGATGTAAAGTGGAGGGAGAGAGAGAGAAAGGGAGACTGCTGGCAGTAGTGAGAGTGGTGGAGGATGTGTCTTGTTCAGGGGTCGGTGCTATAACAGATATGCAGTATAAGGAAGCAGAGAGAATACGGTGACCCTTGTCCTGACAGAACGGAGAAGGTTATTGGTGCTTGTCCTGTATTGCTGGACATTTCTTCAGACCGCAGAAACTCTACTGAATTGGGTGGTGAGTTCAGACCAAGCTCGATGGGTCTGGTAGTGTGGCCCACTTTAGGAAGAGAATGGTCCTCCTCTGTACTAGCCCATCCACCAGGACTTCCGTGACTCTGTTGACAAACGGTTGTGTAATTGTCCGTTATCTGCCATGCACAGGGTAAACTGTGTAGGGCAGCTCCAACCGGAGAAAGCTGAACCGTGTGCCCTTCGGCCTTTTGAAGATGGCACCAGTGTCAGGGATCACGGAATATCTAGGGTCATGCAGACATTCATGAGTACCTCCAACCATGAGGAAAATCCCGCTGGCATTGAATGAGACGGATGCCATGGGGTGGGATAGGTAGTTAATGAGGTGAGTTCGTTGAGATATCAACAGGAAACTAACTCAGTCTCATACAGACAATGTTCTGTTATACTCAGTGAAAATGTCACTGTGATAAATTATTGTTAGATGCAGCCCAATGTGTCGAAGATTCTGCTGACCCTACTCACAGTTGCAAAGCTGCCAAACAAATGCTCATCCTCAATACTCTCCGTCATCTGAACTCACACCAGTATCTGATTCACTCATCATTCATGGAAACACTGACTCATGTTGCAGGATACCGTTGAAATGTCTTCATTACAGAATTCTGTATCCTGGGAACACATCCTTCCATGACATTGTCTCTCAAATTCGCTCTCTCTGTCTATTACCCAAACCCCTCCTATTTGTTGATTCTTAACTGATTCCCCCGCCATCTCTCCCTGGCTGTGATGTTTACAACCACAACATCCCTGTGTCAAGATACAATGGAGATATGGAGCTGTAAATGGATTGGAGGTGTACATCCTGTTACTTCCAGCATGGGCTGCAAGTTTCTCCAAAGTGGGCTGCGATCTAACACAGTGTTACTGAGCAATGCACTGAGATGATGGACACAGTTCCACACTCTGGTCGCATATCTCATCTTGGTTTATAAATTAATGCACTGCTGTGGTCTGCATACTCTGGATAAATTGTGGTTGCATTGCACATTACACCAACCCGGTCTGCACAGTGCTTCCTGTTGAACACATATCTCACCTGGGTTTATGGATCAATGCGCTGCTACAGTGTGCCCAATGTACTGCTCTGGACTGATTGCAGTGTGGTGTTCAGCAGTACACTAGCCTGGACTGTGCACTGTTCCATGCTGAACAGATATCTCCTCTGGGTGTATGGTGTCAGGTCTGGTTCGCTGAGGTGGATTGAGAATGTGATATAACTAATCCTTTCAGTTGATATGACAATGCCTTTATTTTTATTCTCATTCATGTGATTGGACCATCCAAATTCTGACTCCTCCGGCCAGTCCCATTCCTCAGTCTACCTCTATCGTTCGGCAACATGTTGTTGATGAATAATTGTCCAGTTTTAATGTGAACAATTGTGCTGACTATTTCCCTCGCCTTTGGCATAGCTCACCCTGGAGCATCAGGATTAACCACGATAAACCTCAATAAGGTCACTCCTCAGAAACAACGGTCCAGGGAATATAGCCCCAGCCCATTTTCTCATTTACTACTCTCCGTGTAGCTCAACATCACTCGCCACCACCGCCCCACCCAACACTGTCAATATACTTGGAAGTCTTTTTGCCATAGTTTAACAACAGATTTCCTACAGCAGTGAGAACAAAATTAAAGGCAGTACTACAGAACTGGCAGAACATAGCGTGTAAGCAAAATTGAATATTGCAGATACGGGAGATTACAGTCGAGAGTGCGGTGCTTGTAAAGCACATCAAGTCAGGCAGCATCCGAGGAGTAAGAGAATCAATGTTTCGGGCAAAAGCGCTATTCCTCATTAAGGACCTTTGCCCAAAACGTCGAATTTTCCTGCCCCTCCGATGCTGCCTGACACGTTCTGTTTTTCCAGGACCACACTCTTAACCCAGTGTAAATCCTAGACGGCCTCCTTCTTCAAAGACAGTAATTTCCCTTTCCACATGGTCGATGGTGCCATCCAGAGCATCTCATCCACTTCCCATACCTCTGCCTTCAATAATCACCCTTCCAAACGCAACAGGTAAAAAACATCCTGTTCCTCACCTTCCATCCCGCCAAATTTCCAGAAACAATGCATTATCGCCCCATCCGCGCCACCTACAAACAGGCCCCCACCACCAGGGATATATTTCCCTCCCCACCCCGATCTGCGTTCCATAAAGAACATTCCCGGCGTGACTTTTTTGTCAGGTCCATGCCACCCAAAAACCCACCCGCCACTCTTGGCACCTTCCCCTGCCACCACAAGAATTAGAAAAGCTGCACCCTCACCTCCACCTCACCTCCGTCCGAGACCCCATAGAATCCTTCCACATCCTTCGGAGTTTTACCTGCACTTCCACACACGTTGCCTACACTACCCGTTACTCCTGATGTCTCCTCGACATTGGGGAGACCGGACGCCAATGTGTGGAATACTTCAGAGAACATCTCTGGGACACCCGCACCAACCAACTCCACCAACCCGTGGCTGAACACTTTAACTCCCCCTTCCACTCCGCCATGGACATGCAGGTCCTGGGCCTTCTCCACCACCAAACCTTAACCACCCGACGCCTGGAGGAAGGAAGGCTTAACTGTTGCCTTGGGACCCTGCAACCACATAGGATCAATGTGGATTTCGCCAGTTTTCTCATTTACCTTCTCTCCAACTTATCCCAGTTTTCAACTTTCCAACCCCATCCTACCTGTTCAACTTCCTTCCCATCTATCTGCCCCACCCTCCTCTCCCACATATCATCTCCAACCCTTCCTTCATCTACCTATCAAATTATTAGTTATCTTCCCCAACCCCATCCCCTTCTCATTTATCTCTCAGTTCGCTTGGGCCACAAGCCTCATTCCTGATGAAGGGCTCACACAAGAAATGTCAATGTTCCTCTAACGCTGCCTGACCTGCTGTGCTTTTCCAGCACCACTTTCTCGACTCTGACCTCTAGCATCTGCAATCCTCACTTTCTCTCTTGCGTTAATGTATCCAGAAATTTCCCCAGCAGACATCTTATGCAGCTGCTCTGTTATTTTATCCCTTTCCCCTTTTTAAACAGAGTGGGACATATACAGCCCCGCAGTTCTCTGGAAATACTCCTACGTACAAGGAAAAAAAATCTATAGCCCGTCCGTCAGTAACCCTCATCCATTCCATCAAGACTGAGTAAATATTCTCTTTTATTACGATATGAAATGTTATGTAAGGAAGGGGTTAACTGAGCCTGTTTGTTCGGTGACTGTGATTAATGTTCGTCTCCATCGACTCTAATTATCCCAGTGGAGAGTTTCCATCTTTTACTGATAAATGGGAATCGTTCAATGTGTTATCCCATAGTATGAGCTGGAGCATCATCGACAGCACTAACAGGGATAAGGAGCTCCAGATGGAGAAGGGGAGGAGCGATCACATACTGAGATCATTAGTCTGGAATGTTCCAACAACGAACAGGCGTTTATCCGATTATATTTCATCCCTTTCGCTATATTATGATTGGCTGTCATTATCATGGCGGATCTATTATGCACTTCGCATTATTCAATATTTTTATTATCCTTTCCTGTCTATCGTTGGTGTCCCTGGTAAGTCGCACCGTCCAGCTAAGTTTTTTTTTTCTAGAAACTAGTTATGACTGTGTTACTGTTCTTTCATATAGTCTTCACTTCTTGTGACTATTATTGTTCATGTTGAGACTCTGAATCCAGATATTGACTCCACAGACCACTACTGACTGCATCAGGGAACTTGTTCAATTACTTTCTCCCTCCTTGCTTCTGGCAGTGTTACTCATTGGTCTCTGTGTTGACCTACTCAGTTTCAGATGTGAACCATTGCCTCACTATCCTTGTTATTTAAATATTGGGAGTGTGGAGGTCATTGCCCACTATTATGTTTACAAACTCCATTTCCCTCCAGGGACTCCATCCCATACCTGGTCAATATCTATTTTTTAATTCAATTCTTGGACTTCGGAATCCCTGGCTGGCCAACATTGACAGCCCATTCCTATTTGCCCTGAAGCAGGTGGTGGTGAGCTGCCTTCTTGATTCGCTGCAATCCCCTTGCTGTGGGTTGACCCATAATGCCGTTAGAGTGGGAATTCCAGGATTCTGACCCAACGATTGTGAAGGAACAACGGTATATTTCCAAGTCAGGGTGGTGAGTGGCTTGGAGGGGAACTTGCAGGTGTTGTATGACACAGACGAATCACAACTTTGGTGATACCTTTGGCCATGAGCTCATTCCTGACACCATGCCCTGACCATTATTAATTTTAACTGCTCACCTTTCCAGAATGTACTTTACTGACTTAATCCATCTGCTGTTTGAACCTTGAGCCATGTAATACAGACTTAATGATGACAATAATATGCTGCTGGCACTCTCAGGTTAAAACCTGCAGAAACAAATCTGATTTGGACTCAGACCAAAACTCCGATCCAACCGACGTTCCTGAACACGCTGATCTATATCGCTATAGTGTCTGGAAATATCTGTCTTTTAATATTCTCAAACAATTAAACTCATCTGTCCATGAAACATCCCTCAGTTTCTTTCTGTCGATTATCCAAATCCCTGACAGTTGTTCATATTTAACCTGGTTTCCTTTCAGTGTATTTTCTCTCCTGCATTGATTTTCACATTCAACCACCCCAAATGCACGCCCCCCACCACACGCATACACACGCGCACACGCACAATTTGTACTGGTCTAATGGAGATAGAAATCTTTCCCAGCTCTGTGTATTTGATATGTGTATCATTCTCATATGATAGTAAACGTTTCAAATACTTCCCATGCAGGGCAGATAATCCAGTTTACTGGGCACTAGCATGGTCTGCACAGCTCTCCGTGTTAGTCGGTCATCTTCTTCCAGTTTATGTTGCTTGAAGTGTTCTGTGAAGCCAATTTAGCATTTGCTTAAACAAACCATTTCAGCTGTTCTAAAAATACCTTTTTTCAATTTTCTCATTCTTGTAATTTTGCTCTCTAAGAGTCAATCCTCCAGTTAGTCACATTACCCAGTCTTTTTCTCCTTATTTCCACAACATACTTTCAGTTAATTAACTGACTGTTTCTGTCTTTAATGTGAATCGTTCCGTCCCACTGTATCTTTCCCTGGCCATGGTTTTTGGCTCCCTTGTGAAAAGAGTGCTGACGTTGTGATGTTCCAAAACAGTGAAATCGTGTGTCTTGTGCTTTTGTTCACTTCTCGGTGTGTCCCATGTGGTGTTCCATGTACAGGTCTGGCTGTTGTTCACTTCTCGTGTTCTATGTGATGGTCCATGGACAGGGGTTTGTGCGCGGCTTATTTTTCACTACCCGGTGTGTCCCATGTGGTGTTCCATGGACAGGGGATGTGTGTCGGGCTGTTGTTCACTTCCCGATATGTCCCATGTGTTGTTCCATGTTCAGGAGTCGGGGTGTCTGTCGGGCTGTTGATCACTTCCCGGTGTGTTCCATGTCGGGGGTGGGGGTGTGTGCCTGGCTGCTGTTCACTTCTCGGTGTGTCCCCTATGGTATTCCATGTTCCGGGGTCGGTGTGTCCATCGGGATGTTGTTCACTTCCCAGTGTGTACCATGTGGTGCTCCATGTTGGATAGGTTTCAGCTACTTTGACTCACGTCTTTGAAAGGTGGTCTGTGCCTGTCCACCTAACATCTGACGTCTGTGTTTGTCCCTCTGAGTTGATCGTGTGGCTAGAAACATGAAGAATCCCCTTGAGCATTATTGTAAAGGGCCAGGTATCGAACATTTCTGACAATGCTGTCACTTTTTAAAAACGGTTATTGTCTCATTTTCTTTGAAGAGAGATCTTAAATGCCGTACTGTCGACTGCAAAAAGCTGAAGTAAATACCTTAGGAGGCTTGTAGGGTTTTTTACATTAATAATGATAACAATAGCCAGCTCTCACAGACCAGGCTTTCCAGTTTTTCTGAGCTATAACAGTCACCAGGTGCTTACAGTCGGAGATAGGTTGGATGCTTCAGTAAATGATCCCTCACTGTTATTCTCTCTGAAATTTGTCTATTCTGTGTCCTCCTGGATTGGAGAACTGTGTGCAAGACTGATTGACCTTGGATGTGCCTTTTTGCCAAGGGATGAGTTTAAGGGATGTTAGTACATTGGAACAGTTCTTTAGTAGACGGTACTGTATCTATTATTCTGTTAAGATTCCCAAAAAAGTTATTATATACTCCTCTTCTTTTTGTATGTATTTTTATTAGAGAGTTTAAATAAATTGTGATTTGCTTAAAGTTACGTGGTTTAACCAGCCGCATCACATCTGGAACACCCATTTGACAACTGCATTTATTGTAAGGTAGTGGGACGGCACAGTGTCTCAGTGGTTAGCACTGCGGACTCTCAGCACCAGGGACGTGAATTCAATTCCCACGTATGACTGTGTGGCGTTTTCACATTCTAGCTGTGTCTGCATGGGTTTCCTCTGGGTGCTATGGCTTCCTCCCACATTCCACAGATGTGCAGGTCAGGTGAATTGGCCATGAGAAATTGCCCATAGTGTTAGGTGCATTAGTCAGGGGCAAATATGGTGTAGGGGAGTGGGATTGGGTGGTTTGGTCTTCCGTGGGTCAGTGTGGACTTGTTAGGCCATACGTTTCCATACTGTTGAGAATCTAACCTTCGACAAGTTTGGCGTCCAGGTTACCATCTTAAAGTATTTTAGCTCAGTCTGACAATAGACAATAGACAATAGACAATAGGTGCAGGAGTAGGCCATTCAGCCCTTCGAGCCTGCACCACCATTCAATATAATCATGGCTGAAACTGAGAGCTGAAACTGACAACCGGAAGCGGCAGGGACAGACCACTATAAACACCGGAGGAAACATCAAAGAAGCGCTTCGCAGGAGGCTCCCTAGCACTGATGATGTCGCCTAGCCGGGGGACGAAACGTTTGCAACAAAAACTTCCAGCTCGGCGAACAGAACCACAACGACGAGCACCCGAGCTACAAATATTCGCGCAAACTTTGAACAGCCACCACTCTCTGGGTGAAGAAATTTCTCCTGAGCTCTGTCCTAAATGGTCTACCCCGTATTTTTAAGCTGTGTCATCTGGTTCGGCACTCACCCATCAGTGGAAATATGTTTCCTACTGCCAGAGTGTCCAATCCTTTCATAATCTTATACATCTCAATCAGATCCCCTCTCAATCTTCGAAACTCAATGGTATATAAGCCCAGTCGCTTCAGTCTTTCAGTGGAAGGTAATCCTGCCATTCCAGGAATTGACCTCGTGAACCTACGCTGCACTCCCTCAATAGCCAGAATGTCTTTTCTCAAATTTGGACACCAGAACTGCACACAGTTCTCCAGGTGTGGTCTCACCAGGGCCCTGTACAGCTGCAGAAGCAAATCTTTGCTTCTATATTCAATTCCTCTTGTTATGAAGGCCAGCATGCTGTTGGCCTTCTTCACTACCTGCTGTACCTGCATGCTTACCTTCATTGACTGGTGTACAAGAACACTTTGATCTCTCTGTACTGCCCCTTTACATAAATTGATTCCATTGAGGTAGTAGTCTGCCTTCCTGTTCTTGCTACCAAAGTGGATAACCATACATTTATCCACATTAAACTGCATCTGCCATGCATTTGCCCACTCACCTACAGGTTACCCTGTAATCTCCTAACATCCTCATCACTTTTCACCCTGCCACCCAGCTTTGTATCATCAGCAAATTTGCTAATGTTATTGCAGATACCATCTTCTATATCATTAACATATATTGTAAAAAGCTGTGGTCCCAGCACGGATCCCTGCGGTACCCCACTGGTCACTGCCTGCCATTCCGAAATGGAGCCGTTTATCACTACCCTTTGTTTCCTATTAGCCAACCAATTTTCAATCCAATCTAGTACTTTACCCCCAATACCATCCACCCTAATTTTATTCACTAACCTCCTGTGTGGGACTTTATCAAAAGCTTTTAAAGTCCAGGTACACTACATCTACTGGATTTCCCTCGTCCAACTTCATAGTTACATCCTCAAAAAATTCAAGAAGATTAGTCAAGCATGATTTCCCCTTCATAAATCCATGCTGACTCTGTCCTATCCTGTTACTACTATCAGATGTGCAGTAATTTCATTCTTTATAATAGACTCCAGCATCTTTCCCACCACTGAGGTCAGACTAACTGGTCGATAATTACCTGCTTTCTCTCGCCCACCTTTCTTAAAAAGTGGTATAACATTTGCCACCCTCCAATCCTCAGGAACCAACCCCGAATCTATTGAACTCTGGAAAATAATCACCAACGCATCCACGATTTCCCGAGCCACCTCCTTCAGTACCCTGGGATGCAGACCATCAGGCCCCGGAGACTTATCAACCTTCAGACCTAACAGCTTCTCCAACACCAAATCCTGGTAAATATAAATTCCCTTAAGTTCAGGTCCTTCAGCCACTGTTACCTCAGGGAGATTTCATGTGTCCCTGCTCCACAGCAAACTGGGGACACTTGTCCGGTTCGAAATCGATAATCCCAAATTAGCTTCAGGATTAGAATCCCTAAAGTGTGGAAGCAGGTCATTTGGCCCATCAACTCAAGACCAACCCTCCGAAAAGTAAATTACCCAGATGCATTTCCCTCCCCATTACTCTATATTTACCCCTGACTACTGCAACTAACCTCCACATCGTTGAATAGTACGGGCAATTTAACATGGTCATTTCACCTAACCTGCATTTCTTAAGGCTGTGGGAAGAAAATGGCACACCTGGAGAAAACCAATGCGGGGATGGGAGAATGTGCACAGGGAGATTTTTGGGCTCAAAGGCAGCGTCTTTTGTTTCTTTTGTGACTTTTGGTCTGGGTGTGGAATTCGGTTGGTTGGTACAGTGCTTGTGTAGCAATGCCTATTTATGTCTCTAAGACTTCTCTGGGTGTGGAAGAAGTGAAGTTGGAGATTTTACAGAAGGCAAAGCTTTTAGAATTAGCAGACAAGCTGGAGTTGGGGGTGTGTTAGCCTGTGAGAAAAGGAGAGATATTTACAGTTGTAGCTTTGCATTTAAATCTTGTTGGAAACACCATCAGAATCTTTGGAAATGGCTGGAATTCATTTGCAGGTAACACAACTTAAAAGAAAAAAGGAATTGAGACAGTTTGAAATATGGTTAAAAGTCGAATTAAAAGAAAAGTAGAGGAAGATACAAGACAGAAAAAGGAAAAGAAAAGCAAAAACGAGAGATTTTGAACTTCAAAAGTTAGTAGTTTGAGAGGAAAGCGACTAAGCATGGTGGAGATAGAACATAGAACATAGAAGAATACAGCGCAGTACAGGCCCTTGGGCCCTCGATGTTGCGCCGATCCAAGCCCACCTAAACTACACTAACCCACTATCCTCCATATACCTATCCAATGCCCTCTTAAATGCCCATAAAGAGGGAGAGTCCACCATTGTTACTGGCAGGGCATTCCATGAACTAACGACTCGCTGAGTGAAGAACCTACCCCTAACATCAGTCCTATATCTACCCCCCCTTAATTTAAAGCTATGCCCCCTTGTAATACCCGACTCAATACGCGGGAAAAGGTTCATACTGTCGACCCTATCTAACCCCCTAATCATCTTGTACACCTCAATCAAGTCACCCCTAAACCTTCTTTTCTCTAGTGAAAACAGCCCCAAGTGCCTCAGTCTTTCCTCATACGATTTTCCTACCATACCAGGCAACATCCTGGTAAACCTCCTCTGCACCCGTTCCAATGCCTCCACATCCTTCCTATAGTATGGCGACCAAAACTGCACACAATATTCCAGATGCGGCCGTACCAGAGTCTTATACAACTGCATCATGACCTCAGGACTCCGGAACTCAATTCCTCTACCAATAAAAGCCAGTACGCCGTATGCCTTCCTCACCGCACTATTTACCTGGGTGGCAACTTTCAGAGATCTGTGTACATGGACACCAAGATCCCTCTGCTCATCCACACTACCAAGTATCCGACCATTAGCCCAGTACCCCATCTTTTTGTTATTCTTCCCAAAGTGAATCACCTCGCACTTAGCTACATTGAATTCCATCTGCCACCTTTCTGCCCAGCTCTGCAGCTTCTCTATATCCTGCTGTAACCTGCCACATGCTTCCTCACTGTCAACAACTCCTCCGACTTTCGTATCATCCGCAAACTTGCTCACCCAACCTTCTAACCCCTCTTCCAGGTCATTTATAAAAATGACAAACAGCAATGGTCCCAAAACAGATCCTTGCGGAACACCGCTAGTGACGGCACTCCATGAAGAAACTTTGCCATCAACTACTACCCTCTGTCTTCTTCCATCCAGCCAATTCCTAATCCAAACCTCCAACTCACCCTCAATGCCATATCTCCGTATTTTCTGCAGTAGCCTACCATGGGAGATGAAGGGAGACGGTAGGCTGGATGAGGAAGATAGTGAGGATGAGCAACTCTATGGTAGCCAAAGGCCTGATGGGGATCTGTTTAAATACATCCAGGCATTGTCTACATTTGATGGGAAGGATGTAGAAGTCTTTTCAATTTCATTTGAGAAAATGGCTACACGAATGCGGTGGCCAGTGACCATGTGGAGTTTGTTGATTCAAACAAAGCTGATAGGTGCAAGGTGTGAGGTATTTGCATCCCTCTTGGAGGAGGTATCTGGCCAGCAAGAGGAGGTGAAGAAAGCAATTTGAAGTGCATGTTAGCTTGTGCCAGAAGCTTACAGATAGCGTTTTAGAATTTATAATTTCCTCCATGGTTAATCGTACATTGAGTTGAAGGAATTAAACAAAGTAATTTTGAAAGGTGAGTCAGGATATTATTAAACTGTGAGAGAGATTCTTACTTTGAATTTGTTTAAAAACTCACTTCCTGTAGTCGTGAGAACTCGTGTGGAAGAATAGAGTGTTGAAATAGCTAATGATTATCAATTGGTCCATAAATCAAAGTTTGGCCTCTGAGAGGGATTGAGAACAATCTGCTAGATCTTAAAATATATAACTGTGAGAGTAAGGTTTAGTGGCATCGATCAGAAGTAGCAGGTAAATGGGTTACAGCATTAAGAGGCACAGAAACATGTAAAACACTTAAGCTGAGCCTTGAGGAGATATGTCATTCAGAAGGACTATTGGAGAGATGAAAAGTGCTCTATTATGTAACGTGTGATTGGAGTGTCCGGTATAACCATCAATAGAAATATTTAACACTTGGGAAGGACGCCTTGAGCTTGGTGTTGGCGTTACAACATTTCAGCATTTAAATTGCCAATAACGTGTCTTAGACAAATATATAGACTGATCATAACGCCTGAACGTTTTTAGAGAAATGTAGGGTGAAAACTTCCAGTCTGTTCAAATAGAGCTATTATTGCTGCCATTCAATTTGGAAGTTATACAAGTGACAGGACGAGAAACCGTACTTGCTGACACGTTGTCGAGACTTGGATGAAGAAAAACAGAGGCGTTCTATGGCAGGAGTAAACTGACTGAAATAGAATGGAGCTGTGAATGCTTTCAGTGCAATATATACATATTGTGACATACTGAAACAGTAAGAACAGAGGGTTTAAAATGAGGCCATCTTTGTATATTGATTTTGTTTTTTCAAACGGGGAGTTGTGACGATGCTGCCACTTTTAAAAGTTATTTTCTCTTGTTTGTTTTTGTGAAAAGAGGTCTTAAAGGCAGAAATGCCGAACTGCCGCCTGAAATCAGCTTAACTATATAACTGAGGAGGCGTTTAGATTTTATCAAAACTGTGGGAACAATGGAAGGACAGCGCCGAGCTCTCACAGAGCAGGTCTTCACGTTTTGATTTTAGCTGCAGCATTCAGAAACTGCTCGGGGTCACAGAAAGGTTGGAAGTTTCAATACATGATCCCTCGCTGCTATTCTCACTGAAAACTCTCTTAAAGTTGCTTCCTCCTGGATTGGAGAACTGCACATAAGATTTTGTGTCTCAATTTACCTTTTTGCCAGGGGTTGTGTTTATGGGATGTTCCTTTATTCGCTCAGTTAATTAGTAGAAGGCACTGTATCAGTTGTTTGCGTAGGTGTTCCTTTAGAGAAGGTATCACAAACTGTACTTCTCTTTGATTGTGTTTTAACTACAGCGTTTGAATGGATTACATTTTGCTTAACGTTGAGTGGGGTGACAGTTGCAACACATCTGGAACACACAGTTCACATTTACATTTAAAATAAGGAAAAGTTAAGGTCGAAGCTGCCTGCTTAAAATATTTTGACGGGGTCTGGTCTGGTCAGGTCCATAACATTTGTAGCTGCGGGGCTACTGACTGCCCACTGCTATTGAATGTTAGTGGAGGGGTTGGGGATGGTTTGCTGGAGGTTGTGAAATGAGCTGCCTCAGACATTCAGGGAGACCTGAGGATTTGGTGACCCAACTCTGGATGGGGATTGCAGTTACAGCATCTGGGTCTGTGACATGAACAATAAATGGAGCAGAGGCTGCAGAGAGGGGAAGCTCTGAAACCACATAGTCAGTGTGTGTGGGGAAAGGGATCTGCTGTATCCATTTCGGGTTTTCCAGGAACAGATCCAAAGCTACACTTAATCCAGGAGCAGATTGTGAGGGGACACTGACTGAACAAGGAGCTGGTCACAGAGCGGTGTCACCTCCTTCAACACAACCTGCAGCTTCACACCAGGGAAGGACGATACTGCCAGTGGCTGTTAGGGTCACTGTTTCATTCCGCTTCTATGAACCGGAACTTCCAGGCAGGACTGGGTGACATATCCATCATCTCCCAGTATGTAGACATCAATATCAACATTCGGAAAAGTAGGATATATGTGCTGGATGAGGTGCATGTTTTCTCTCTCAGCAGAGAGCTGCGGGTGTATCCGTGTTTTCTCCGTATAACAGGATTCCCGATTATGTACATGGCTCTGTGGGTCCCCCATGTTAATGAGGAGAGCCATAGGAATTGAAGGAACTCTCACTCCAATAATGTTACAATATGCCCATAGACAGGACATCATGTTGGTAAAGAACCCACTATCCTGGCAGCAGCCACCTCCTCTTCATTCAGAAGCATTCAGCCATTCCCATCTTCTTTAGATCTCCATTGGAAAGAAAGAATAGCCTCTTGGCTAAAGGCTGTCACCTGGATACACGGCTCAAAACACCCACCATTCCCCACTGTCAATCAACCTCATCAAAATTGAGGTTGATGGCGGCACGGTGGCCCAGTGGTTAGCACTGCTGCCTCACAGCGCCTGTAGACCCGGGTTCAATTCCCGACTCAGGCGACTGACTGTGTGGAGTTTGCACATTCTCCCCGTGTCTGCGTGGGTTTCCTCCGGGTGCTCCGGTTTCCTCCCACAGTCCAAAGATGTGCGGGTCAGGTGAATTGGCCATGCTAAATTGCCCGTAGTGTTAGGTTAAAGGGGTGGATGTAGGGGTGTGGGTGGGTTGCGCTTCGGCGGGTCGGTGTGGACTTGTTGGGCCGAAGGGCCTGTTTCCACACTGTAAGTAATCTAATCTAATCTAATCTAAAATATCCTGTGTATACTGAGAGCAATAGCACCACTGGGCTTGTCAGGGAGCAGACCATCATGGAGATAGAGCAACACTTCCCATGTCGGAATGGGTCAGAGTGAATCCTCCAGAACACACTATCACTATGTCATGTAATCCCTCTACATTTCAGTAACATGCCGCCTTTCATTCTTCCTGAAAAAGCTGACAGGGTATACATTCCATCATATTCCACTTGGCAAAGTATTAGTCATTTACTTTACCTGTCAATATCTCCACATTCACTCTACAAATTCTGTTAATAACTTAATGACTTCCTTACCTTAGTGTCATCACCAAACTTAGCAGCAGTACATCTGTTCTATCGTCCTGATAACTGATATCGCTTGTAAACAGTTGAGGACTCAGCACTGGCCACTGTGTGACCCCACTGGTTATGTTTTGTCAAACTGATTAAGACTGATTTATCCGGAGGGCTGCTTCCTGTTTGGAAACCGTTCCTCCCCCGTTCCTGTGGAGCAGAGTCAAAGGGCTGAATAAGAACGAGGAACAATCCAGCCCCTCAAGCCTGTTCCGCCATTGAATGCAATCATGGCCGATGTCATTGCCGGCTTAGTTCCATTTCCCTGTCTGCTCTCCATATCCCTTCATTTACTCAACGTCCCAGCATCCTCTGCACACTGGGGAAGTGAATTACCCAGATTCACAGCCCATTGAGAGAAGTAAGTTCTCTTCACCACTGAATTAAATCTGCTCTGCCTAACCCTAAGACTATGATCTCTTGTTCTAGTTTGCCCCACATGAGGAAATATCCACTCCACACCGACATTATCAATCACCTTTAACATCTTCCAGACCTCAATGAGGTCTCCTCTCATTCTTCTCAACCGAGAATGTATCGGCCTGAACTGCTCAAACTCGCTTCAAAAGACAAATTCGTCTCTGGAATCAATCTAATGTATTTGTTCTGAACTGCCTTCGTTGTAACAATATCACTCCTGCAGTCAGGACCACAAACCTGAACACAGTACGTCAGTTACAGTCTCACTAATACCTTGCAAAGTTGCAGTATTTCTTCCCTCCATTTATACTTTATTCTTTTACAAGTAAATGCTGAAATTGCACTTGCCTTTCTCATTCCCTGCTGTACCTGCAAATGAGTTTTCTATGGTCTGCACGTGGACACCCAGATGCCTCTGCGCGAAGGCACTCTGAAGTTGCTCTCCATTTCCGTAGCATGTTGGATTCCTCTGATCAAAATGGTTAATCCCATATTATCCACGTTACATTTTAGCTGCCAGATGTTGGCACATTCATATAAACTTTTCATGTCCATTCGTAATTTTTCTACATCTCCATTACATCAACCTACTTTTCCACTTGCTTTAGTGTCAGCAGAAAATTTAGCTGTAGTGTTTTCTCTCCTCTCATCCAAGTAATACAATAGATGGTAAATTGTGAGTGACGTGGTCTGAACTCTATGGAACCCCAAAAGTTGCTAATGAAACAACTATTCCATGTCTCTGCATGTTGTTGGCTCACCAGCCCTCTATCCAGGTGAATGACCTCCTCCCAAACCCATGTCCTCTTATTTTACAGCTTAATATTTTGTGCAGCATTTAATCAAGGCATTTTCAAAGACCAGGTGCTTTACATTTCATGTATCCCTATTGTTTACTTTGCTGATCACATCTTTAAAGAATTCGAAGAAGCAAATTCTTAAAAAATCATGCTGATTCTGATGTATTCAGATTTTACTTTGCAAATCCCCTGTTGCTAATTAAATATAACGGAGTCTCACAATTTCCCATAATTCCCAACAGTTTGCTCACAACCTTTTAGTGACAAATGAAGATGATTATCCTAATTCCTAACTTTTTGCAATCGCTACGTTCTCTTTCCCATGTTCCTGTGTCACAGGCACAAAGCTTTAAAAGATCTGCTCCAATCGCTGTAGTAATAGACATGAGTGTCTGAATGGATTCACTCAGTTGCTGGTTTATACCCTAAATGGGCTGAATGTCCCCATGGTGTTCCTACATAATAGTCTTGGTGGCAGGAATGTCCTGATTTACAAATTCAAAATCTGCTTCTCCTCCTCCTGATAATGCGTCAGAAGCCTGAGGGATTGTGGAATCTTCCTGTTGCTATGCAACATTTTGAGGGGCTGAACGGTCACTTCATCTTGCTTCACAACAGGCTCGAGATACTGAACAATCACCTCCGACATCTTTGAAATGGGATTGAAAGAGTGATTTGTCTCTTCCTGTTCAGATGCAACTGACACATGAAACTCCACCTTTCCATAACAAGTCTCAAATGATTGTATCTCCTTCTTTAGTTCTCATGCTGAATGGCCTCCTGTTATTCTAGTGTACCAATCTGTTCCAGTTCTTGTGTTAGAGACTTGAGGAGGCTGAATGGACTGATCCTGCTGCTGCATAACAGGACACTGGTGCCTCATGGTCTACTCTGTGTGCAGTGTTATAGACTCAAGGAGCTGATTAGCATTCTCCTGTAACTGTATTTCAGACTCCAGGGGCTGCATAACCTAGTCCTGTTCTGGTGTAACAGGGTCAAAGGCCTGAACATCCTTCTACTGTACCAGTGCAACAAGCTGGAGAAGTGGAATTAGCTGTATAATTGGCTTCTGTTGCGGTCTCTTTCCGGTGTTCTTACCAACCTGCTGTAAGGTTTCCTCCCAGGTTAGAGCCGTCTCAGCTGTCTGGGGGAAGGCATAACATTGTTGAAAGAACATTATCCTTCTCTACTCCACCAGCATAACGGGAGAGCTGGTGAAAATGTCATAATAACACTTGAGAAGAATAACATGACGAGATTATCTCAACGTCCAAATAGTCTTCACCAAATATTTCACCTGAATCTACCATTAATCTCTCCAAGGGCCACATCGCTCAGATTCCACAGAATCTAGTAAGGTGAATCTTAGAAACATCAAGGAGAAGCAAAGATTGACGGAAGTTATATGTCAAAGTGAAAGTTGCAATACAAGTTTTGGGTCTATCATAAAACAGGAAATTAGGTACCCAGGTTTTTGGGCACTGCAGTAATAATGAACACTTTCAAACTGCATCAAACCTGTTGTAACCCAAGTGAATAATAATGCAAGGAAAATGGATTCCATGAGCGTATTTGATATGGTTTCCTTTCACAGTATGTTGAGCACTGAGCTAGAGGTAAGGCTGTTTTGAAATTGGTGTTATGTGATCAGAAGAGCTAATTGAAAACCCTGCTGAAAAGGAGGTTTGGGGAATAATAATATTGAATTTTATACGACGTCTGAATACAAACCAGTTGTTTTTGAAACTGTGGTTATGAACCTGAGTCATGCAATTCACGAAAGTATGATGCTAAAATTAGATTCAGTGAATTGGAGAAGTACATGAAAAGATTTACTGGAAGACAGGCAATGGTTGTTGTTTAAATAAATACCTTAAAATGTACAATATACACATGTCCTCCTCAGTTTAAACAGCAAAAGGATACGGTGACTTAACAATAGTTTACAAAATAAGTTAAAGATTGTATTAGATCAAAGGAAGCAGCTCAGAAAAATGCCAGATATTGTTGAAAGCCATGGATTCATAGACATTTGAGGACCAATGAACTGATAATGAAATAATAAAACAAAAATGTAAGCTAACAAGAAACGTTAGTATAACCAAACGTTTCTCTCGATACTTGAACGGAAAGTGAAGGAAAGGACACGTTTGGAATGGGGAATATCCACACACGATAATTTCTTGTAGAGAACTTGGAAATTACAATGAAACTAAAAAGTTACATTCATACCAATCTTATTAGAGGCAAGATTATCTGATGGCGAAATTCAGTTTGAGTTCTCCGGTTATTTCCAAAATGAAAGGATTTCACAGTGAAGCTTAGAAAGTTTACACAGGAAGACGGACTGACACAGGGGCATGGAGAAGTGCTGCCAGGCAAGGTTAGGGAGAATCCCAAGATGTTGTCCACGTATATCAATCAGAACAGAATAACCAGGATACACCTAGGGCCCATTAGAGACCAAGGGAGCACTCTGTGTGAGAAGCTGGAGGACATTGATCGATTGTTACATTAGGGCTCCATATCTCTTTTACTTGGAGAAGGAGGATGCAGGGACAGAATTCAAAACGATGGGTTGGGAAGTTCTTGAACAGACTGACATAAGATGGGAGCAGGGATTGGAGGCTTTGGCTTGTGTAAAATTGGACTGATTGCCATGTCTGGATAAGTTGCATTCCAGGCTGCTGTTAGAGACAAAGAAGAAAAGGCCCTGACTCAAATTTTTAAGTCGAATCTGGCTACAGGGAAGTTGGAGTTGCCAGATGACTGGAGAACAACGAATATGGTCCCACTTTACAGGAAGGATGGTGGAAATAGCCTGACTGTTAACCAGTCAGTATTAGATCCGTGTTAGGGCAAGTACTGGAGAAAAGAGGAAAGGAGAAAATTTATCTCTATTTGCAGAGGCAACGTTTGATCAAGGGGAGTCAGCATGACATCATAGGCGGGAAGTCATACCAATGAATGTTATTGTTTGTTTTCGAGCATGTTGTTCTTATGGTTTTTCAGCCAGACCTTTGATAGAGATCCATATGTGAAACTGATTTAAAAAGTCATTATATTAAGGGTAACTTAGTGAGTTACATCAAACATTGTCTTACTCGCAGGATACTGAGGGTGGTGGAGGAAGTCTGTTTGTGTGACTGGAAACCAGTGTCCCCTCTGATGTACCACAGGGATCAGTGCAGTGTATCTTATTATTTGTGGTATTCATAAATGATCTAGATGTGGATGTGTTAGCGGGGGGTGGTGAGGGTGTGTGCTAATTAAGTTTTCATTTGACACAAAGTTTGGCTGGGTGGCAGTGAGGAGGAAGGCCTTATGTTACAGGAAGATACAGATGGAATGGTCAGATGCTCAGATGGAATGTAGCCCTGATAAACATGTGGTGAAAAAAATGGGGGTATATAATGAATTGCAGCACACGAAGTAGATGAGAGGGTCTTCCTCCACAGATCCCTGAATGTGACGGCACAGGGTAATAGAATAGGGAAAACATGAGGACTGCAGATGTTTGAGATCAGAATCAAGAAGTGGAGTTCTGCTAAAGCACAGTCGGTCAGGCAGCATGCAAGGAGCAGGAGAGTCGACGTTTCGAGCATAAGCTTTTTATCAGGATTGGTGACCACATTCCTGATGAAAAGCATATTCTCAAAAAGTCGACTTTCCTGCTTCTCAGAAGCTGGATGATCTGCTGTGCTTTTCCAGCAATATACTTTTTGACTGAGGTTAATACGTTAGTTAACAAGGCAGAGGGAACCATAGGCAGAACCTTCATTCACTCACGTATAGATTGTCAGAGCTATACAAGTCTATGGTTAGGCCATGTTGGAACACTGTACGTAGTTCTAGGAGCCATATTGCAGGAAGGATGTGATTGTAGTGGAGGGGTGCAGAGGAGATTCACCGGGATGCTCCCTGGGATGGAGCATATCAGCTAAGAGAGAGGCTGGATAAGTTCGGGTTGTTTACTTTGGTGCAGAGAAGGCTGAGGGAGAGGTGATTCACAAGGATAAGATTACGAGGGGGATTTACAGAAAGATTTTTGCTGAAGTCCCAAACTCAGTGTTCAAAATCATATCTTATGGGATTGTGGCAAATATTTGGACATGGTTACAGAATGGGACAGCTAGCAGGAAAGTGTGAGTAAAAGTTTTTGATTTTGATTTTATGACCAGGTGTATTTTCCAGGATAAATACAATAAAATACAGTGAAATGCTTTCACTTGTTGCCACAAAGTGATGCAATTTGGATAATTGAAGACAATGGAATAAACAGAGGATACAACCTGAAGAGAATTTATGGGTTGTGAGACAGCTCCTCATCATCGACCACCCCTGCAACCCAACTTTCATGACAGCTTCAACCCCATCTACACCAGACCCCAGCAACATCGAAGTTGCTGATCCTCAGGCACCATCTTTGCCACTGGACAGATACTCCTCCATCACCAGCTCATTGTCTCCTCTGTCAGGCCATTCCAATGTCAGAGCCATGTCTCTTGCTGTTGGGCCCACCTTATCGATGTTACCATCATGGCCTTCCACGATCCGCTTCACCATAACCAGTGCAGGACACAAGCAACAACAAGTCTCCAATCTTCAGGCATCACCTTTTGCTACTGGGCCCTATATCACTCACGTTGACACTGATGTTGCAGCTGCCAATTCCAAGTCATGTGCTTGCTCTAGAAAAGTAAGTAAAGACTCACTCTCCTTCTCATTGGGCTTAGCTTGAGTTCCAAACCGTGGGTCCAGCTTGAGGTCAGTAAATTACAAAAAGAAAGGAGGAGGAGAAAATAAGAAATATAAAGCAGGTCAGAAAAGGAGCCCCTGGACCGGAAAAAAACAGGAATAAAAGGATCCTTTTATTGGAGATGAAGGATCGTGGAGTATCTCAGGATTATGTCCTTGGGTCTCAGCTATTCGCAAACACCTGAAACATTTGGTTTATGGAATCAATTGCAACATATCTCACTCTGCTCTGGGAGAAAAGCACTGAGGAGATTCTCGGGCCATGATAAGAACGTGGGAGGCTCGCTGCGTTGAATGACCTACTCTTTTCCCATGCTTCTATGTAGTCTGTGGATAAGCACTATCAATGTTGTCACAAGCTCTCAGATGTTAGGAAGGAGGTCCCTGCAGGGTTAACAGGCCTGTGTTTCCCATTTCTGATGCAGAAGCTGATGCCGGGTGTTCTGACCAGCTTTATCCTTTAAGATTTCGGAGCAGTTTGACACAATTGAGTGTTTTGCTTGCCATTTCAGAGACCATTGAAGAGTATATCACATATCTGTGTGTCTGGAGTCACGTTTAGGCCAGACCAGGAAAACACGGGAGATTCACTTCCTGAAAGTACATTGGGGAAGAAAATTGGTGTTTATAATTGACATTGGCGTCAAGGTCATTATTACTGACTCAAGACTTTAAATCTCGATATTCTATTAATTGTTATTAACTTCCACCAGCTGCCAGAGCATTAGCCTGGTCTGGATTAGAAATCCAGTGACATTTCCATCTCCATATAGTAACCTAGCGCAAACCACACTGAGCAGTTTATTTCTGTGCCGCTAGACAACTCTGTCAAAAAGAACTGCCAACAATTTCCATAATTCAGTTATGGAATTGAGGGGGTGATGTTGGTCATACTGTTATTATTCTCCTCTTAAGGGACTTGTCATAGTTGAGTTATTTTCCACATTGCCATATCGTTGTCAGAGTTGGAACTGGAATGAAACAGCTTCCCCAGGGACACGGCTTGTTGTATATTGCCTTTGTCATAGCTACTGTGTTCAGATGTTCCTTCATGTCACATAGAGCGAATCAGACCGTTTGAAAACTGCCATCTGGAATTCTGTTGGCATCCTGACGAGGGGAGGTAGATAATTGACTCAATACTTCAGGCTGAATATGTCGCAGATAACTACATGCTTGTCTTTTGCACTGATGTGCAGGGTTGTTCCATTATTAAGGAGGGGGACATGTGTTGGGTCCTCTCCTGCAGTGAGTTGTTTAATCCATTAATGGTTGGATCTGGCAGGATAGTAGAGCTTCGAACTGATCTGTTCGTCTTGCAATCATTCCACCCTCCCTATCAGGTGGTAGTCCTGCTGTTTGGAATGCAAACAGTTAAGTGTGGTAGCCCTATGGTTTGCCATCAGTTTTAGCTACATATAGTTCTGCCCTGGCATGTTCACCACACTCGTCGCTGAAGTTTATTGGTAATGGTAGACTGAGTGATAATCCCAGGCAAAAAGTTACAGATTATGTTTGAATATAATTTTGCTTCTGTTGCTGTTGTGGTCTTCAGCATCACATGGAACACGCAGTTTGAGCTGCAATATTTCAAATACAGTCTCTCCATGGTGTCACACTTACAATTTGTCTCATTGCCCAACACACTTTAACATAATCATCTGAATCTTTTCCTTTCCAGTATGTGCTACCTTCTGTGTTGAGACTGAATGCGTGTCCCTCTGTTTCTCTCCCTGACTAACAGTTAGAACTCTGTAGTATCAGTGATGCCAGCTTTACGTCATTTCTGAGACACGGAAATTGTGCATCTTGTGTTATCTTTCACTTCCCGGAATATGGCGCTCAAGGGTGAACAAGGCGTTCGAGCCAAGTTGACACATGTCTTTGAAACGTGGTGAAAACCAGAAATTGCTATAGAAATTAAGCAGGTCTGGCAGCATCTGCGGAGAGAGAGAAACACAGTTAGCCTTTCAAGTCCAGTGTGACTCCTTTTCAGACCAGAAAAGGATTTGAAAATGGGCTTTTAAATCCCTTGACCGAGGTAGAGGAGGGGTGACGGGAAACAAGATGGTGTGAAAGCGCAATGCCACTGACAAATTGACTTTTATTTCTGGTAAAAGAGAATCAAATGTAAAATGAGTATTAATTAGTTTGTGAAGGGGGGAAATGGGTTCCTTAATTAAGTGCAAGACAAACGATTCACAAACAGGGTAAGTTCATTGGGAGACCAGGAGAAAGAATGTGTGAAGAATGGAGAACAGCCATAATGCGGTGAGGCTGTGGAGGTATCGAATTGAATAAAAACTCCTACAGGATAGAACGTACCAAGGTCAAAAGTGAGGTGTTACTCGAGGTTGTGTTGTGTTTCTTTGGAGCATTACAGCAGCCCAGGACTGAAATGTTAGCATCAGAGCATGGTACGTTATTAAAATGGGAGGCAATGAGAAGGTCAGGTTTATTCCGACAGACAGAGTGGGAGTGTTCCTCAAAACAGTTTCTGTTTGGTCTCCCCAATGTAAAGGAGACTGCATTGTGAGCAGCAATGACAGGAGACTGGATTGAAAGATTAAAAATGAAACGCTGCTTCATCTGGAAGGTGTGTATTGGGTTGGTAAGAAATAACGAATGTGTACGCGTTTTTTTCAAGTGTCCAAAGTTATTTCTTCTTATATGTAGACCACCGAGTTCCACAGCTTTGAGAGAGGAAGTACTATAGGTGCGGGAGGCCAGAGTTAATAAACTTGGAGCTGGATAACTGCTGCCTCACAGCGCCAGAGACCCGGGTTCAATTCCCGACTCAGGCGACTGACTGTGTGGAGTTTGCACATTCTCCCCGTGTCTGCGTGGGTTTCCTCCGGGTGCTCCGGTTTCCTCCCACAGTCCAAAAGATGTGCGGGTCAGGTGAATTGGCCACGCTAAATTGCCCATAGTGTTAGGTTAAAGGGGTAAATGTAGGGGTATGGGTGGGTTGCGCTTCGGCGGGTCGGTGTGGACTTGTTGGGCCGAAGGGCCTGTTTCCACACTGTAAGTAATCTAATCTAAAAAATAAACACAGCAGACCAGCAGAATCAGAGGAGCAGCAAAGGCACTATTTCGATCTTGGACCTTTTGTCAGGACTGGGAGGGGGAGGGGAGCCCAGAAATGGAGTGATGGGATATGGAAGGGCGGCGGGTATGTATGATGGTGGGAGGTACATGCAGGTATGATGTTGCTGTGATTGGTCAGTGGGAAGGATGGAGCAGATACAGGTGGGTTTGGTCAGGGAAAAGGGACAAGGGATAAGGCTATGGGTGGAGGGCTTTTGAAGCGGCTTCAGTCAACATTGAGGCCACTGGGCTGTCAGTTTCAAAGGTAAACTCTCAGGTGGTGTTACTCTGACGGTGGACAGGCTAAGGATGGTCATGTCGCCGGGCGAGTGGGAGTGGAAATTAAAATGAATGGTAACTGGAAAGTCGAGTTGGTTGTTTCGTGCAGAGCACTAATGCTCCACACAGAGCCTGATCCTGGCCCAGCGAGCTCGTCTCCAACTCCCAACGTGGTCTCCTTTATGTTGTGGAGACTAAAGGGAGACTCAGGGACATATTCATGGAGTATCTGCTCTCTGCACGCTTTAACAAACTCAGCATTCCCGTTGCCATCCATTTCAATCACTCCCCTCCTCTTGCTCCTCCGGCAATAGGTCCATCTTTGGCCTCCTCCACTGTCAGAGTGAAACCAAACAGAAACTGGAGAACACAACTTGATAGTTCAGCTGGAGACCTTACAGCTTAATGGTCTCAATATTTACTTCACTGGCTTCAAAGTCTCTCTACCCACCGCCTTACCCCATGTTCCCTTCCCTGACCTGGCCAAAGCTGTCCATCTTCCCATTCGTATCTCTGTTGCACCCTTCCCACTGACCAATCACAATAATTACCTGCCTGCATTCCCCTATCGCCATTCCACCTACCCTTCCACCAGCCCCACGCCCCTCCCTCTATTTACTTCCCGGCTCCCCTTCCCCCACCCCAATCCTGATGAAGTCTTTCAGCATGAAACGTTGACTTTCCTGTTCCGAGAATGCTGTCTCACTTGCTTTGCTTTTTCAGCTTCATATGTATTGGCTACATAGTTGCACGTTGAGACCTTATCAGCAACAGATTTTATTGTGCTTTTTATACATTCCTTGTCTGTTTACTGACAAGCTTATCTCAACATTCTCACTGCAGGGTCTAGGAAACATTCTTTTTGTCACTAATTCTCCTGCCTGCTTCGAACTGGTTTCCTTTGTTTAAACCGTACTTTCATCTTTGCTGTTCGCAATGGCATTGCAACTCTTGTTATGCTGTAGCTTAATCACACCATTTCCAATATACTTCACAACCTCCTTGTTCTTATACTCCACACATCTTTTCATAAACCCAAAGATCCAATAAGTCCTTCTTTAATTTCCTGTCTTCTGTGTCCCTCTCTCCTTAAACGGGGAGGTTACATTTACCAGTCCTCCCTCACTCCAACGTTTACTGAAAGATCACCAGCAATACCTCTACAATCGCCTTCGATATCTCTTTCGAACTACGAGCTGTTGTCCAAATGGTCTCGTTGATTGATTCAACTTCACCTTCCCTAGCACCTCCACAATACTGAGGTCAGTATACTCAAGGAGAAAGTGAGGTCTGCAGATGCTGGAGATCAGAGCTGAAAATGTGTTGCTGGTAAAGCACAGCAGGTCAGTCAGCATCCAAGGAACAGGAGAATCGACGTTTCGGGCATAAGCCCTGAAGACCTGCTGTGTTTTACCAGCAACACACATTTTCATACTCAACTCTATACCCTGACTGTCTTGAAGTTCTGGCATTTTGCTGGTGTCTTCCACCGTGAAGACTGATGTAAAGTATCTGTTCAATTCCTCTGCCATTCCATAACTACTGAAGCCTCATTTTCCAACAGTCCTTTGTTTGTTTTTTACTCTCTGTCTTCCTTGTTATATATCTAAAAACCGCTTTCATCAGTCTTTTACCCGATTAAGAAGTGTAATATTATATTTCACCCTCTCCTCCCATTTGCTGTTATTAGTTATCCATGCTCGAATTTGTAGACTTCGTAATCCTTTGGATTCCCAATAATCTTCACCACATTGTGTGTATTTTATTTTGTTTTTATGCTTTCCCTGAGTTGGTTATCACTCACGGCTGACTTGTCTTCTGCTGAATATTGTTCTTCTTACTTGTGAGGAGTTTCTGATGTGCTGCTGAATTATCTCCAGATACTCCTGTCATTGCTGCTTCACCATCTTCCCGTGCTCAGCTTTCCTTCCAACTAACTCTGACCAACTGCTCCCTCATGTCTTTTAGTTACATTACTCAATTATAAGACATCACAACCAAAAGTGAGCAATAGCTGTAAACAGAAGGAGGAAAGTCTGAGGCATGAGACAGAAAGAACGATTGGACGATGTATCAATTAGATTAAAAGAGAAATCGAGACACAGAGAGAGACAGAATTTCGACATGGAGATATAAAAGTAGAGAAGTCTACATGACTGATAGGTATAGATGTACGTCTGTATTTGGTTTGACAATTCCTATGTGTTGTGGTCCTTTGTACAGTGTATGTGCAACAGAATAATATGATGAAATGTCGTTCTAATGCCAGAACTTTTATCTCCAACAATATGACAGGCAACAGTTTTTGACAGAGCCCAGCAGGCCAATGTATATGTTTCCCGGTAGAAAATTGATTAACTGAAATAAATTGGAACCACGAAGCAGGAATTTATAACATACATCCTGATAAGAATTAGAGATTAGGTCTGGGAATGCAAGGAAGAGGCAGGAGGCAGAGCGTACGTTGAAAGAAGGGGAACATAACATCTCAGCTGAAGACTAAATAACGTGTTAACGTTTTATAAATTTTGAACATCACATGCATCATTTTTGTTAACTATGTCTCCCTTGTTCATTCTGAATATGGTGCACACGTTTGAACAGTCTTATGTATCTGCACGCATGCGCGCGCGCGCGCACACACAGACACACACACACACACACACAGATACACTCACTCACAAACACAGACACATACACAGATACACACACAGACACCCACACACACTCACACACACAGACACCCACACACACACAGACACACATACAGGCACCCACACACACTCACACACACACAGAGACACACTCACGCACTCACATGCACACAGACACACACACTCACTCACACACACAGACACACACACTCACACAGACAGACACATACACAGACACACATACAGACACCCACACACACTCACACACAGAGAGACACAGACACGCACTCACTCGCACACAGACACACACACTCATTCACACACACAGACACACAAGCACTCACATAGACACACACAGACAGACACACACACTCACTCACACACACAGGCACACACACATTCACACACACACACACACAGAGGCTCCCTCTCTCCCTCTCTCTCTCTCACACACATACACACACACACACACACACACACACACACACACACACACACACACACACACACACACACACAAACAAACACACACACACAAACACACACACACACAGATCAATCGTTGTTCGGCCATTCCATTTCAAATTATCCTGTTTTATTTACATTGTCAGTTGCAATTCCTTCTTCCGAATATATTCTGTTTCTTTCTCTACATTTGATGTTATTCTGTCTGTCAAGAAGACATTGGGGACAGGGGGGATGTCACTTTACTCCTCGTCAGTCTCCACAGTCACTGTGTTCCTTTCTGTTTCTTAGCCCATTAAAAGTACATACTGTGTCTGACCCTTGAATCTCGATAAACAGGTCACTTTTTTTTAATTACTTACAGTATGGAAACAGGCCCTTCGGCCCAACAAGTCGACATCGAACCTCCGAAGAGTAACCCAGCCAGACCCATTCCCCTCCCCTCTATTCATCCCTGACACTATGGGCAGTTTAGTATGGCCAATTCATCTAACCTGCATATCTTTGGACTGTCGGAGGAAACCGTAGCACCCGGAGGAAACCTACGCAGACACGGGACAATGTGCAAACGCCACACAGACAGTTGCCCAAAACTGTTCAGTAAACAAAACATTTACTTTTTGGTTAAGGCTACAACAAATCTAAAAAAGTAAAGGCATACAAACTGTGCAATAAAAGATTGCACCTTTGCAAACACATTATTGAATTACATTGTGTAAACGATAATTAACTGACAAAAGATATAAGAGTATAATCCAGCGAAATACGTAGCAAAGCGAGAGAATAACAAGTGATTACATTCAAACTTGAGGATTATGGACTCACATTTATTGTGTCCAGAAAAAAGATGGTGATTTTGTGAGAAATTGCATTTTCCCCATGATATGTAATTCCCAGTAGTTCATGTAACAATGTGGAGACCCCATGTTGGTTGAGAGGGAGCTCCAGGCTCTGAATGAATTCTCACCGTCTCAATGTGCAGTTGATTGTGTCTCTGCACTGTTAATAAATCTATCAGCAGCTTTAATGCCTTACTCCTGAAATAGTTCGCCATTCCCACCAGCTTCTGACCTCTAGTAGGAGTGCAATAATGTCTTCTCGGAGATAGAAGGCATTTCCTTGAGACTTGGCACAAACCATTCAATTGTCCCTCTCACGTTCAGCAAACCAAGTTAAAGTGACACATATGTACCTTGAGCAAAGGAACCAGGAGGAACAACATAGAGCAATCTATCTGTGTAGACTCTGCTTCACTCTTTGTTATGTTGGGGCATCAAAGACATCTTCCTATTGCTGTACAAGTGGTTCGATAGGCTGAATGGCCACCTCCTGGTCATCTGGAAGCAGTTCAAGGACCTGACTTGGCGACTCCGTCCCTGTTTAACATCTCGATGTGCTGACTACACTCCTGCCCTCCTTATGTAATAGGCAGGAGGGTCTGAATGGGCTATCCCTATTCTTATCCAATAGTTTCAATTGATTGAATGGCGTCCGTGTATTCTGTTGAAACCACGATTCGGGCAGAAACTTATGCTCAGAAACGGCGATTCTCCTGTTCCTCGGATGCTGCCTGATCTGCTGTGCTTTTACAGCGCTACACTTGAGTCTTCAGTCACTGAATGGTCTCCTCTGTTTCTGTGCAGCAGGTTATTGGAGTAACTGAACTCCAAATGCTCTGTCTTGCAGTTTTGAGGAACTGAATGGAACATAGGGACGTTGGACTGAGGAGTAGGAGTGTGTCATTAAACACTTTAAGCCTTCTCAACTAGGCAGTAAGGTCGTGGCTGATCTGCATGTGTTCTCAGCCCCACTTCCATATCCGTAGTTCATTGTCATTTACTGTCCAATATCTAAATGCTTTGACTAAATGCAAACACACAGGCACCACAAACTTCTGGGAAGAGCATTCCCACTCAAACAACCCTTTGTGAAATTCTCCTCATCCGTATTCAGACTGGGTTTGACGGACCACTGTTTCATTTTCTAGTCCCGTTCCTCCATTGATCATGATAAATGTTAAATGTAACCAGGTTGATGATATGACCAATGATGTAGGTTACAGACTAGGTCAGGTTCTTTGCTGGGGACAAGTCAACTCGATATCTTACATTTGCAAAAATAATTCACCAAAGCAAAGTTACTCAAAGCTAAGATGGAAAATTAAAGTGCAAACACTTTGGACAAATATGTACATTAATATTTATCTTTGAATGCATACTGAGATGCAATCCGTGCATACACACAGACACACACACTAAGACATACACAGTGTCTCACACACACAAGTGCACACAGACACACACATCCACATGCCTAAATACAAGCAGGAAAAGAAGCTGCAAAATATCAGCTTGAAAGAGCTTTGTCCAAGCAATAGTTAAACTCAAGGCAAAAGTAAAATAATTAAATGCTATTCTGCCTCTGAGTTTGTTCTGCTCACACAAGCAGGATTTATTCCTTGAACAGTCGGATTTGGGTGAATTACCTTTGATTTTAGGCTGTAGTGAGCTGCCAATGATTCCTTAACAGTAATCCTACATGAATTATAACGATGACTGAACGGTTTTCACCTCTCTCATTGCTGCGAGAAAGAACAAGGAAAGAGAGGGAGCAATAAGCAGTGGCTTCTCCATCATGTTGCATTTTCTCCATCTCTGAGCAGAAATATACAATAATGTTATCTGACTACCAAACTGTGTGTCGCTCTGAGTATGCGTCTGAGCGTGTCTGTGTATGTCGCTGTGTCTACGTCTCTTTGTGGGTCTATGCGTGTCTGTGTGCATGTGTTGTCTCTGTGTGCGTGTCTTTGTGTGTGTGCATTTGTGTATGTGCATCTGTATGCGTGTGAGTGTCTCCCTGTGTGTGTGTCTGGGTGTGTGTGTCTGTGTACGTTTCTGTGTACGTCTCTGTGTATGTTTGTCTAATAGCAGGAGACAGCATTATCGAGGAGGGGTGTTTTTCAGACTGGAGGCATGTTGTTATGGACGAGGCCAGGCCACTCAAATTGTTTTTAACCAGGCTGCGCAGACCGTAACTTTGTAATTTGTTTCAGTAAGTGCACAGTGAAAATTATCAGGTTTTAAAACAGACAAAATAATTCACAAAACTACACAATGAAACACAAAGAACATAACTCAATCTATTCAAACTAGACTTAATTGGTTGTTCTGGAAGCACACAACCATCCAAATAAGCAAACACCCCTTAAGAACAGTGCAAATGGAACAAATGCTTACAGGTTGAAGCTAGAATGGCAGAAGGAGAGAGAGAGAGAGAGAGAGAGAGAGAGAGCAAGAGAGAGAGAGAGAGAGAGAGAGAGAGAGAGCCTATCCATACAGTTGAACTACAAACTGGTTCTGGACTGAACTGCTCACATAGAGAGCTGACCACTCCCCTTTTATTATACCTTTAATCACAAAACCGTTTAATCTCTACACCAAGCCAATCATCTTGGAGCCGGGAACTATTTACAACCCTTCTGAAAAAAATCAAGGACACAGTATCTTTGTGACACTGTGCATAGTGGTGTTCCACAGGGACTTGTGCTCAATCCATTTTTGTTTGACATTTAGACAAATGATTCAGATGAGAATTATAGAAGGCATTGTTAGAAAGATTGTGGATGAAAGCAAGTTTGGCTATATAGTGGACAATGAAGATTAAACAGGGACCTAGATTAAATGGCTTGATGAATCTTAGAGTTGTACAGCACGGAAGCAAACACTTTTGACCAAATCGTCCATGACACCCTGATTTATGAAATTAATCGTGCCCTACTTGGGACGGTGCAGTGGCTCAGTGCTACTGCCTCACAGTACCAGGGACCTGTGTTTGATTGCTGGCTCAGGCGACTGACTGTGTGGATTTTGTACATTCTTGCTGTGTCTGCGTGGGTTTCCTCCCACAGTCCAAAGTTGTGCAGGTTATGTGAATAGACCATGCAAAGTTGCACATAATGTCAGGTGCATTACTTAGGTGCAAATGTGGTGAGATGGTTCTGGGTCGGTAACTCTTCAGAGGTTTGGTGTGGACTTGTGCTACACTGTAGCTAATCTAATCTATTTGCCAGCAATTGGCCCATATCACTCTAAATCCTTCCTATTAATATACCCATCTGCGTGCTTTTTAAATGTTGTAATTGCACCAACCTCCACCACACCGTCCGGCAGTTCATTTCCATTTTCTGAGTGAAAAAGTTGCCTCGAGGTCACTTTAAAATCTTTCCCCTCTCACATTAAATCTATGCCTACTAATTTTGGACTTCCAAACATGGGGAAAAGATCTTGAGTACTCCCCCTCTATTCACGCACTTCATGAATGTATAATCCTCTAGAAGGTGCAAATGCATCTCCCTCCCAAGGTCTGTGCTTCCGGGGCTTAAATTCTGAAATTCAATACTGACACCTTTTCCATCGTGACCAAATGACAATTTTAAAATCATTTTAGTCAACGTGTTCAGACATATTATAAAACACCTCTAGTAGGATTAGAACCTAGACCTTTGGGGCCAGAGGCAGGGACACTACCATCACCCCACAATAGACCGGAAAGTCACAACATTATTCTCTTGTGTGTTTGTTTATCAGCCTGTTCTGACACGCTGGACCAGAACCTAGACAATATGGTCTCGAGCTAGGGGCACGACTGGACAAGTTCAGGAATTGGAATAGAAAACAGAGCTCTGCCTCAGAGGCAGGGATACTACCGACTACACAAGGTCTAAACCATGCCCCAACTTTTAACTTTAAATGGCAGCTTTCAGATCGGTATGGATTCATTGAAATCTGGTCCACTTTACTGAACTACACAGTTAGAATAATAATGTTGTTAAAAATGCAAGGTACTTGCCTCAACTGTAGGATATCGAGTTTATGTGCTCTGCCTTCGAGATAAACTATAAACATCTTTAAATACTTGGCTATTGTTTCCAGTTTAAATGGCTATTATCTGTAGTCGCTGAAAATGTGTAGCTGGAAAAGCACAGCAGGTCAGGCAGCATCCAAAGAGCAGGAGAATCGACGTTTCGGGCATGAGCCCTTCTTCAGCCCTCTCTTTCAGCTCCTTGGATGCTGCCTGACGTGCTGCTCTTTTCCAGCAACACATTTTCAGCTCTGATCTCCAGCATCTGGAGTCCTCATTTTCTTCTATTATCTGTAGTCTGCAATATGAGGGAATGAAATCCTGCAGACACACTCTGCGCTGTGAAGTAACCCGAATAGATATCAATACTGAATATCAGAGACAAAAACAGAACATACTTTCTGGCCTGAAACGCCGACCACTGTTTCCCACCTCTAACGTGTGAATGCTCTCTTCCTAAAACCATTAAATGATACAAGGTAACTGATTACTTTCCAGCCGTTCTTCCCCAGTATTATCACTCACTGGGCTAAAGAATTGCAGATGGAGTTTAATGTTGATAAATGCAAGGTATTGTACTTTGGTAAAACAAACTGAAAAAACACGTATACAATTAAATGTTGAGCCATTGGTAGTGTTGTAGAACAGAGCAACCTAGAGGTTCGGGCATAATTCTTTGAAGTTTGCTTCATACGTAGACAGGATGGTTATGAAGGTGTTTCACTTGATGCCCTTCATTATGTAGACATAGAGTCATAGAGATGTACCGCAAGGAAACGGACCCTCTGGTACAAATTGTCCATGTCGACCAGATACCCTAACCTAATCTTGTCAATTTTGCCAACACTTGCCCATATCCCTCTGAACCCTTTCTATTTATATACTCATCCAGATGTCTTTTAAATACTTTAATTTGACCAGCCTCTGGCAAATTATTCCATACACATACCACCGTCTATGCATAAAAATTGCCCCTGAGGTCCCTTTTAAATCTTTCCACTCTCATCTTAAACCTATGCCCTCGAGTTGTGGACTCGCCCACCCCGGGGAAAAGACATTGTCTATTTACCCTTTGCATGCCTCTCATGATTTTTTAAACCTCTGTAATTCACCTTTCAGCCCCTAATGATTAAGAGAAAACAGCCCCAGCCTATTCCGGCTCTCCCTACAGCTCAAATCCTCCAGCCCTGGCAACATCTTTGTAAATCTTTTCTGAACCCTTCTAAGTTTCACAACATCTTTCCGATAGGAATGAGACCAGGATTGTACACAATATTGCAAAAGTGGCCTAACCAATTTCCAGTCCAGCCGCAACATGACCTCCCAACTCTCGTACTCAGTGGTCTGAACAATAAAGGAAAGCATATTAAAGACCTGCTTCACTATCCTATCTACCTGCAACTCTACGTTCAAGGAAATATGAACGTGTACTCCAAGATCTCATTGTTCAGCAACACTCTCCAGGACTTTATCATTAAGTGTATAAGTCCTGCTCTGATTTCCTTTTACAAAATGTAGCACCTCGCATTTATCTAAATATATCTTCTACTGCCACTCCTCAGTTCACTGGCCCATCTGAACAAGATTCCATTTTCCTCTGTGGTAGCGTTCTTATCTGTTCACTGCACCTCCAATTTTGGTGTCATCTGCAAATTTAATAGCTATATCTCCTATGTTCGCGTCCAAATCATTTATATAAATGACAAATAGTAGTGGACAGTCCTTTGAGTACAGGAGTTGGGACGGTATGTTCAGGTTGCACAGGACATTCGTAAGGCATGTCCTGGAGGACCGTGTGCAGTTCTGGTCGCCCTGTTGTATCGAGACTATTATCAAGTTCGGGAGAGTTCAAAACAGATTTATCAGGATGTTGCTGGGAATGAAGTGTTTGAATTATAAGGACAGGCTCAACATTTTCGGACATTTTCTACTGGATCGTAGGAGGCTGAGAAGTATCCTTGTAGAGGTTTTCCCTCGAGTGGGGGATTGTTTTAAGATAAGAGGAAGAAGTTTCTCAAAAGGACATAGCGTCATAGAGCTGTATAGCATGGAAACAGACCCTTTGGTCCAACTTGTCCATGCTAACCAGATAGCAAAAATTATTCTCCTCCCATTTTCTGGCATTTGGTCAATTTCCATCTAAACCTTTCCCATTCATCTATCCACCCAGATGTCTGTTCAATGTTGTAATTGTACTAGCCTCAATACCTTCCTCTGGCAGCTCATGACACAGGGACCATCCTCTACATGAAGATGTTGCCCATTAGAGCCCGTTTTTGTCTTTCCCATCCCACCTTAAACTTTTGCCATCTAGTTTTTGGCTCCACTACCCTAGGGAAAATAACTTGGCTATTCACGCTATCCGTTGCACCCATGATTTTACTAACATCTAACATCAACCCTCATCCTCTGATTCTCCAGGGAAAACAGGGTCAGCGTATTCAGCCTCTCCCAACTCAAACACTCCAACCATGGCAACCTCAGTGTAAGCCCTTCTTGAACACTTTCAAGTTTGACAACATCCTTCCGATAGAGCAGGGCGATCAGAATTGCATTCAGTATTCCAAAAGTGGCCGAACAAATGTCCTGTACAGTCGCAATCCAGTCTCCTAACGCATATACATAATGCACTTGACCAATAACATATCAAATACTTTCTTCACTGTCCTATCTACCTGTAAATCCACTTTCAAGGAACTATAAACTTGTTCTGAGGTCATTTTGTTCAGCAACACTCCCCGGGACTTTACCAGTAAGTGTATAAGTCCTGCCCTGATATGCCTTTCCAATATGCAGCATCTCACATTTATCTAAATTAAACTCTGTCTGCTACTCCTCGGTCCATTGGCCCATCTGATTAAGATCCCGTCGTAATCTGAAGTAACCTTCTTTGCTGCCACTATACCTCCAATTTTAATGTCATCTGCAAACTTACTAACTGTCCTATGTTCATATCGCAATCATTTATATAAATGATGAAAAGTAGCGGACCCAGCACTAATCCTTGTGATACTTCACTGGTCACAGGCCTCCAGTCTGCAAAACAACCCTCGAAAACCTCCCTCTGTCCTCTACCTTTGAGACAGTTCTGTATCCAACTGGGTAATTCTCCCTGTATTCCATGTGATCTAATCTTGCTAACCAGTCTCCATGGGAAGCTATGTCGAATGACTAACTGAAGTCCATATAGATCACATCCACTGTTCTGCCGTCATTAATCCTGTCCGTTACTTTTCAACAAAAACAAAATCGAATTAGTGAGACATGATTATCCACGCACAACCCCATTTCACTATCCAGATAAAGGGCTTTTGTCTATATCGTCGATTTTCCTGTTGGTCAGATGCTGCCTGACCTGCTGTGCTTTTCCAGTATCACTCTCATCTCGACTCTGATCTCCTACATCTGCAGTCCTCACTTGTGCCTATCCCTACGCAGTCCTTGCCTTTCCAAATGCATGTAAATCAGGTAGCTCATGATTCCCTCCAACACTGTGCCCACCACTGATGTCAGGCTCCCCAATCTATAGCTCTTGGATTTTTCTTTCCATTTGGTTTAATAGCAAAACTTTAGTCAAACTCATGACTTCCAGCATCTGACCTGTGGCTATTAATGAAAACAACATCTCAGCAAGGGACCCAGCAATCACTTCCTTAGCTTCCTACAAATTTCTTTGATCCAACTGATCAGGACCTGTGAGGTGATTCATTTTTTACACAGCATGTGTTTCGTGAAGGGAATGAACTTCCTGAGGAAGTGATAGATTGTGGGTAAAGTTATAGAATTTAAAACGCATTTGGTTAAGTACAAGAATTAAACATTAAGTACAAGAATAAGAAAACATTTGGACAAATCTGGGCCAAGCACAGGCAGGTGGGACTGGTTTAGCTTGGGATTATGGTCAGCATGGACTGTATGGGCAGAAAGGCCTGTTTGCAAATACCCTGTTTAACTCGATGAGTCTATGTGTGTTTGTATGACCAAGTATGGATCTGCATACTTCTGTTCGTATTTGTCAATTCCTGTGTGTCTATATATGTCTCTGTTAACCTCTGTGTGCATGTCTGTCTCTCTGTGCTTGTTTTTCTGCATTAGTGTGTGGATCTCTGTCTCTGCATCTCTGTGCAATGGGAACTCTTCTTGTTTTTGGTGTGAATCACTGAAATGGGGTCAAAACCACTCTCCCTTCCTCTGCCTTTCCCTCTTTTCTTTAAAGTGACACATTCCCACACTCTGCTCGTCTGGTTTAGGTCTTTTCAATCCTTTCTCACATGTAAGGTTACTTGTAAGAGTAAAACATTAAAAATTCCAAGTTAATCTCATCGCCTTGGAAAGTGGCTCACTCGGAATTGCTTGGATACAATTGCAATGGAAATTTGCTTTCATGTGTACACTGTGTGTGGAAATACTGCCCATTGACAAATCATTTCCACATTGCAGAAGGAGCGCAGACATTTCTCCACATGAACATGTTCAACTCTGAGGGCCTAAGTGCAATGAGAATCCTCTCCAAACCAACCTAGTGTGTGCATGTACATGTGCGTGTATGTATGTTAGCGCGCGCCCGTGTGTGTTTGGTGCAATCAAAATTCAGGTTGGATTGTGCTGTGATCTGCTGCCCTCGCTATCTCCCTCTCAGACTGAATCCCTGATCGTTTACACACTTTAGCACCACGATTACAGTGGTGTGGGGGATCGGGGTGGGGGGTGCAACAGAAATTGACAACAACAGAAATCTCCGCAGCTCTGGAAGCATCTTTGGACAAAAATGAAAGTTGACGTTTTGGATCGCGTGATCCTTACTCAGAACTCATACCGGGGCTATTACATCACTTTACACATCACAGAGACTGCCAGACCCGCCCCACACAGATACACACACATAGAAGCAGTCACTATACATTGACAGTAATACAGACCTGGAGAGTGTGTCAATATTTCACTCGCTCTATTTGGTGTGTGTCAGTATTTTTGAGTGGAGTGTGACTGTAGGACAATTTCAATATTTGCAGATACCAAACCTGAAAGAATTGTAAAGTTTGTTGAGGATGGTGTGGAACTCCAACAGGAAAGTTATATGTTGGTGCAGTGTTCAGGTGTATGGCAGATGATGATCAATGCAGCGCAGTGTGAGGTGATACTCTTGAGTCGGAAGGACATTGAAAGACAATATAAGACAGGTTGTACCGTTATAAAGGAGGTGCAGGAACAGAGGGCCTGCTGAGAACAGGTTATTGAAGATGTCAGGACAAGTGGGGAAAGCAGTAAATCTCACAGATTAGTTTCAGCATCTGAGCTGTTTACAGGAGGAGGTGTAGGAGGGAGTCTCCGTGCTCCCTTCCTGGGATGTGATGGAGACGATGTGATGTGAGTCCACCCTCCTGCCCACCGAGATCGTGGGGATTTTATTTGTACCAGCTCAACACAATACCAGGGTCCTCCCAACATGGCAGGGGGAGGGGGAACGTGAGGGAACGGATATCGGGCACTCCACCACTCGGCTTGACCCTGGCTGTCCTATTCCAAGCTGTTTCTCCTGGAATGGGAGAAAGGGAGGGACGGAGGGAGGGAGGGTGGGAGTGGGTACCTCTGCTGTTAGTGCTGGTATAGGTGGGGGGAGATATGGTGAGATGTCTGGAGGGAGTCAGTCCACAGTGTTGTATCCATGCAATGTTATTGGTATGCGTGTGTGTTGGGGGGGGGGGGGGGGAATAATGGGAAGAGAGAGAGAGGGAAGGTGCTGCAAGCAGGAGTGAGAGTGGTGGAGCATGAACATTGTTCTGGGCCGCTGCTGCAACAGATATACAGTGAGTGGGAGGGAGCAGAGAGAATACGGTGACCCTTATCCTGATAGAGCCGGGAAGGTTATTGATGCTTGTCCTGTATTTCTAGACATTTCTTCAGACCGCAGATACTGCACTGAGCTGGGTGGGAAGCTCAGACAATGATCGGTGGGTCGGATAGTGTGACCATTTCTGGGAAGAGAATGGTCTCCCTCTGTGCTACCCCATCCACCAGCACCTCCGTGCCCCTTTCGACAAACTGTGCTGTAATTGCCCCTTATCTGCCATGCTCGGGGTAAACTGGACAAACCAACTCCGACATCAAATAAGCTCAACTGTGTGCCCACTGGCCTTTTAAAGATGGCACCAGTGCCAGGGATCACGGAATACCCAGGGGCATCAGTGCAATGGTAAGTACCTCCAGCCGTGATAGGTGGGAGAATAGGGCTAGCATTGAATGGGAGGGACACCATGGGGTGGGTTAGGTAGTTAATGAAGTGAGTTCGATAAGGTAGCACCAGGAAAGTAGCACGACCTTGTGCAGACAATCCCTCTGTTGCACTCAATGAAAATGGCACTGAGATAAATTATGGTTCGATCCAGCCCAATGAGGCGAAGATACTGTTGAGCCCAATCCCAGCTACAACGCTGCAGCTGCTTGACCAATGCTCTCCATCACAGAGAAGGAGCTCAACATCACCTTCCCCTTGGGAAATATGGCAGGGCAGAAGACTGAGCTATCAGTGGGGAAGCATTTTGAGACACGTAATCATAATTCTATTAGTTTTAAAATGCAGATGGAAAAGGATGAACTGGGTCTAAAAGGTAACGCTCTAAATCGGAGGAAGGCCAATTTTGATGATATTAGCAAGAACCTCCAAACTGGATTGGAACAGATATTCGCAGTTACGCGGCCAGCTGAGTCGAGGGAAGCCTTCAAAAAAGGAGATGTCAAAATCACAGAGACAGTCTGCCCCTGTTAGGGTGAAGGGTAAGGCTGATAGGCGTCAGGAATGCTGGAGGACTGGAGAAATTGAATGTCTGGTCACGGATCAGAGGGAAGCATATGTCAGGTAGAGAGAGCAGGAGTCAAGGTTCTTTTCAGTACTCATTCACGGGTTGAGGGTATCACTGGTTGGGCCTGCATTCATTACCCATTACTAATTGCCCAGCGGGCAGTTCTGAGTCACATTTAAACTCTCCCTCCCACTCTGCCGAGGACATGGAGGTCCTGGGCCTCCTTCACCACCGCTCCCTCACCACCAGACGCCTGGAGGAAGAAAGCTTCATCTTCCGCCTCGGAACACTTCAACCCCAGGGCATCAATGTGGACTTCAACAGTTTCCTCGTTTCCCCTTCCCCCACCTCACTCCAGTTCCAAACTTCCAGCTCAGCACTGTCCCCGTGCCTTGTCTGGACTTGTCCTACCTGCCTATCTTCTTTTCCACCCAACCACTCCACCCTTCCCCCGTCCCCGACCGATCACCTTCATCCCCTCCCCCACTCACCTATTGTACTCTATGCTACTTTCTCCCCACCCCCACCCTCCTCTATCTTATCTCTCCACGGTTCAGGCTCTCTGCCTTTATTCCTGCAGATACTGCAGTCGATTTTACTGCACCTCGGATGCTGCCTGAACTGCTGTGCTCTTCCAGCACCAATAATCCAGTTATGAATCACACACATTGTTGTCGGTCTGGAGTCACATGTAACCCATGCCAGGTAAGGATGGCAGTTTGCTGCCTTCAAGGCCATCAGCGAACCTGATGGGTTTGCCAAAAATCGAAAATGGATTCATCATCGTCATTTGACTCTTAATTCCAGATTTAAAGTGACTGTCGAGAAGGGTCTAAAGTCAGTAGGAGTATACATAAGAGGGAAATCCGGAGGCCATAAAGGGGATATGAGATAGTTCTGGCAAATACGGTTAAGGAGAATCCAAAGGGACTCTACACATACATTAAGGACAAAAGAATAACTCAGGAGAGTTTTGGGCCACTTAAAGATCAGCAAGGTTGCCGATGTGCAAGACAGCCGGAGATGGAGGCGATACTAAACAAGCATCGTGCGTCAGTATTGACTGTGCAGAAGGATATGCAAGCTAAGGAACTGTGGAAATAAACCGTGACATGTTGAAAAGTGCCTGTATTACAGAGAAGGAGATGCTGGAGTTCGGAAACCCGTAAAGGTGGACAAATCTCCAGGACCTGATCAGATGTATCCCAGAACTCTGTGGGAAGCGAGTGAAGTGATTGCTGGGTCCCTTGCTGAGAGATTTGTATCGTCAATTGTTACAGATGAGGTACCGGAAGATAGGAGACTTGCGAACTTGGTGCGATTACTGACAACATTTAAGAAGGATGGTAAGGAAGAGCTAGTGAGCCAGACTTCAGTGGAAGGAAAGCTGTTGATAAGGATTATGAGGCACAAGGTTTGGATGTATTTTGAAAAGCAAGGACTGATAAGTGATAGGCCACATGGGTCGAAGCATGGAAAGTTGTGTCTCACTAAATTGACTGAGTATGTTTGAAGAAGTGACTCAGAGGATTCATTCAGGCAGAGGTGTATATTGTTGGTATGGACTTCAGGAAGGCATTTGCCAACTTCCTGCATGGTAGATTGATTAACAAGTTTAGTTCAGATGGAATACAGGGAGAACTAGCCATGTGTAGACACAATTAGCCCGAAGGCAGGAGACAGAGGGTGGTGGTGAAGGATTGTTTTTCGAAAAGGAGGGTTGTGACCATTGGTGTGCTACAAGTAGTGCTGGCTCCACTGCATTTCACTATTCACATAAACCATTTCGATGTGAACATTTCAGCAATAGTTGCTACGTTTGCAGATGAAACCAAAAATGATGTTGTAGTGTAGAAAAAAGAAGGTTTACCTCAGAGTACAATGGAATCTTGATCAGATGGGCAGATGGGCTGACTATTGGCAGATGGTTTTTAATGTAAATAAATGGGAGGTGCTGCATTTTGGAAATGCAAATCATGGCAGGACATGTACACTTCATGCTAACGTCCTGGGGGGTGTTGCTGAACAAAGCGACCTTGAAATGCAGGTTCATAGTTTCTTGAAAGTAGAGTCGCAGTTAAGTAGGATAGTGAAGAAGGCATTTGGTATGCTTGCTTTTATTGGCCAATGCTTTGACTATATGAATTGGGTGGTCATGTGTCCGCTTTACAGCACATTACTTTGGCTACTTTTAGAATACTGCATTAAATTCTGGTCTCTCTCCTTTTGGAAATATATTGTGAAACTTGAAGAGAGTCAGTTAAGATTTACAAGGATGTTGCCAGGATTGGAGCTATTGGGAGAGTGTGAGTAGATTGGGTTCTCACAAACTTTGATGATTGGGTTATTTTATTCCTGCAGCGTGAGGAGCATGTATAGGGTGTATAGCCAAGGTCTTTTTCCCCAAAACTAGAGGGAATGGATTTCCGATGAGAGTGAAAAGATTTAAAAATGATCTAAAGAGCACATTTTTCCCACAGAGGGTGGTGCATGTGTGGAATGAGCTGCCAGAGGAGGTGTTGGAGGCTTTTACAATTATAACGTCTAAATGGTATTTGGATGTGTACATGAAGAGGAAGGGTTTACATCGACATTGGCCAAATGGAATTAGTTTAATTTGGGATATCCCATCAGCATGAAAGAGTTAGACTGAAGCGTCTGTACATCTCCGAGACTCTGACTCTATCTGACCTTGCACCAAAATCGTATTAATTAATCATTCCCGGACATACTAACCTATGTTGCTAGATATGATCGAAATGTCTTCATTTCAGCATTCTGAAACCTGCAAACACATCCTTCCATAACACTGACTCAGAGTCTCTCTCCCTCTGTCTATTTCCCAAATCCCTGTGGATGTTTAAACTGCTTCCCCACCATTCAGTTTTAATTGTCCAGTTTTAATGTGAATAAATGTCCTATATCTTTTCCTGCCCTTGAATGTTGCTCACCCAAGAGCATCAGCTTCCAACACTAAGAAGCTTAGAAACAGTGGTCAAAAAGCATTGCTTGCGTTTTCTTTGACTTCCCAGTATCCTGCCCCGTGCTCCATGTTGGAGAGTGGGGTTTTAACAGTTTCGAGGCACACCTTTGTAACTTGCTCTGTGCCTATTCATTGAACTCCAGTGTTAATCACTCTCTGCTGCTCATGTGCTCAGTAACATGAGAAATCCTCACAACTATTAGTGATTCAGACCAGGCTTCTCATTTGCCTTTGATTGACATTTGACTTAACACTAGTTTTTGTACGTTCGTGGAAACGCTGGGGATGGTTTACTTGAGGCTGTGTTTTAAGCTGCTGTGGAAAGTCAGGAAGACCAGAGGCTTTGGTGACCCAACTCTGGATGAAACATGGTGACTATAGTTACAGCATCTGGATCTGCAACATGACCAACAAATGGAGCAGAGGCTGCAGAGAGGGGAATCTCTGTAAAATGGGATGAGGGAATTACAATCAGATCAGCCATGATTTTGAAGAATATTGGAGCAGGATTGAATGGCTCGTTCCTGCAACGTATTCAGATATTTCTGTTAGTACCAAGCCAAATACTCTTCTCTCCCAGTGTTTTACAGTGGTGGGTAGTGAGTCACCTCCTCCTGCTCCTGGGGAATAGAAATCTGGGCCTCACTAGCCTCCAGATTTCCCTGTATGGTAGTCTCGAGCAGTTGAGTGACTCCTCCTGTGCCTGTGTGCCAGTATCGAACAGTTGAAAGACTGCCTCCTGTTCCTCTGTCCCAGTCTCGAGCAGTTGAGTGACTACCTCCTGTTTCTCCCTGTTCCTGAGCAGCAGTTTCAATGCTCTGAATGATGTCACAAGGTGAAGAAAGGACTTGATAACAGGGAATTTCAAACTTGGAGCAGTATTACACAAGGGTATGGAGAAACGCCTCCACCAAACATTTCATACAGCTCGTCTGTTATTTTATTCCTGTCTCCTTTTATTAACAGGGTGAATCATATACAACAGTGCAGTGTTTCGACAATACTCCCATATATAGGGAAGACAGATTAAAAAGATTGAAAGATTTATGATCTATCCCTTAGAAACTCTCATTCACTCCATCCAAACCTCGTAAATGTACCCGTTTATTGTGTTATGTAAAATGATGTAAGGAACTGGTTAACTGAACCTGTTTGTTTGGTGACTGTGACTAATGTCAGTCTCCATGGAATCTAATTATCCCAGTGGAGAGTTTCCATCTTGTAATCATAAAAGGACTCGATTCAATATGTTATCCCATGGTATGGGCGGGAGCATCACCGATAGCACTAACAGGGATCGGCTGCTCCAGAGAGAGGGAGAGATCAGAAACTGAGAACATTAGACTGGAAAGTTCCAACAGTGGATCAGAATCTGAGAACAATAGACTGGAATGTTAAAACAATGGATCAGAATCTGAAACCAATAGACTGGAAAGTTCCAACAATGGACAGGGGTTTATCCCATTATGTTTGGATTTTTTCTACATATTATTGGTTGTCGTTAGCATCGCGGATCAGATATGCACTTTACATTATTCAATGTTTTTATTATCCTATCCTGGCTATTGTTGGTGTCCCTGGTAAGTTTCACTGTCGATATATTATTTGCATTAACCATGTGCGACTGTATCTCTGTTTTTTTTTTTCATTTACTCTACTCTGTCAGTATTCACGGTCCAAACCACAACAAACAACAGTGAACTTGTTCATTCTTTCTTTCCTTCTTTAGTTCTGGCACTGGGCCTTGTCGGTTGACCTACTCACTTTCAGGTATGAACCAGGATGCATTGCATCACTGCCCTTGCTATTTAAATATTGAAAGCTTGGAGGTCACTGTCTTCTGTTCTGGATGCAAACTCCATTTCCTTCCTCTGACTCCAGCTCATCCCTGGCCAATAACTGAGGCTAAAACAGACGAGTCACAACTACGGTGATCCCTTTGGCCACAAGCTGATTACTGACACTATATCCTGGCTTTTCCTAATTTGAACTATTGACAACTGCAGAATATACTTCACTGGTTCATCCCATCTGCTGTTTGAACCTTCAACTATGAAACACAATCTTAATAAAGCCAATAATCTGCTGTTGCTTAACCAAATCTGAGTCGGTATTCCATGGCTGTTATCTAAAAGCAGACCAAAATCCCATCATTCCTGTACGGATTGCTTTATATTGTTGTTGGGTCTGGCAATGCCTTTACTTTAATATTCACAAGCATGTCGTCACCTCTGTCTATAACACGGTCCTCAGTCTCCCTCGGTTAATGACACAAAACCCTGTCAGTTCTTCACATTTAAACTGATTTCCTCTATGTCTATTCTCTCTCAAATAATAATTTTCATATCTACTGCCACCAACACACACAGACATACACACACACACACACAATCTCTTATCTTATATTTCGGCAGTGGAGATACAGAGCCATACATTGTGGGAGTCCATTTACTGTCACTGCATGGGTTACTCATCTTGCCATGCAAGACATTTCTGTAGTGCAAGTGTAGTAGCAATATACTGGCAAAGGTTTGCAATGGTTCCCATGCTGGGCAGGTAGTCCAGTTTATAGAGTAGTCCACTAGCATGGTCTGCACAACTCTCCATTCTGGCTAGTCCCTTGTTCTAGTTTATGGTGTATTGGATGGTTCTGTGAGGCAGATTCACAATTTGATGTAACTAACCATTTCAACTGATCTGGCAGTAATTTTATTGAATGCTCCCATTCTTGTGATTGGACCCACCATTGTCTCACTTCTCCAGTTACTCTCACTCCCCTGTCTCCTTATCCATATTTTCACAACATGTTATCAGTTAATTACTTGTTTGTTTTTCTGTACCTTTCCCGGTGTTGTTTTTTCACTCCCGAGTGTATCGAGTGCTAGCATTGTGAAGCTCAGAAAAAAATGAAATGGTATGTGGCGGGCTGTTGCTCCAAGTTGGAAAGGGGGTTCCAGCAGCTTTGAGACACGTCTTTGAATCTTGGTCTGTGCCTGACCTCTGAAGGCCTGTGTTTGTCGCTCTCAGTTGATTGTGTAGATCATAACATGAGGAAATCCGTCGAGTATTATCGTCAAGGAACAGGAGCTGAGGGGCATCTGACTGCCTCCTGTCATGGAAAGGTGAGTGGAGGTGATGGAGATGGTTGACTGGAGGTTGTGCTGTGAGCTGCCTTAGACATTCAGGGAGACCTGAGGATTTGGTGAACCAACTCTGGATGGAGCAAGGGGACTGTAGTTACAGCATCTGGGTCTGCAACATGAACAACAAATGGAGCAGAGGCTGCAGAGAGGGGGAGCTCTGAAACCACAGAGTGTTTATGGGGAAAGGTATCTACCAAACCTGTCTGTGTTTTAACGAGGCGACACACATCCTTTCCCTCTCCGCTTGAAATACACCCATGCAAATTCACCCTCTACTTCCCGCACACAAACACACTCTCCATCTCTCACATGCACACAAACACACTCTCCCCTCTCTCACGCGCACGCATACCCTCTCTCTCCCTCCCAAAGATACACATACTCCCCCTCAATCTCTCACAAACGCACACACACTCTCTCTCCTTCCCACAGACACTCCACCTTGTTTTCAATCACACACAAGCGCGTGCACGCTAACACACACACACACACACACACACACACACACACACACACACACACACACACACACACACACACACACACACACACACACACACACACACACACACACACACACATCTAATCTGTAAGATGAATTTTCATTTGCCGGTTTGTATTTCCAGATGCATTATATTTTCTCAAAAAAAAATACAATTTGTAGACAGTCTGTCAATACGATATTTTATTAACTCCTACTTTGGAAATAAACCTAGTCTGATTCCAATTGAAGACACATACAGACTCCAAACATGCCTAAAATACGATGTCTGAATGGAGGGGTCACCTCGTTTACATCGATAATACCTGAAGGTATCTCCAGGCAGGACTTGAAAGGAACTCTTGGATTTGCATATTCATCAATCAATATCTGCATCTCCATTCTAACCGATTAAAGATTTAGCAACCATCTTAGATGTGTTCAATTCATGTGCATGTGTTGTACAAGCCTTTAATCTTTTCCTTATAAATTTTGTGCCTCAGGTCTTTTCTCTCTAAAACCTGACGAAGGAGCAAGGACAATGAAAGCTTGTGTTTTCAAATTAACCCGTCAGACTATAACCTGATGCCATATGATTATTGACCTTACTCAACCCAGTCCAAAGCTACCACCTCCATATCATGTTTTTTTATTGGTTAGCCAATTTTCTCTCCAAGCAAATAAATTGCCTTAACTCATGTGCTCTTGACTTGCATACTAATCTTTCGTCAAGCATTGCCTTCTTGAAGTCCAGATATAATACATCTTTCAGATTCCCGTTATTCAACTTGTTTGTCACACGTTTTAATTTAAAAAAAAGTTCGGAAAATCATTCAAACGTGATTTATCCTTAATACAATCATGTCGAGTTTGATGGGTTGTGGTTTGGCTTTCAAAGTCTCCTGTTGTTAATTCCTAAATAACAGATTCAAACAATTTGTCTTCAGTCGTTTGCTCATAACTTTTCATTCCCGATTGAAGTTGGTTATTCTAAGTTTTTCCCTTTCAATAACCTCGACAGTCCGTTTCAATTTCTGTGAAATAGGCACGAGGCTGTAAAAGATCGGCTCCAATTGCTGTGTAAGATGCATGGGTGGCTGATTGGACTCATTGTGTTCCTGCTTTACAGACACGATGGGCTGAATGTCCTCCTGGTGATCCTACATTATAGCTTCGATGCCTTGCATGTCCTGCGCCTGTTCCTGACCAAGCCACTCAAGATATCATTGTCCTCATCCTGTTGCACACTGACAAGTTTGGGGACTTATGGAATCTCCCTGCTGTTATGCTACATTTCGAGTGTTGAATTGTGCAGGCAGGTTGCGTTGCCCACAGTGGGTAGCTCAGTGGTTAGCACTGCTGCCTCCCAGCACCAGAGAACTGGGTTCAATTTCAGTCTCGCGTCACTTTTGTGTGGAGTTTGCGCATTTTCCTTGTGCTTGCAAGGGTGTCTGTCGTGTACTGCAGTTTCCTCCCACAGTCCCCAGATGTGCCAGTTAGGTGCATTAGCCATGGAAAATGCGAGGTTGCAGAGATTGGGTTGGGAAGGGGGTTGGAGAATGGGGTTTGTATGGGATGGCCTTCGGAGGATCAGCGTGGAGTCGATGGGTCAAATGGTCTGCTTCCACACTGTAGGGATTCTATGATTAACACCTTCATTGCAGAAATCAGTTGAGGGAATAATATCTGAGTTAATACCAATACCCTTTCTTAGTGAGGAGATTAAATCTGTGCACATTACTCCAGAAGTGATCTCACTAAGAACCTGTACAGCAGCAGCCACACTTTACCAGCTTGTTGTAAGGTTCCCACTCAGGTTAGAGCAGGCTCAGCTGTCACGGGAATGCACAATTTTGTTGAAAATGAATGGTGTGCTGACCTTCATTTCAGGATGATTTTACTCCAGGAGTAAGGGCGTCTTACTGCAGCTGTACAGGCCCTTGGTGAGACCCCATCTTGAACATTGTGCAGTATTGTGTGCAGTTTTGGTCTCTTTACCTAATAAAGGACAAACCTGACATTGAGGGAGAGCAGCGAAGGATGACCAGACTGATCTCTGGGATGACAGGCTTGTTGTGGCAGAGTTTGGGGCGACTGAGCCTGTATTCCATGAGGTTTAGGAAAATGGGTGAACTATATAAAACTCTGACATGGCGAGACAGATTGGAAGCAGGGATGATAATTCCCCTGAGTGGGATGTCCAAAACACGGGCTCACAGTGTTGGGTACAGCCAGGCCAAAGTGCGTTGAGACGAAACTAAATGTCTGCACTCAGAGACTGGTGAACTTGGGGAATTATTTCCCTGATCAGGCTGTGAAAGCTAAGGTACTGAATATAAATAAGAATTTCAAGACACAGAAGGGATGCGGAGAGTGCAGGGGTTTGGTGTGGAGATGTAGAATCAGCAATAATTACAGGTAGTTATCCAATACTGTGGCAGCTGTGTTCCTGTGGAATACCGTATTATAGAAAACGGTGCAATATAAATAATGGGGCTAATGGAAAAGAAAGGCTTCGGTGCAAACCCCCAAATTACAAGTAAAAATCAAAACAAAAATAATAGTCGGCCTAACGCAAACAATAGCACAGACTACATAAATCTTTAAACCGTATATTGTAATGAGTTAGTGCAGTAAATGCCACACTTTAACACTACAGTCACTGACTACAGCCCTGTACCTTTCACCAAGATCTTCACCAGAAATCGCGCGGGTTGACTGACCACGTGATGCGGAATTATGGCTCTCTCCAAAATATTCCACTCCCGGTTTGAAATAAAGTCTATAAATCCCGCATTCAGGCTCAGTTTCAAGGCTTGCAGAGCAGATTACATTCCTGCTTTATCTGAACACACTGAGGGTGCATTTGGCAGACAGAGGGCTCCTGAGGTTGGGATTTGCTGTTCAGCTGGTGCCAGAGACGGACTCCCATAACAGTGAACGGTAGCTCGTTTTATAAAGAAAGGGGCACAATTCACTAATTGTGTTGCAGCGAAATTGCGTTTAATAAACACACCTTATTGGATAACTGCCTGTATATTGAATGGAGGATAAAAATGTATGGACCAAAGCGAATACAGTATATAGAACATAGAACATAGAAGAATACAGCGCAGTACAGGCCCTTCGGCCCTCGATGTTGCGCCGATCCAAGCCCACCTAACCTACACTAGACCACTATCCTCCATATGCCTATCCAATGCCCGCTTAAATGCCCATAATGAGGGAGAGTCCACCACTGCTACTGGCAGGGCATTCCATGAACTCACGACTCGCTGAGTAAAGAACCTACCCCTAACATCTGTCCTATACCTACCCCCCTTAATTTAAAGCTATGCTGACTCCATACGTGGAAAAAGATTCTCACTATCGACCCTATCTAAACCCCTAATCATCTTATACACCTCTATCAAGTCACCCCTAAACCTTCTTTTCTCCAATGAAAACAACCCCAAGTGCCTCAGCCTTTCCTCATACGATCTTTCTACCATACCAGGCAACATCCTGGTAAAAAGTAGTTCATATTTTATGTGTTCCGATGATTAAACATGCTAAAGGATATGTGTGTTGAAAACTGAATTGAGGAGATTTTCACCATGAACTAGAATGGGGGATGCTCAGTGTGTTGAATGACCTACTCCTTTCCCGAAGTTTCTGTGCAGTCTGTGGGAAAACTCTGTAAATATTGCCACCAGCTCTCAGATGTTAGGAAGGAGCTCTTTGCAGGGTCAATAGGATCGTGTTTCCCGTTCCAATACTGAGGCTGGTGCCGGGTGATCTGTACAGCTTTATCCTTTAAGGCTTCGGAGCAGTTTGATACAATAGAGAGTCTTGCTTGGCCGTTTCTGAGACCATTGAAGAGTTTTCCACATATCTGTGTGTCTGGATTCACTTTTAGGCCAGACCAGGAAAGCACCCGAGATTCAATTCCTGAAAGTATATTGAGGAAGGAAATTAGTGTTTACAATCGACATTGGCTTCAAGGTCACTGTTAATGACTCCAGGTTTTACGTCTTGATATTTTATTAATTATAACTTCCACCGCCTGCCAGAGAATTAGCTTGGTCTGGATTAGTAATCCAGTGATATTTCCACAACAGCACCATCTCCACATGGGGACCTATCTGAAACACACGGAGCAGGTTATTTCTGTGCTGCTTGACAGATCAGCCAGAAAGAACTCCCACCAATGCGACCATTGCGATGGGACTCAAGGCGTGGTAAATGGTCAGACTGCAGTTATTCCCTTGTTATGGGATTGGACATAGCTGAATTGTTTTCCACATTGCCAGGGAGATGTCAGAGTTGGAGCTGGAATCAAACAGCTTCCCCAGAGACACGGCTTGTTGTGCAGCACAAGTCTTCAGTCCTATTGCAGTAATGGTGTCGGGGCCCATTGCCTTTGTCGTATCTACTGTGTTCAGCTGTTTCTTCATGTCACAAACAGTGAATCAGATCGATTAAAGACTGGCATCTGTGATTCTGCGGGCAGCACGACGAAGGTGAGGTGGATCATCAACTCAACACTTCTGCTAAGGACGTTGCAAATAATACAACCATGTCTTTTACACTAATGTACAGGGCTGTCCCGTTATTTAGGATGGCGATATTTATGGAGTCCTCTCCTCCAGTGAGTTGTTTAATAGTCCATCGACATTTATGTCTCGATGTGGCAGCACTGCACAACTTCGATATGATCTGTTAGTCTTGGGATCATTTCGCCCTCTGTATCAGATGTTAGTCATGCTGTTGCGAATGCAACCAGTCAAGTGCGGTAGCTTAAATGGGTTGTCATCAGGTTTAGGTACACATGGTTTTGAACCCTATCATGTTCACCCGCACTCGTCGCTGACCCATAGATCAGCTTGATGGTAATGGTAGGATGAGGGATTATCCTGGGGAAAATGTTACAGATTGTAGTTGAATACAATTCTGCTGCTGCTGTGATTCTACCGCACCACATGAATGCCCACTTTGAGCTCCAATATGTTGAATTCAATTCTACTGACTATCTCCCAGTTCACACCAAGACCCATTCACACATCAGCCCTGTACTCACTGTCTTAGCTTGGTTTCTGATGTGGTAACACTTCCATTTTCCTATTCTGATTCTGCTGAGGGTCTCTGCCTGATGTCGCGCCTCCAATTAGTTACTTTCCTAAACCCCTTAACATATGCATCTGAATCTTTTCCATTCCCCCAATGCCATGTTCTGTGTTTGATGTGATTGTGTTCCCCTCTTTTTCTCTCCCTGAGCATGATTAAGAGCTCTGCAGTGTCCGAGATGCCAGCCTTATGCAGTTTCAGATCAAGGAATTTGTGCACCTTGCATTATCGGTCACTTCCCAGTGCATTCCATGTGAGACAGAGCGTTTGAGCAGCTTTAACACACGTCTATGGAACTTGTTCAAAAACAGAAATTTCTGACGAAACTCAGCAGGTCTGGCAGCATTTTGTGGAGTGAAAGCAGAGTTAATCTTTCTGGACCAGTGTCCTTTCTACAAAGCTCCCATTTTCTCCAGCAATTTTCGCATTTTCATTTCCAGTATCCATAGTTATTTGTTTAATTGAAAAGTTGTTGTGAGCCTATTCATTTCTAGAGAAACTCAACAGGTCTGGCATCATCTGCAGAGACAGAGAAATAGAGTTAGCCTTTCAAGTCCAGTATGACACTTCTTCAGAAAGGATTGGAAAATGAGCTTTAAAATCCCTTGACAGATGTGAGGAGTGGGTTGACGGATAAAAGAGGGTATGGCAAAATATAAACATGCTTTTAGTAGTGGTGAACGAGAAGATCATGTTAAATAGCTTTAAATTAAGATGTGAATGGGGAAAAGGGGTTCTCTCTATTCAGTGAAAGATAAAGAAGATACAACCACACAAGGTCATCGGGAGGCCAGGAGGGAGATTGTACGGAAATTGGAGAACAGTTATAATGGGGTCAGACTATGAAATTATGAAATTGTACATTAACTCCTAAAGGCTGTAACGTAGGAAAATGTAAAGTGAGTTGTTACTCGAGCTTGGGTTGTGCTGCCTTGGAACATTGCAGCAGCCCAGGGCTGAAATGTTAGTCTGAGAGCAAGGTAAGTAATTGAAATGGGAAGCAATGAGAAGATCAGGGTTATTTCTACAGACAGAGTGGGTGTGTTCCTCAAAACAATCTCTCTTTGGGCTCGCCAATATAAAGAGACTGCATTATGAGCAGCAATGACAGGAGATCAGATTGAAAGTTTACAAGTGAAATGCTGCTTCACCTGGAAGCGATGTTTGGGGCCATGGACAGTGAGGCGGGAAGAGGTGAATGGACAAGTGATGCAGCTTCTGTAATTGCATGGGATGGTGCGATGGGGAGTGGGGAAACGTTCGGGGTGATGGACGGTGTCACAGAGGGAACGGTCCCTGCGAAATACTGACAGTGGGCGGGAGGGGAAGATGTGTTTGATGATGCTGTCTTGCTGGAGATGGTGGAAATGGCGTAAGATGAATATGTGAATGTGGATTCTCGTACAGGAGCAAGTGTGGACAAGGAGGAATCTATCATTGTTCTGGGATGGAGGGGACGGATTGAGGGCAACACCGTGGGAGATAGGACAGTCACAGCTGAAGGCCCTGTCCACAAGAGTTCGGGGATTTCTGGTTTGATGGAAAAGGAGGTCACGTTAGACGCAGCTCACAGGAATGTGGCATCGTCAAACAGAAACAAAAGAGATGCAGAAACTTGGAGAATGGAGTCAGCCTCCACTGATCTTTTGTTCAGCCACATGCAGAAGATCCCCCTGAATGATTGAAAAGAACCAGGCATCTAAATTGAGGATTTCTGCATCACATCTGGTCTGAAGTGGAATGTGAAAATAGACCCAGAGGTAGGCCAGTTAGTATACGTGAGCAGACATTCAAAAAGATATCCCAAACCGCTCAGTAATTATTGTTTCTGTTCAAAAAGAAGAACTCGATAAGAAGATGAAGCACCCATGGTTAACAAAGGCTCTCAAGGATACAATTGATGAGCATTAGTGGAGAGCCAGATTTAGGATATTTATTTCAGGGACCAGAAGCAGATGCTGGGCATGAATTTCAGTTGTGCTTCCTGAATTCCCCCCAGAAACTGGTGCCATTGCTGCTCCATCCTCTTCCCTGCTGGTGTCCCCTTCGTGATTCCAGGTTCTCCCTCACAAGTTACAGAGTACAGTCTCTTACATTATGGTCCCTCCCCACTTCACCTGAAACTCTTTGATCAAGACTACCTACTCTGCAGTCGCATCAAGCTACGTTTAGTGCTGCCACTTTGCCTTTGGTCTCAGTGTGGCTCGGCCTCTCCATTCATGCTGTTTTACACCTCCCACACATCTCACTCGGAAAGTTTCCTTCTTTGAGTAAACCTTATTGAAAACACCTCTCCCCCTTTGCACTGAATTCACACTGTGATCCAAATTGCAAAAGGTATACTCAGCCTTCACCTCAATCTGCTAAAGGCAACTGCACGCTGACCTTGTGGTATAAGAATTCCCCTTCTTACATGGTTCAGGCCAGTGATGCGCTTTCACTGTCGAGATCACCACCCCAATTGGGCAAAGCAATTCAGGTGTTTGACCTCTTATTGGTACTCGTAACAGTTTCCTGCTGCCTTAATATTATAACATGGAGAAAAAATAAATCACAGTATGAAGCTTGGGCTGAATGTTATTTACCTGTCACTTGAATACTGTTTCATATTTGCAGTGCTTATCTTTAAATTCTTATTCGTAATGTTAGTGTCAGACAGCGTGTCGGAGGTTGAGGGATGACATTGTAGAAGTTTATAAACTCAGGAGAGGTATGAATAGAGTGACCAGCCAAGGTCTTTACCACGGGATGGGGGACTTCAACCATAGAAGGCATAGGTTTAAGGTGAAAGAGGGAAGATTTGAAAAGGACGAAGGGTCAATGTTTTCACAGAGAGGGTGATGTGTGTATATGGAATGAGCTGTCAGAGGAAGAGTGGGAGATGCAAGTACAGCTACAACATTTAAAACTCATTAGGACAAACATATGAATGGGAAACGTTTAGAGGCACATGGACAAAATGCAATCAGATGGGAATAGTTTAGTTTGGAAAACCTGGTCAGCATGGACAAGTTAGACCAAAGGGCCTGTTTCTGCGCTATATGACTGTATGAATTTAGAAAGCGAGGAAAAGGGGAGAAAAGACATGATGCAGTAAATTGTCAAGAAATACAAAAACAAGCAGCACGAGCTTTTCCGAGCATATAAAAAAAGTTCAAGGTGAGTGTGTGACCTTAGGTAGAAATTAAGTCAGGAAAGTATATTGAGGCTAATTGGAGGGTGTGACTGAAGAATTGGCTGCAGGGAGCAGACAGATAATTTACACCCATGTTTTACATCTTTCCTCACAGGGGAATGGACAGTAAGTATTTCAATGATATAAACAAAATGGTAATAGGAGGGAAGTTCCTGAACCGTGTCTAACAAAAGGAACAAGGATTTTTTCTAACTGGTAAGAGTAAGAGTAGACAAGCCAGCAGTAATTCACAGCTGGTTTTAAAAGAAATGGTCACAGCCTTGGGGTCATTGCTCCCTCTCTATCAGATACTAGTTCTGCTGTTTGTTAATGTAAGCAGTAAGTGCGGTAGCTTGAATGGGTTGTCATCAGGTTTAGGTACACACGGTCCTGACCGTGGCAGGTTCACCCACACTCATCACTGAAGCGGAGATCGGCTTCATGGTAATGGTAGACTGAGAGATTATATTGTGGTTGAATATAATTCTGCTGCTCTGCTGCTGCTACTACAGCTGCTATGGTGTGCAGCATCACATGAATGCCCAGTTTGAGCTGCAATATCTGCAATACAATTCTGCTGCCTGTCCTCATTCGCACGGGGACCCAGTCACCCTTCTCCCCTGTACACAGTGCGCTATCCAGGTTTCTGATCTGGGAATGCTTCCTTTTTAAAAAATTCTCATCCTATTTGGGTATCTTCATGATGCCATGCCTCCAATTTGTCGCATTCCTCAAAAGCATTTAACGTTTTCACCTCCGGTAATGCCATCTTTTGTTTAAAGCGACTGTGTTTCCCTGTTTCTCTCCATGACCATGATTAAGAGCTCTGCAGCCTTATGTAGTTTCAGAGCAAATGAATTTGAATACCTTGCGTTATCATTCACTTCCCGGTGTATGGCGCTCCATGTTGGACAGGGCGTGTGAGCAGCTTTGACACACATGTATGAAACTTGTTCAAAACCAGAAATTGCTGAAGACAGTGACAAGTCTGACAGCATCTGTGGAGTGAAAGCAGAGTTAATCTTTCGGGTTCTGTGACTGTTCCTCAAAGCACCCAGTAAGTCCAACAATTTTTGTTTTTGTTTCAGATTTCCTGTATCCAATGATCTTTGCTATAACGAAAATGTATTCTGTAACTTTTCATTTTTGAAGGAACTCAGGAGTCTGGCAACATCTGCAGAGACAGAAGAACAATGTTAATGTTTCAAGTCCAGTGCAAATCTTCTTCAGACGTGTAAAGGATTGGAAAGTGAGCGCTTTAGTATCTTGGCAGAGGTGGGAAAGAGTGTTTGGACGCCCAGTGAGAAAGACAAATGGGCTTGAAATTGTGGTGAAAGAGACACAGATATATAATGGGTGTAAATTAATGTGTAAATATTTTAAAAATTGATTTTCTCTGTTGAATGGAGCAAAACAAGACACGAACTTAGGGAGCCCAGGAGGGAGAGTGTACGGAAAATGGGGAAGAGCCATAATGGGTTCAGGCTGTGAATTTATGGAATTGAATATTAACTCCTACAGACTGTAACGCACCAATGTGTAAAGTGAGGTGTTACTCGAGCTTGGGTTGCACCTCATTGGAACATTGCAGCAACCTGCATTTTTTTAGAATCCCGACAGTGTGGAAACAGGTCCTTCAGCCCAACAGGTTTATACTGACCCTCCGAAGAGTATGCAACCCAATCCCATTCTCTACTCTAATACTATACACAGACCCTTGATTATTGCACCTAACATCAACATCGGCAATTCAGCATGGCCAGTTCACGTAACCTGCACAACTTTAAACTGTGACAGGAAACTAGAATACCCAGAGGAAATCGAACCCAGTTCCCTGATGCTGTGAGGCAGCGGTGCAAACCACTGAGCCACCGTGCCATCCAGGACTGAACAATTATGAGGCCACAACTCTATACGAACAGAAACGAAGCCATTCGGACCATCAATTCTGCTCTGCCATTCGATCACGACTGACAGATTTTCAACGCCATTTTCATGCTTTCTCTCAATAATCTTTGATCCCCTTGTCAATCAAAACTTATCTGAGTCTGTTTTAAATATACTAAATAGAACATAGAACATAGAGCAGTACAGCACAGGATAGGCCCTTTGGGCCACGATGTTGTCTCGATATTTAATCCTAATGTAAAATGTAGTAATTTAACCTACTCACCCCTCAACTCACTGCTATCCATGTGCATGATCAACAGTCGCTTAAATGTCCCCAATGACTTTGCTTTCACCATCAGAGCTGGCAATGCATTCCATGCATTCACAAATCTCTGCATAAAGAACCTACCTCTGACGTCTCCCTTTTACCTTCCTCCTAATATCTTCAAACTATGACTTCTCGTACTAGTCACTCCTGCCCTGGGGAAAAGTTTCTGGCTATTGACACTATCTATTCCTCTCATTATTTTGTACACCTGGATCAGCTCTCCTCTCTCCTCCTTGTCTCCAGAGAAAAAGATCCAAGCTCGTTCAACCTTTCTTCATAAAGCAAGCCCTCCAATCTAGGCAGCATCCTGGTAAACCTTCTTTGCAATCTCTCCAAAGCCTCTGAGCTTTCCAATTGTAGGGCGTCCACAACTGGAGACAATATTCCAAGTGTGGTCTCACCAGGACTTGTAGAGCTGCAGCAAAACCTCACGGCTCTTAAACTAGATCCCCCTATTAATGAAAGCCAAAACACCATATGCTTTCTTGACACCCTATCCACTTGGGTGGCAACTTTGAGGGATCTATGCACTTGCGCACCCACACCCCTCTGTTCCTCCACACTGCCAAGAATCCTGTCTTTAATGCTATATTCAGGATTCGAATTTGACCTTCCAAAATGCATTACTTAGCATTTATCCAGATTGAACTCCATCTGTCATTTCTCAGCCCAGCTCTGCATCCTGTCTATGTAGCGCTGCAGTCTACAATAGCCCTCTCTCCTATCGACGTCACCTCCAACCTTTTTGTCATCAGCAAAGTTACTAACACACACCATAACCTCCTCATCCAAGTCATTGATAAAAACTACAAAGAGCAGAGACCCAAGAACACAGCCCTGTGCGATCCCTCTCAACACTGTCCTCCAAGCAGAATACTTTCCATCTACAACCACTGTCTGCCTTCTGCCAACCAGCCAATTCTGAATCCAGATAACCAAATCTCCCTGTATTCCATACTTCCTAACTTTATGAATGACCCTTCCATAGGAACCCTATCAAATACCTTGCTGAAGTCCACATGCACCACATCCACTGTTCGACCATCGTCGACCTGTCTTTACACCTGTTCAAAGAAATCAATAAGATTGTGAGGCATTGCCTGTCCTTCATGAAGCCATGCTGACTGCCTTTAATCACACTATGCTTTGCCAAATAGTCATAAATCCTATCCCTCAGAATTTTTTCCAAACTTTGCTGACCGCAGACGTAAGATCGACGGGTCCCTAATTGCCAGGGATTTCCTTATTACCTTTCTTGAAATAAGGAACAACTTGTGCCTCCTTCCAATCCTCTGGTACGACTCCAGTGAAGAGTGAGAAGGCAAATATCCTCACCAGCGGCTTAGCAACCTCCTTTCTTGCTTCCTGGAGCAGTCTAGGATAAATGTGGTCTGGCCCTGGGGACTTATCCATCTTAATGTTTTCCAAAATTGCGAGCACATCAACTTCATCAATCTTGACCTGGTCAAGACTGATCTGGCCCAGCACCTCTAAGTTTCATTTACAACAAGTTCACTTTCCTTGGTGAAAATCGAAACAAAAAACTCATTTAGGACTTCCCCTATCTGCTTAGACTCCACGCATAAGTTCCCTAAGCTAATCCTGGTCGGCCCTACCTTCTCCCTGATTATTCTCTTATTCCTCACGTATGAGAAAAATGCCTTTGGATTCTCCCTAATCCTTCCTGTCAAGCCTTTTTCGTGCCCCATCATGGCTCGCCTCAGTCCTTTTCTGAGCTCCTTTCTAGTAAGTCTGTAATCCTCTAAAGCTGTGCTAGATCCTTGCTTCCTTCATCTTACGTAAGCTGCCTGCTTCCTTTTTACGAGACGTTCCTCTGTTCTCGTCATCCAAGGTTCCTTAATCTTACCCCTTCTTACCTGTCCCAGAGGAACAAATTTGTGCATCACTCCCAACAACTGCTCGTTAAACAGTCTCCACATGTCTGCAGTGCCCTTTCTGTGGATCAATTGCTCCCAGTCTGTACTTCCCAACTCCTGTCTGATAGCATCATAATTTCCTTTTCCACAGTTAAATATCTTCCCTCGGAAATATTCACTCTCGCAGACGATGCTACATTTGACGCAGTTGTGATCACTTTCGCCAAAGTGCTCTCCCACCGTTAGTTCTGACACCTGACCTGGCTCGTTGCCGAGCACCAAATGCAAAATAGCCTCTCCTCTCAGTGGTCCGTCCACATACTGAGTAAGGAAACCATCTTGAACACACCTGACAAAAACGGCTACATCCACACCATCTGCACTTAGGAGGTTCCAGTCGATATTGGAAATGTTGAAGTCACCCATAACTATAACCGTGCTACTTTTGCATTTTTCCAGAATCTGCCCGCCTATGGGATCTTCAGTCTCTCTACTGTTATTAGGTGGTCTGCAGAAAACCCACAAATGCGGTGACTGTTCCCATGCTGTTCCTAACTTCCACCCCATATTGACTCAGTAGACAAACCTTCCTCAACAACCTTCATTTATGTAGCTCTGATGCACTCTCTGATTAACAATTCTCCACCCCCTCCTCATTTTCCAGCCACCCTGTCCTTTTGTAGATTAGATTAGATTACTTACAGTGTGGAAACAGGCCCAACAATCCACACCAACACTCCATAGAGCAACCCACCCAAAACCATTCGCCTACATTTCCGCCTTCATCTAACACTTCGGACAATTTAGCATGGCCAATACACCTAATATGCACATGTTTGGATTATGGGAGGAAACCGGAGCACCGGAGGAAATCCACAGGGAAAGTTTGCAAAATCCGCACTGGCAGTTCCCTGACGTGGGAATTGAACACGGTTCTCTGGCGCTTTGAGGCAGCAGTGCGAGCCATTGTGCCACCGTGCTGCGCCGAAACGCTTTTAAACGTTCTAACCCCTGGGAAATCAAGCAGCCATCCCTGCCCCTGTGAAACCTACGTCTCCATTATGGCCACGACATCGTTGCCCCAAGTATTGATCCATGCTCGAAGTTCGTCACTCTTATTTCGGACAGTCCTTGCATTAAAGCAGACGCACTTTAACCGATCCCTTTGTTTCATCGCGTGAGAAACCTTCCTGATAGATTCAATATATCCCGTCATTGTCCTGGCTGCACCTCACCCACTCTCAGACATGTGGTCTTATTCCTACCCCCCCCCCCCCCCCCGCCAAACTAGTTTAAACCCGCCAGAATCCCACGAGCAAACCTCACAAACAGGCCATTTGTGCCCCTCCAGTTCAGGTGCAACCCGTCCTTCATGTACAGGTCCCACCTTACCCAGAAGGTATCTCGATGGTCGAGGTATCTGAAGTCCTCCCTCCTGCACCAGCCTCGCCGCCACGTTTAAAGCTACATTCGCTGACTGTTCCTCATCTAACGAGCTCGTGGCACTGGTAGCAAACCTGAGATCACTTCTCTACTCGTCCTGCTCTTCAGCTTCTAAACTAACTCTCTGTAGTCACTTTTCAGATCCTCAGTCCCTTTCCTGGCTATATCGTTGGTGCTAAATGATTTGGTTTCCACAGCCTTCTGTGATAAGGAATTCCACAATTTCACCACTCTCTGGCTAAACACGTTTCATCTTATCTCCGTTCTAATGGGTTTTCCCTTTGCTCTAAGCCTGTATCCTCCTGCTAGTGCAAACGTCCTGCCAGTTTTGTCTGTATCCAGGTCATTCAGTATTCTGTAAGTTTCAATTGGATCCTCCCCTCATTCTTCTAATCTACACCGAGTATAAACCCAGGGTCCTCCAACGTTCCTCATGTGTGAAGCTTTTCATTTCTGCTGAATCTTCTCTTGACACACTTCAAGGCTAACACATCCTTCCTGAGGTATGAGGCACAAAATACTGGAAATGTGGTCTGACCAGAGCCTGAGAAAGCCTCAGAATCCCCATCATTATATCCTACTCCTCTCGAGATGAATTACAACATTGTATCTGCCTTCTTAACTACTGACTCAACCAATAGGTTTATCTGAGGTGAATCCGGCGCTTGGAATCCCAAGTCCCTTTGTTACTCAGATTTCTGATTTTTTCCCCATTTAGTAAATAGTCCATGCCTGTATTCTTCACACCAAAGTGCATGACCTCACACTCTCCCACATTGTGTTCCATCTGCTACTGCTTTTCCCACTCTCCTAAACTGTCGAAATCTTTCTGCAGGCTCCCTGCCTCCTCAATACTACATGCCCCTCCAACTATCTTTGCATCATCTGCAAACTTAGCCAGAATGCTTTCTGTCCCACCACTCAGATCATTAACCGAGAAAGTGAAATGTTGTGGTCACAACACTGACTCTTGTGGAACACTGCTAGTCACCGGCTGCTATCCTGAGAGGGACAATTTTATTCACTATGCCTCCTGCCAGAGAGCCAACCTTTTATCCATGCCAGCACTTGGCCTCTGACACCATAGGTCCTTATCTTACTCTGCAGCCTCCTGTGCGATACCATATCAGAGGCTTTCTGGAAGTTCAGATAGGTAATTTTCTCTGTTTCAACGCGTCGTTACCTCCTCAAAGAATTCTCATTATCCTGACAGAAATGTAGGTTATTGAAATGGGGAGCAATCGGAAGGAAAGGGTCATTCCTACAGACAGAGTGGAGATGTTCCTCAAAGCAGTTTCTGTTTGGCTCACTAATGTAAAGGAGACTGCATTTTGAACAGCAATGACAGGAAACTGGATTGAAAGAGTACAACTGAAATGCTGCTTCACCTGGAAAGTGTGTTTAGGTCCTAGGACAGTGAGGAGGGAAGAGGTGAATGGGAAAATGTTGCTGCTTCTGCATTTACATGGGAAGGTACCATGGCGGTGTGGGAAAGTGTTCGGGGTGATGGAGCGTGCCACAGAAGGAATAGTCTTTGTAAAATGCTGACACTGGACGGAAGGGGAAGATGTATTTGATGGCGCTGTCCTGCTGGAGAGGGAGGATGATTCTGTGAATGTGGATTCTAGTGCAGTAGGAAGTGAGGGCATGGGGAGATCTATCATTGTTCTGGGAAGGAGGGGATGGAGTGAGTGCAGAAGTGAGGGAGACGGGACAGTCACAGCTGAAGGCTCAGTACATCAGAGTGAGGGGGATTCTCGTTTGAGAGAAAATGATGTAATATAGGAAGCTTCCCACTGGAATGTGGCATCATCGAACAGAAATCACAGAGCCAGAAAATCTGAGAGAATGGAGTCACTCTCCATGTGTTCAGCCACATACACAGGTTCGCCCTGAAAGACTGAAAAGAGTCAGGTATTTCAAATGCAGATTTATGTAATATATCTGGTCAAATACGGAGTGTGAAAATAGACACAGGTGAAGGTCAGCAGATGTGTGGGGGTGGGGAAACATTTAAGCAGGTACTGCTTAATAACACCCAGGTATTATTGACTCTGGTAAAAAAGAAGATGATATGCAGATGTGAAGATGAACCACCCATGATGAACAAAGGCTGTGAAGGATACTAATCAATCACAAACTAAAGAATTCAAATTGGTGAGTTCCAGCGTCGGCCACATTTGGGAAGTTTACTCTTGGAACCAGAAGCAGATTGTATAAAACAAAATACAAAGAAAAATATTCCAAAACTGGCAAGAAATACGAAAAAGAAACTAACCACGGGAGTTTCCCATATCGAATAAAAAACGTTCATGATGTATGTGTGACCCTTCGAAGAAAGGCAGGAAAGAAATTGTGGGACACCTGGAGGATGTGACTGGGGAACTGGTTTCAGGGAACAGGCAGAGAATTTAAAACAGTATTTTACATCTTTTTTCTCAGGGGAAGGCACAAAGAGTTTCAATATTATAAACAAAATTGTAGTCAGATGAAAGTTTTTGCACTGTCTCTAACAAAACGACCAGGGCTTTTCTCAAACAGAAAAGACCAAGGGTAAACAGCTGATCAGCAATTCATAGCTGGTTTTAATAGAAGTGGTTACAGAGTGACTGGTGGCACTGTGTGAAATATTCAATAACTCTCGGGATTACGGGAGTGTTCCAGTAAAACTGGCAGAACTCCAAAGTGGCGCCTGTCTTCAAGAAGAGAGTGAGTCTTCAAGTGTTTAGGTTCACCCTTTGTCTGAATAGTGGAGCATATTTGAGAGGATTGATGGCCTCATGATGCACTTTCATCCTGAGTGATTTCGAAAAAGTAAAACTCTGCTCCTTCCTCTGATGTGTTACATACTGGGGAATGAACATTTTGCTAAAGTTGAATTATTTTGAAAATTATCTGGAACATCGTACAAACGACATCACCCAGAGAATTCTAGAAACTGTACTCATTACAACATTTTATAACCATGTGGGGATATTGCACAGGTGAGAGAGAGAGAGAGAGAGAGAGAGAGAGAGAGAGAGAGAGAGAGAGAGACAGAGAGAGAGAGAGAGAGAGAGAGAGAGAGAGAGAGAGAGAGAGAGAAGGTGCTGCATTGTAGTGGTGAGAGTGCTGGAGCCTTATTCTGGGGAAGGCGCTAACAGATATACAGTGAGTGTGAGAGAGTAGAGAGAATACGGTGACTCTTATCATGACAGAGCGGGAAAGGTGCTATTCCAGTATTGGTAGGCTTTTCTTGGACCGCAGATACTGCACTGAGCTGGGTGATGTGCTCAGACCATGCTCGGTGGGTCTCGTGGTGCGGCTCTGTCTGGGAAGTAAATAGTCCCTTTCTGTACTAGACTATTCATCGGGACCTCCGTGCCCCTGTCGACAAGCCCTGTGGTGTAATTCCCCCTTATCTGCCATGCTCGGTAAACCCTGCAGGTCAGCTCCAAACTGGGAAAGCTCAACCGTGTGCCCATTGGCCTTTAAATGATGTCAGCAGTACCAGGGATCACTGAATATCCAGGGACATCGGGGAGATAGTGTGTACCTCCAGCCATGATGCGTGGGATAATCATGCTGGTATTGAATGAGATGGACACCATGGGGGTGGGGTGGATAGTTAATGAGGTGAGTTCGATAAGATAGCACCAGGAAACTAGCTCAGCCTCGTGCAGACAACCCCTCTGTCACACTCAAGGAAAATGGCACTGAGACAAATTATTGTTCGATTCAGCCCAATGAGTCGAAGATTCTGCTGATCCTACTCCCAGGTACTAATCTGCAGAACAAATGTTTATCCAAAACTCTCCAGCATCTTAACTTACACCAATGTCCTGCTCACCCATCATTCACGGAAACAGTGGGCTATATTGCAAGATGCTATTGAAATGTTTTCATTTCACAATTTTAAACCTACCATCAGATCCTTCTTTGAAATTCTCTCTCAATCTCCCCCTCTCTTTTAAGCAAGCTCTTCCCATTTGTTGGTATTTAAACTGATTCCCCCGCCATCTCTTCTGGCAGTGAGTTTCACACCCACAGCACTCCTGTGTCATGCCACAATGGAGATATGGAGCTGTAAATGGAGGGAGCTGCACATCCTTTCACTTTCAGCATGAGCTGCAACTTTCCCCATGCTGGGCAGTGATCTAACACAGTGTTACTGAGCAATGCAGTGATTGGTCTACACAGCTGTGTATGCTGGGAAGGTAACTGCTCCAGGTTAATGGATAAATTCACTGCTATTCGCTGCACAGCTCCCCATGCTGAACAGATATCCAATCCGTTTGTATAAAACAATGCCTTTGTGTGTTCTGCACAGCGCCCTGTGCTGAACAGATCATCTAGTCCAAGTTTATGGATCAATGCACTGTTGGACCAATACGTCGTGAACTGGTGAGCTCTAAACAGTGTTCGATCCTGGACAGATTGCTGAGCAGTACACTAGCCTGGTCTACGCAGTACTTCATGCTGAGCAGGTATCTCATCTGGGCTTATACGTGTCCGGGCTGGATCTGAGAGGTGGATTGAGTATCTGATATAATTCCTGACATGATTATCAGTCTTCCAGCTCGGCCCATTCCGCTGGTAAATGTGAGATGCTGTGTTTGAGATAGAGTTTACTTAGTCAAAATATTCGACATTAAGCAAAACACAATTTATCCGAAGACTACCGCTAAAAGGCAACAAAAGGAAGAGGAACTTGCAATAACATAATTTTGTTGGAAAACTTAGCAGAATAATAGTTTATTTAACAGCTGTGGAGTAACTGCTCCAATATCGTATCATCCAATAAGCACACAAATGTCAAAAAAGAAATGCAGGAAACAGATTGGCTGACATGCAGTTCTTCAATCCAAGAGGAAAGAACATCAAAAGACAGTTCCGAGAGAAATCACAGAGACAGTGTGTAGCACCCGGAAGAGATTTACTGCCTTCCAATCCTGCTGAGACTCCAGCAATAACTGGCAAAATGTAAAACTAAGAATCCTGGTTCTGTGAGAGTTTGACCATCACTCCATAGGACCAGGCTGCAGCTGCAAGAACACAAGGAATGGACTGCAACTACACCGTCTATGGCTCTGTAGGTGTCTCTCAAAAATGCCTAAATCCATATAAGCCGTTAAATGCTGTACAGACAAAAGTCAAAGTTAAACATTAATAATTAAAACGAAAAGATGCAGCAGTCCTGGTGATCAGACACAGACGGCCTCGGGAGCCCAGAAATTCCTATACTGCCAAAACATAGCAGAATCATCAAGCTTGTGAAGAGAAAGAATTATGTCTCTCCCTCATCTCTATGTTTACAACTGGAGATGTGCCATGAGCCCAATAATCAGCGATATCAAAATCCCAGCCACACCAAGTATTATTGTGATATATCAGAGTTGCCGTGAAATGGGTTAACTGGAGCTGTTTGTTCAGTGACTGTGATTAATATCAGTCTTCCTGGACCTAACTGGGTCACTGAAGGATTTCCCTCTTCCATAATTAGGGACTTCTTTCACCTTGTTATGCCAAAGTATTCGGGGCAGAGTCAACCTCAACAAGATTGGGATCAGCAGCTACAGAGAACGAGAGAGAGATCAGAATCTGAGAACATTAGAATGGTCCAACAATGGATTTTAATTTGAGACCATTAGACTGGAATGTTCCAACAATGGATACGAATCTGAGACCATTAGACTGGAATGTTCCAACAATGGATCAGATTCTGAGTACATTAGACTGGAATGTTCCAACAATGAACAGGAGTTTATCCGATGGTCTTTATTGGCTTTCTCAGGATTGGACATGGTTAGAGTTGCGGATAGAAGCCGTACTGATGACTATTCAAGCTGGGTACTATCCCATCCTCGCTATTATTGGTGTTCCTGGTAAGTCTAACTCTGTCAATTCTATAAATGATGCTGAATGTTATTGCTATGCTGGTCGATTATATTTTACAAATACAGAAACTTTCAGTCACAAACGCCACTTTCTTCTCATGGATTTCCAAACTACTTAGTCATAAACATCTGAGAAGGTAAAAGACTGTTCGGAACCTTGAGTCTCCATTTAGCGTGAACTGTTTTATATCTCCATATTCTCTCTGTCATCAAACCTGCTTCTTAATATCCCCAATCTCCAGATTTGCCTGAGTTCTGTTGCTGACTTCGCCATCATCTACCCCTTCGTTAACGACAGATTTTATGGCTCCAGTTCTCTTCTGACCACTATTCCAGTTACAAAGAGTTTGACCACAAACTTGTTCTTGTCTCTACAGTTACTTCACAACAGGGACTCTTAAACAGAGTAATAATGTCACTGACTGTGTAATTCAGAGGCACAGGTTATGACTCTAAACGCATTGTCTGAAATCCTATCACAGCCGATGACTAAATTTAAATTCCAATATCAAAAATAGGAATGAAGCCTAATTTCACTCATGGCAATCATAAAACATCAGGATTTCTTTCTTATTTTGTTGATAACCTTTGATAAAGAAACCTAACACTTTGCCCTGTCTGAACTAAGTGTCACCTCAGATCCACAACAATGTGGTTGCCTCCATATTGCCTTGACAAATGGCCCCATTGTCAAGGACAGTTAGGATGGACAACAAATACTGTCCTTGCCAGTGATGCTGGCATCCCGCGAAACAACAACAACAAGAAAATGTGGATGCTGGCGATCTGAAATAAAATTCTCCACAGTCTGAAAGAATGTTGGAAAATCTCAGCAGTTATGGCAGTGTGTCGGAAAAAAAAAACAAATAACGTTTCGAGTTCAGTGAACCTATCAAATCTGAATGCAACTGCGAAATAATATTATTATATCAGGGATGGATGGTAGGGTGAGCGGGAGGTTTGTGTTGAGTGGATGATGTCCAGCAAGAGAGAGAAAGTGAGAGTGAAAGAGAGAGAGATGGAGAGAGAGAGAGAAAGGAAAAGCAAACAAAAGGATTGCTGATGATGGACTGGAAGGAAAACAGAATGGGAAGTTATTCTACCATTTCCCTTTTTCACATATTCCTGAATATCATATTTATTACGGGATGTCCCTGCTTACCGTGATTTATGTTCCCTCTATCTCTCGTCTCTGAGTGTGGTGATCAACTCCATCAGCAATACTGATAGTCTCTGATATATAGAGAAACGTAATGTTCCATTGTCAACTGCTTCTTTGGAGAGAGGAACTGTTACAGTGTGAATGTGTGGAGATATAAGAGCTTTCTCAGCCAGGAAGAGAAACTGAGGAGCTGAAAAATGTATTGCTGGAAAAGCACAGCAGGTAAGGCAGCATCCAAAGATCAGGAGAATCGACGTTTTGGGCATGAGCCCTTCTTCAGGAATGAGGAAAGTGTGCCAACCAGGCTAAGATAAAAGGCAGGGAGGAGGGACTTGGGGGAGGGGCGTTGGAAATGCGATAGGTGGAAAGAGGTTAAGGTGACGGTGATAGGCCGGAGAGGGTGTGAGGACGGAAAGGTCAGCAAGAAAATTGCAGATCAGGAAGGTGGTGCTGATTGAGAGGGTTGGGATTGAGACAAGGTGGGGGGAGGGGAAATGAGGAAGCTGGAGAAATCTGAATTCATCCCTTGTGGTTGGAGGGTTCCTGCTGGAGGAAGAGCACCTCATCTTCCACCTGGCGAGTGCTTTTGTTGAAAAGGACCTGTATGTCCTTGGTCATAAGTCACTGACAGAATTCATACAGGACAGGAAGTAAATGATGTGTGGGTCTTCATGAAAAATCATTGAAGTACAAATGTTAGAATATCTTTCCCACTGATCGTGTTTTGTTGAGAGAGTAGTTGGTACATTGTGTAAAGATTTGGTCTGCTTTATAAACAATGATCGCTCTGTCACTGAGAGAGTGCAATGTAGTTTGACCAGACTAAATACTGGCATGATGTTTCCATGAGGAGAGAGTGCAGTAACTATGTGTTTAATCTGTAGCGCTGTGAGAGAATAAGAAGTGGAAGTTTGATGGGTATGGCCAGAAACTCATTATGTCCCAGACAGCTGAATGGGGTGAAAATGTCATACCTTTCGTTGGATGTTTGATTCACGACAGTTTACATGCATCTGCAGAACCCTAACGTCGATTGACAACGAGGTACAGGCTCTGAATGAACTCTGAACACTTAAATGCACAGTTAGTGTGTGACACTGCATTGAATGTCCATTTGTACACGATCCTGCCAGCAGCCAAAATACCATCATTCTGAAACAGTTAGTTATTTCCCAATGGCTTCTGACCTCCACGGAGACCATGGGTCTGCCTTCTTGGAGATGGAAGGTAAATTGGAAAATGGCTAAAAAATGTTGTCTTCATTCCGACTGCCAGAAAACCATGTTAAAGTAACACATATGTACCATGAGTAATTAAGTCATACGGATCAATTTGGAGCAGTCTGTCTGTGCAGCCCCAGCTCCATTTGTTTGTGAAGTTGGAACATCTCTGACATTTTCCTGTTCCTGTGTTAGTGGTTTGACAAGCTGAATAACCTCTTCCTGTTCCTTTGTAAGTGAGTCCGGGTGTGAAATGGTTCTTTCTGTTCCCATGTACGTTACATGTGGGAGAGAACAGACTCCCTGACTTCCTGTGCTACAGGCAGGAGGGACTGAATGGCGTATCCCTCTTTTTGCCCAATAGTTTTGATGGGATGAATGGCTTCACCACATTCTTTTGAAACCAGATGGAGCTGCTGAATGAACTCCTCCTTTCACTGTGGAAATGTACTGCGCTGTTACATAAACGTTACCCAGACTTTAACAGCACGATCTTGAATGTTGACCAAGTCTTGTTGCACATGGTCACAGCCTGTTTCAAGAGCTGAAGAGGGACAACTTATCCTGAAAATTTTGTAGAATTCAGTGAATGCCGCCTCTTCTGCTGGCACGGTGGCTCAGTAGCTAACACTGCTGCCTCATAGCACCAGGGTCCCAGTTTCGATTCGAGCCTTGGGCAACTGTCTGTGTGGAGTTTGCACATTCCCCACTTCTCTGCATGAGTTTCCTCCATGTGCTCCGTTTTCCTCCCACAGTCCGAAGATATGCACACCAGGTGAATTGGCCATACTAAATTGTCCATCACGTTAGGTGCATTAGTCCGACGGAAATGTGTTTGGGTGGGTTACTCTTCGGAGGGTCGGTGTGGACTGGTTGGGCCGAAGTGCCTGTTTCCACATTGTAGGGAATCTAATCTGCTCAGTTTGGCTCAATGGGTTGAATATCCTCCTTCCACACTGTAGGGATTCTATGATGACAAACTGGAGATGCCCGGGCTGAGGAAGCTACGCTGAGGATCTCCTGCAGATGTGCACCACGGCTAAGATGATTGATGCCCACCAATGATAATCATCTTCCCTTGTGCCGTGAATGACTCCAAACAGTGTAGAGGTCATAATTAATTCTCATTAAGTGTGATTTTGTGCAGGCTCCTTGATGTCATCCTTAGTCAAATCCATCCTTGAGTTCAGGGTCATTCTCTCTTACCTGAGCCCCTGCGTTACCTCTTTTGTTCATATCAATAGGTAATGGTGGAGGAGCAGAGAAGGTTTTCTTCAAACAGAGGGTAGTGAATGTCAGGAATTCTCTTATACAGAGAGTTAGGGGAGCTAGATCACTGAAAGGGACCAGTGGTGACCCGCTGGGATCAGTTCAGTGACCTCTGCTCTCTGTTATTTTCAAAAATGACTTGGATATGGGTGTTGAAGAGTGGGCTTGTAATTTTGCCGATTACACAAAGGTGGTTGGAGTGATACAACATATGGAGGGCTATTGTAGGTTGCAATGGGACATCGACAGGATGAAGAGGTGGGCTGAGAAGTGGCACATGGAGTTCAAACTGAAGTAATTCACCTTGCAAGCTCGAATGTGAATGCAGAATACATGGTGAAAGGCAGGATTCTTGGCAGTGTGGAGAAACAGAGGGATCCTGGTGTCCGTGTCCACAGATCCCTCAATGTTGCCACCCAAGTTGATCGGGTTGTTAAGAAGGTGTATGGTGTGTTGGCTTTCAGCTGCAGGGGGATTGAGTTTAAGAGCCGCGAGGTTATGCTGCAGCTCGATAGAGGCCTGCTCAGACCGCATAGGGAATATTGTGTTCAGTTCTGGTCTCCTCATTATAGGAAGGATAATGAAGCTTTCGAGAGTGTAAAGAAGAGATTTACCAGGATGCAGCCTGGACTGGAGGGCAGGTCTTACGAAGAAACCGTGAGGGAGCTAGGGCATTTCTCATTGGAGGAAAAATAGATGAGAGGTAACTTGATAGAGGTGTACAAGATGACGAGAGGCAGAGAGAGTGAATAGCCAGAGATATTTTCCCATGGCAGAAATGTCTATCACTTGGTGGTATAATTTTAAAGTAATTGGAGGAAGTTTTAGGGGAGATATCAGAGGTAGATTCTTTACACAGAGAGTGTCGAATGCACTACCATCAGTGGTAGTAGAGTCAAATACGTGAGGGAAACTTAAGAGACTCTTGGTTAGGCACATGGAACAAAGTGAATGGAAGCATGTAGTTTAGTCTGATCTTAGAGTAGGATAAATGGCACAACGTCGAGTGATGAAGGTCCGAACTGCATGCATTCATGTAGAACTCTGAGTTCAAAAACTGCATGAATTCACGTAAAACTTTTTATCTAAACATCAATCTAAACATCATGGCATAGTCAGATAACACAGGGGCCAACACCTTCAACATTTTGTCTAGCTATCACCATTGTTCACAGCTCACCTGAGAATGCAACTTTTTTTCAAAAAATGTTTGTGATTTACACATGAAAGAAGTGAAACTATCATGGTATTCTAACAAATGAAAGGCTTAACAGACAATCAATTTTTCTCTGTATAATTTCAGTTACATCACACTGTAAATTTTTGCTATAAATTCTGTGTTACGATCGAGCCCTCGACTATCACCTGATGAAGGAGCGATGCTCCAAAACCTAGTGTGCTTCCAATGAAACCTGTTGGACTATAACCTGGTGCTATGTGATTTCTAACTTTGTACACCCCAGTCCAACACCAGCATCTCCAAATCAGTACTGTTCCTGGTTCTGTGTTCTATGGAAGTGTTCAAGAAGACTTGGACATTGAGGAAGATTTGAGACTTGGGCAGGTCAGCCTTGATCTTAGTGAAGGGCAAGGCAGGCTTGGGATGGGAATGACCTGCCCCTGTTCCTAATGTTCTCCCATTCTATTATTGGAAAGTTAGTAGGTGTTATTTTCCTGGAAGGTTTTTTTATGGGATGTTGCAATCAGGGAGACCTGTGGATTTTGTGAGCCATCACTGGCTGAGATTTGGGGGCTGTATTCACAGTGAATCTGGCTCTACAACATCATCAACAAATGAAGCACAAGATACAGAGAGGGAAAGCCCTGTAAAGAGAAATGAGCAACCTCTTCCATATCCAGCCTGGGTCTTCCAATTACATTTTCTATATCTCCCAAACCGAGTGGGACAGTCTTGAGGGGCCGATTGTTTCCTCTATTTCTGTGCACCATGCCATAACAATAAGTGGGCTCTAACTGCTCCTGTCTAGCAGGTTAGAGAGGTTGGATTGGACACAGAAACATGGGATTGAGGAGCAGGAGTGTGTCATTAGAGAATTTGAGCCTTCTCCACCAGGCATTAAAATTGTGGCTGATCAGGTTGTGGTCTCAGCCTGATCGTCCTGTCTGTGTTCCATTATCCGTGACTCACTTTTCTGTCAAATCTTTAACTAACTCAACTGTGAATACTTGTAATCAGAGAGGCACCATAAACTTCCGGGAAAGAGAATTCCCTTTCGAATGGCCCTTTTAGAATTCTTCCTCATCCCGCTGTGAGAATAAGAGAATCATACAGCGTGGAAACAAATCCTTTTGTCCAATTTGTCCACGTCAATCAGGCATCTTAATCAGATCTCGTCCCACTTGCCAGCATTTGGCCCACATCCCATGATCTATTCCTATTTATGTACCTATCCAGTTACATTTTAAACGTGTAATTGTACCCGCTTTCACCACTTCCTCTGACAGTACACCCACCAGCCTCTGTATGAAAAGGTTTCCCCTCAGGTCCCTTCTTAGTCTTTGCCCTGTCACCATCACCCTATGCCGTGTAGTTCTGAAAGCACCTACTCTGGAAAAAAGATTTGCCCATTCAGACTATCCATCCCACTCAGGACTTTTTAAAACCTCTGTCATGTCACCATTCAACCTCTGACAGTCCAGGGGGAAAAGTCTCAACCTGTTCCTCATCTCCCTGTAGCTCAAACCCTCAGGGTCCAGAAAATCCTTGTAAATCTTTTCTGCACACTTTTAAGTTTAACAACATCCATCCTTTAATAGAGTCAACTGGTATGTACGCAGTTTTCTTAAAGTGGCCTCATCTACATCCTGTACAAGTGCAACACGCTACTCCAACTCCTATTCTCAACGTTCTGACTGATTAAGGCAAGCATGTCAACCACGTTCCTCACCACTCTACCGACCTAAACTCCACTTACAAGGAACTGTGAATCTTCACCCGCAGTTCTCTTTGTTAAGCAACATTCCCCAGGGCTCTACCCCGCTTTAAATTACCAAAATGTAAAACCTTACAATATCTAAACTAAACTCCATCTGCCAGTCCTTGGCTCATTGAGATCAAGGATCACGTTATATTCTGAGATAATCTTCTTCACTGTCCACTGAACCAATTTGGTGATGTTATCTATAAACTTACTAACCATGCCTCCGATAATCATATCAAAGTTGTTTATATCCATGATGAAAAGCAGCGAGCTCAGCATTGATTCTTTCAGAACATAGCTGGTCACAGGTCTTCAGTCTGGAAAACAGTATATTACCTTCAATCCAATTTTGTATCCAATTGGCTAGCTTTTACTAGATTACACATAACCTAATTTTAGTAATCTGTCTACGATGGGAAACCTTATTAAATGCCTTGCTGAAGTCTGTGTAAACAATGTGCACGAAAGTATATTCTTCAAACTTCTTTGTCACCTCTTCATAATACTCAATCACATTAATTAGACATGATTTCCACCACACAAATCCATATTGACTATCGCTAATCATTCCTTGTCTTTCTAAATAAATGCAAATTCTATCCCTCAGAATCCCCTCCAAGGAACTCCTCGTCTCTGACGTTGGCTGAATGAGTCGATATTTCCCTGGGTTCTTTTGGCTCACTTCTCCCTTTTCTAGCCCCACTCCTCCATTACCCACAAAAAATACTTATAACTATGTTGGTGATATGGCCAATGATATAGTTCTCAGAGTGTGTCAGGGTCAGTGTTAGGAACAAGTCAGGCAGATTTCTTTAATCTACTAAAACAACATGTCTACGACCAAAACAATCTATGATGGAAAGAGGAATGACGAGAGGATATTGCAAATATGTACAGTGATATTTCCCTTTGAAAAATACTGAGAAACACACACACGCACACACACACACAGACACACACACAGACACACACACACGCACATACACACACAGACACACGCACACACACGCACACACACACACGCACACACATACGTATTGTCGATAACAAACTGAAAAGCAAAATATCTGCAAAGTTAACTTGAAATAACATTGTCCAAATATGATTCGAACTTATGACCTAAGGAAAAATGAGAGTTTGACCCAAATGCTATCCTATTTGTAGAGTCATCAAGTCTTACAGCATGGAGAGAGGCAGAGAGGCCCTTTGGCCCAAACTCGTCCATGCTGACCCAAATATCAAACCACACTAAACTCATTTCCTAGCACTTGGCCCATAGCATTCTCGACCTTTCCTGTCCATGTACTTGCCCAAATCCCATTTAAATATCGTTAATATAAATGCTTCAACCACTTCCGTTGGCAGCCCATTCCCTTTGTGTACCACTCTCTGTGAAAAACAGTTTCCAGCAGTTTCCCTTTTATTCTTTCCCTTCTGACCTTAAACTGATGCTCTCCCCTCCTCGATTCCCCAACTCTAGGAAAAAAAAGGCTGGGTCCATTCCCCCTATCCATGTAAACTACTATAAGACCACTCTCCTGTGCTCTCAAGAAAAAAGTCCTCGCTTGTCCAACCTCTCCCTATAATTCATACTGTTGAGACCTGGCAATAGTTTTGTAAATTTCGTCTGCACACATTCCAAATTAAAAACATCGTTCAGATCGCAATGTGACTAAAACTGAACACAGCACTACAAGTGCAGCCTCACCAACATCCTGTATAACTGCAACGTAACTTCCCAACTGCTCTCCTCCATGTCCTGACCGATGCTTGCTAGTGTGGCAAAAGCCTTCTTCATTGCCATGTCTAACTATGACCCCACTTTCAGAGAACGGTGGACCTAAACTCCATGGTCCCTCTGCTCAACTACACTCGTTAAGGTCCTCCCAATCATCATCAAACTCCTACCTTGATCTAACGTTGCCTAAATATTCCTCGGCTCACTTCTCCAGTTTGATCAAAGTCCTGCTGCAATCTCTGATATACTTCCTCACTGGCCACGATAACACCTATTTTAGTGCCATCTTCAAGTTTCCTAACCATGCCTTGTACCTTGTACATTCGCAAGAATATCATTGATACAGATAACAACAGCAACGGGCCCAGCAGCGACCCCTGAGGCAGTTCATGTGTCACAGACCTCCAGTCCGAGAGCATTCTTCCACTATTACCCTCTGCTTACTACCATCAAGCCAATTGTGTGTCCAATTTGCCAGCTCCCTCTGGATTCCATGAGATTCTAACCTTCCAGACCAACCTATCAATGGCAACCTGGTCAAAGGCCTTACTGAAAACCACACAGTCTACCGCCCCTCCCTCATCAACATTCCTGGTCACTTCATCAATGAACTCAAACAAATTTAAGAGGCATGATCTCCCACTCACAAAGCCATGCAATCTTTCCAGTCTAAAAACAACTATTAATAATAATTATTAAAATTAATAATATCAAACGAATAAATAATAATAAGATGACACTTTCAGTGGAGAATAAATTATCCATGGTATGTGATATTGGAACATACATCATGGGTGAAGGGCAGAATAGATTTCGTACCTGTGTCATTGAACTGTATTGAAAAAAAGCAAGGGTGGCATGGTGGTTCAGTGGCTAGTACTGCTGCCTCATCATGCCATGGATCCGGGTTTGGTTCCAGCTTCGGGTGACTCTCTGAGTGGAGTTTGCACATTCTCCCTGTGTTTGTGTGTGTTTCCTCTGGGTGCTCCATTTTCATTCCACAATCCAAAGATGGAAAGGTCAGGTGAATTGGCCATGCTAAGTTACCCATAGTGTTATGTGCATTCGTCAGGGGTAAATATAGGGTAGGGGAATGGGACTGGGTGGGTTACTGTTTGGAGGGTTGGTGTGGTCTTGTTGTGACAGACGGCCTGTTTCCATACTGTAGGGAATCTGTCAAAAAAACTATTTCTAAACAAATTTATCTTTCCAAATGCATGTACATCTCAGCCCCCAGAGTCTTCTCAAGTAACCTACGTACTACAAATGTTAGACTTCCTGGTCTATCGATCCCAGATTTTTCTATGCTTCCCTTCTTGAATAATGGCACAGCATTTGCTAATCTCCAATATTCTGGAACCTAAACTGTAGCTAACGATGATGCAAAAATATCAACCAGGGTGCCCGGAGGTTGTTCTGTAGCCTCTTGCAGTGTTCTTGGATGCATCTGTTTAGGACCAGGAGATTTTTCCACCTTCATACATTTTAATGCATCCAACACGTCCTCTCCCATGATATTGACTCACCCCAAGATAACACTACGACCTTTGTTAACCTCCCAAGTCTTCATGTATTTCTCCACGGTAAAGACAGAGGAGAAATATTCATTGAGAATCGCGCAAATCTACGGTTCTAGACATGCATGTCCATTTTGGACTTTGAGGGGTCATATTCTCATTTAGTTATTCTTTTTACTTTAACATACTTAATGAACCTCTTTGATTCACCCTAATATTCTCAGCCAAAACGATCTTGTGCCCCCTTTTCGCCCTCCTGATTTCCTTCTTCAGTAAACTACTGTATCTCCTGTACACCTCCTGGTACTCCCTCGATCCCAGCTGCCTGGACCTGAGCCACGCCTCCTTTTTGCTGGTCAAAGCCTCAATATCTCCTGACATCCGAGGGTCCCTCTTCCTACCAACATTGCCTTTTACCCTCACAGTAACATATAGACCTTGAACTGTAGACATATCACTTTTAAAGGCCTCCCACTTGCAGGAGGTCCCTTCGCCTGCAAACAAACTCCTCCAACCAACCCCTACGAGCTCCTGTCTAATTCCATCAAAATTCGCCTTGCCCCAAGTTTGAACTTGAACATGTGGAGCAGTTTTGTCCTTCTCCATAACTGTTTAAAAATTAATAGAACTGTGGTCACTGGTCACAGAGTGCTCCCCCACTGTCACCTCGGTCACCTGCCCTGCCCTAGATCTTAGAATAGGTCAAGTTTCGTCCCTTCCCGAGTTGCACTCTCTACATACTGCTTGAGGAAACTATTCTGAACACACTTAATAAATACACCCCATCTCAGTCCTCAATTCTCTGTCATTCCCAGTCTATGTTCGGAAAATTAAAATCTCCTACTAATGCAATCCTATTGGCCTTGCAAGTCTCCCCAGTCTGCCTACATATTTTTGTTCCCCTAATTCCTCGTTTACTATTTGGGGGCCAATAGTACAATCCAAATTCTATCACCATTCCCTTCTTATTTATTAGCTCCCCAGACAATTCCTCACATGATGATCCATCAGATATTTTATGTCTGTTTACTGCTGTGATACTCGCCTTAATCAAAAATGAAACTCCCCGTCCCCTCTTTCCACCATCTCTCTCCCGCATAAAGCAGCTGTACCGTCCTGCATTAAGCTGCCGGTGTTTCTCTCCCTTAGCCATGTTTCTGTAATGGTTATAATATCCCAGTCCCACGCACCAATCCATGCCCTGAGTTCATCGGGCTTACCTGTCAGCCATCTTGCATTGAAACAGTTGCAATTTAATCCAACAGGCATTCCTTGCTCCCTGTCGTTGTCGAGCCTGACCTGTCTCTTCATTTTACTGTTTCTGATTACTGTATCTCCTTCCAGCCTCGCACCTGCCTCCCTGCTGTTGAGGATCCCACCACTCCCCAACACCAGCCAATCTAGTTGAAACCCTCCCTTGCAGCAGTTGCAAACCTGCCTGCCAGGATATTGGTCCCCTTCCAGCTCAGGTACAACCCGTCCTTCCTGAACACGCCACGTTGCACAATAAAAGATCCCAGTAATCCAAAGATCTCTGCCCCTGCACCAATTCTTTAGCCACCCTTTCATCTGCCATATCCTCCTATTCTTACTCTCACTAGCACGGAGAACTGGAAGTAAACTGGATATTACCACTGTCTTTTATCCTTTTCCCTAGCTCTCTACAATCACTCTGCAGGATGTCATCACTATTTCTACCTGCGTCACTCTGTCCTTTGTACCAATGTGCACAATGACTTCTGTCTGCTTCCCGCGCACACACCCCCAACCCCCAATGAGAACGTTCTGCAGCCGCTCTGAGACATCCTGGACCCTGGGCATGTGGGAGGCTACACACCATTCCGGATTCGCATTTGCAGCCACAGAATCTCCTGTCTGTTCCCCTCACTATCGAGTCGGATAATTACTTCTGCAGTTATTCTGCTTGCACAGCCTTCTGACAATGGGATTTCTTCATGAAACAGTTGAATTTGGCTGAATTGTTTTGCTTCAGGCAATGGGGAGATTCCAATGAATCCTCATCCGGAATCCTCCATTAGTGGGAAAGACGACTGGGCTTTTGTTCACTCCCACACATTGCTGTGATGAGCGATAGGGAAACAGAAAGGGAGCAATAGAATGTTTCTCCACAGATAGGCTACATTTTCCATCCGTAAGTTACATCAGTAACGTTATCAGTCCCATACTGGACTCTGTGAGCTCTTCTTGAACATTGTCCGAACTATATGACTCCATCACATTCTCGACTCCAGGTCAGTGTGTTATTGCAGAATCAATTCATTAACAATAAATGGTCATAATTGTTTTGAAGATGTGTTAATATGTGCTTGCATAATCTAAAAATAAGCGTTTCATGTCTTCACAATACATGAATATTCTTAAACATATACAGTAATTGCTGGAAAAGCTCAGCCTGTCTGTCAGCATGTAGGAACAGAATTCAGAGTTCAATTTTTCGGTCCAATGACCTTTCCTTTGGACCTGTCTTATTCTTAAAGTATTTCTACAGTTTTATTCTCCCACACAAGAAGAAATATCCATCCGGTATTCACCAACTACTCTCTTCTCAAGATCTTATATGGTCAAAAAAAATCCCTCATTCTCAGGCCGAACTGTTAATGCTTCATAACGTAATGCCTTCATCCCAAGAATGAGTTAAGAGAAACATCTTTAAAACGTTTTGAAAGCAATTTTGTTTTTTTTTTCAGTTTATGCAATTATAACTACACATCATACAAAGATGTAATCTCAGCAATGCCCTGTACTGATGCAGAAAACATCGCTAAGATCATACCCAACACCCCTTGCACGAAACAGGATCATGACATTTACCTTCCAAATCATCTGCTACATCTTCAGGTTAATTTGATATGATTCATGTACTAAGACACACAAATCCCTCTGTAACACTGAGTTCTGCATTCTCCTTACATTTAAATAAATTTCTGCTGTTTCGTCATTTCCACAAAACAGAAAATTTCCATCACATATATATTGTACTGTTTTTTTTTCTACTGAAGCTTTGCTCACAGCCATCCTCTGTCTGTATGCCATTGCTTGTTGCTGTGCCCTTCCCCAGTATGTGTCCTATTGCAGACGTGCTGCACTCCCACTGTCTGTATCCCATTGCAGAAGCACTGCCCTCCTCCATCTGTATCCCCTTGCTGATGCTCTGTCTCCCCGTCTGGATCCATTAGCAGACCCTCTGCCCTCACCCATCAGTATCCCATTGCAGATACTCTGCCGTCCCCCGTCTATATCCCATTGCAGACGCTCTTCCCTCCCCCTGTCTAATCCCATTGCCGAGGTGCATCCCTCCCCAGTCTGTCTCCCATCGCAGACGTTCTTCACTCCCACTGTCTGTATCCCATTGCAGAGGTGCATCCCTCCCCAGTCTGTATCCCATTGCAGAGGTGCATCCCTCCCCCAGTCTGTATCCCATTGCAGACGTTCTTCCCTCCCCCTGTCTGTGTCCCATTGCAGAGGTGCATCCCTCCCCCAGTCTGTATCCCATTGCAGACACACTGCCCTTCCCCTGTCTGCACCCCATTGTAGACGCACTGCCCTCGCTCTGCCCTCCGCTGTCTGTATCCCATTGCAGGCGCTTTTCCCTCCCCCTGTCTGTATCCCAGTGCAGACGCTCTGATCTCCCTTGTCTATATTCCATTGCAAACGCTCTGCCCTCCCCCGTCTGTATCCCACTACAGACAGTCTTCCCTCCACTGTCTGTATCCCATTGCAGGCGCTTTTCCCTCCCCCCGTCTGTATCCAATTGCAGGTGATCTGTCCTTCCCCTGTCTATAATCCATTGCAGACGCCCTGCCCTCCCCCTGTCTGTAAACCATTGCAGACGCTTTGCCCTCCCCCCGTCTGTATCCAATTGCAGGTGATCTGTCCTTCCCCTGTCTATAATCCATTGCAGACGCCCTCCCCTCCCCTTGTCTGTATCCCATTGCAGACGCTCTGCCGTCCCCTTTCTGTATCCCATTGCAGACGCTCTGTCTCCATTTGACATCTTATTGAATGAATATCCTGGTGCATGAGCAAACTGAGCTCCATCTCCTTCATCCGGTTCATTAGAATAGATTGTAATTTGTTGATGACCTCATACAGATCCCTGAAGAATTCCACTTGTTACAGCTTTCCAAACACAAAATGAGTAATGATCTCTCCTCTGCATTTCCTGACAGCTACCCAGGGCGTCCCTGCTTCTGCATAACAGCCTGGGATGGTTATATGGCGTTCCCCTGTGCTGTGTAATTTACTGTAAACTTCATTCTGTTTGGTGCGGCCTGTTTGGTGCAGCCCATTTTTCCGCAGACCCACTTAGGTGCAGATCCATTTCAGCGCAGCTCATATTTATTCCTTTTCAGGCTTCGATAAAAGTATTAATCAAAGCAATAAAAATAAAAATAATGTTTATTCCCTTCAGTAAAAATGTTAAAAAGACACTTGAGTAAGTATAACATTGACTCCGAGTTTCCTTTCAGAGCTAAAATGATAATTGGCCTTGCATTTATTCACATTGAAAACATTCCTGAAGTTATTGAACATTTCTCTGATGCGTTTCCAGATGAACTGCAGCCGCTGCTGGACTGGTTCGAGGATAACTATGGAGGTAGAAGCTCACACAGAGGAAATAGTCGGCGTCCACCGCTTTTTCCAGTTGGAATGTGGAATTTATATGAAAGAACTTTAAACAATGAGGACAAAACAAACAATAATGCAGAAGCTGCCCACAGGAGATGACAGTGCGAACTTGATGTGGAACATCCAGTTATTTGGAAATATATTGACAGTTTACGCAAAGTTCAGAGGGGAAGGGACATTTACTATGAGCATTTGATAGCAGGGCACGATATTCCGTTGAAATTAAAGAAACAGATGCTAGAATACAACACTCGTAAGAAGATTTAGTGAGAGAAATGATGTTGAGTATTTACGAGGATTGCCCATAATTTTGAATGAACGTCATGTTTTAGATTTTTCGTAATGAACTTATATCGTTTATTTTTTTCTTTTTAACATTTTTACTGAAGAGAATAAACATTATTTTTAGTTTTAGTTTTTCATTAATGCTTTTAACTAAGCCTGAAAAGTGAGAGAGATGAGATTGGAAATGCCAGCGAGTTCAAATTGAGAATTGCTCTTTACTGAACATTGCTGCTTACTCGGTTGGTGGGACGTCGATGTTTCAGAATCTCCACACAAGGTGTCCTGGTCCGCTTTGGCTCTTTCCAGGATCCTCCCGACATATCGATGTAGAGGGTGAGGGAACGGATATCGGGCACTCTAAAACCCGGCTTGGCCCTTTATGCCCTATTCCAGGATGTTTCTCCTGGAATGGGAGAAGAGAAGAGACGAAGTGAGGGTGGGAGTGGGTGTCCCTACTGTCAATCCTGGTATAGGGGAAGGGGGGAAGAGTGAGATGTCCGGAGGGAGTCTGACCACAGTGTTGTATCCATGCAGTGGTATTAGTGTGCGGCGCTATTGCGTCAGTGACAGAAAAAGTGGGGGAAGAAAGGTGCTGAAGTCAACAGTGAGTGTGGTCGTGCTTGAGCCTTATTTGAAGATAGAGTGTGAGCCTTGTTCGGAGGTATGTGTTAAAACAGATATACAGCGAGTGCGAGGGAGCAGAAGAATATGGTGACACTTATCCTGGCAAAGTGGGAGGAAAGAATATTGATGCTTGTCCTGTATTGCTGACCAATTCTTCAGATCATCTCAGAGTTGAGGTGAGTCTCCCGGAAAGTCTTGTCCAAGTCAATCGCTAATAACGCCACAGACCCTTTCCCTCACTTCCCACAGAATCAGTTTGGGTGGATCTTACAAATAGCAAGATGAAGCAAACATTAGTGTGTTACATATCAAAACTAAATCTCTCACGTAAATACTTTACAACATATGCTATGGAAATTAGGTATGCAAGTATATGCAAGGGGGATCAATGACACAGTGATATTATCGCTGGGCTCTTAACCCAAAGAGATCCAGGTTATATTCTGGGGACATGAATTCAAATCCTGCCATGGCAGATGGTGGAATTTGAATTCAATATGTATCTGGAATCAAGGGTTTATGATGACCAGGAATCAATTGTCAATTGTTGGAAAAACTCATCTGGTTCTCTGATGTCGTTGAGTGAAGGATACTGCTGTCCTTACCTGGTGTGACCTGCATGTGACTCCAGACTCAAGACAACGCTGCTGACTCTTAACTCCCCTCTCGCATGGGCAATAAATGCTGGTAATCCAGCGACGCCCTCATCCTGTGAATGAGTAACATATAATCGTGGAGCTGCAGTAATAATAGATGGTCTCAAATTGCACTGAAACTGCAGTGACTACTAATACTGTGAAGAAAAAACTTCCGTAAGTGTGTATTGGGTAGGTTGAACAGTACGTTGTGAACCAAACTGGAGAGCAGGTTATTTCAGATTTGGTGTTGTGTTGTCAGGAGGACTAACTAATAACCTTGCGCTGAAGCAGCTTTTGAGGAATAGTGACATCAATATGTTGCATTTTTACACGGCGTCTGAATACAGTATCGAATGTTTGAACATTCTGGTCAAACATCATGGAAGCCCAGAGGCTAGAGGGTCAAGTACGCTCCAATGAATTGGGGAAGTAAAATATAACATTCAATGGGAGAAACAATGATTGTGAGAGTCATAGAGTCTGACAGCACGGAGAAAGGCCCTTCAGCCCAAACTGTTCCATTCCAAACATAATGTCCATGCACCCCATTTCCCTGCCCTTGCCCCATGTCCTTCTTTTTCTTTCCTATCCGTGTATTTGTCCAAATGCATTTTAAATTTTGTGAATTTAACCACTTCTGCTGGCATCTCATTCCATGTGTATACCACTCTGTGTGTAAAAGAAGTTGCCCCTCAGGTCCCCTATAACTCTTTCCCCTCGGATCTTAAATTGATGCCCTCTCGTCGGTGGGTTGCTCAATCCTGTGGAAAAAAGACTGAGTGCATTCACTCTATCCATGCTTCCCATGATCTTATACACTGCTATCAGATCCCCCTTAGTATCATACACTCTAAAGTAAAAACTCCTATGTTGCCCAACCCCTCACTGTATCTCAGTCCGGGCAACACCCTTCTATATTTGTTCTGCACTATTTCCAGTTTAATAACATCCTTCCTATCGCAAAGTGAACAACACTGAACATAACAGTACCAGTATTGCCTCACCAGCATCCTGTATAACTGCAACATAACTCCCTAATTTCGATACTCATTACTCTGACTGATGAAGGCCAGCGTGCCAAATGCCTTTTTCACTGCCCTATCTCCCTGCGACTCCACTTTCAGAGAACCTTGAACCTGAATTCCAAGGTCACTTTGTCTCAATACACTCCTTAAGACCCTACCATTCACCATGAAACTCCTACCTTGATTTGACTTTCTAAAATGCAAGAACTGACACCTATCTGTATTAAACTCCACTTGCTATTCATCGGCAAACTTCCTCATCGCCCCTCTTAAGCCATTACCTCAATTAGGGAAGGTACTGGCATCCTTACCTTCAATTCCAAACAAATTCATGTCTCCTGTCCCAAATTTTCACCGAATTATTTCAGACTGAACATTGTGAGGATAGATGGATTAAGATGGAGTCATTTTTCAAGAACCTGGGTCTTCCAGGAGTAACCCCTGAATAGGTGTTGTGCCTTAATGCACCATTGTCAGCGCAGGAGGTTGTGAAGCAGCTTTAGAATGTAAAGGCTCACGTTCCTGATGGATTTGCTCGTGAATTTTATACGTAATTTCTGCACCTATTGTCAGGGCTGATGTTTAGCACGTTCCGTCACTCATACAGTCACGAACCCCTCCCTCCATCCTTAAGAGAGGCTCATCTCTCTGATGCTGCAGAAAGGAAGACCATGAAGGATTGTGCTTCTTACACGCCAATCTCTCATTTAAATGTGGGTTTCAAAATCCTGTCTGAGACCCGTGCATGAAAGCTGGAAACTTTGTTGCCTTCCATTGCCAAAGAGGACCAAACAGGCTCTATAAAGGGACGCAGATCTTCCTACAATGTAAAGAAGTTACTCAATATGATCCAAGAGTGTCAACAACAATCTGTCCAGGGATTACTGATCTCTTTTGATGAGAGAAGGTATTTGATTGGGTTGAGTGGCCGGATCTCTTCTGTACATTAGAACGGTTTGGTCTGTGCAAAGTTTTTATCAAGTGGTTGAGGGTCCTTTACCGTGATCCTCTGGCTGCAGTTCTCACTAATGGTGTGCCAACCAGTAATATTAATATTTCTCCAGGCAGCCGACAAGGCTGACACCTTTCACCATTGTTGTTTACGTTGGTGATTGAGCCACTGGCGGAGCCAATCCGTAGGGATACCAACATATCTGCTCCAGAAGTGGGATAGAAGTCACGTAAGATTATATTGTATGCAGATGAGGGTCTTTTCTTTTGTCAAATTTCGCAATTTCGGTAGATCATGTGATGCAATGCATTAATTCGCTTGTTGCCTTTCTGGACGATAAGATTAATTTTACAAAGTTGGAGGCCATGCCTATGGGAGGTCTCAGGGATTAACCTGATACTGAGGGCAAATCCTGGTTTCCTTTCAAATGGCCACGGGGGTAGTTTCCCTATTGCTGTATATTCATTGCATTTGTCTTTGATCATTTATTTAACGTGAACTATATCCATTTGTTTGACAAAATTACACAATTCCGATAGCTGTTATTAAAATGAATGTCCTTCCTCATTTCCTACACTCTGTGTGAATGCTTTCTTTGATGTTTCCCATAGAGCAGAGTCATGTGGGCGGCACAGTGGTAAGCACTGCTGCCTCACAACGCCAGTGACCCGGGTTCACTTCCCACCTCAGGCGACTGACTGCGTGGAGTTTGCACATTCTCCGGGTGGTCCGCTTTCCTCCCACAGTCAAAAAATGTGCAGGTTCGGTGAATGGGCCATGCTAAATTGCCTGTAGTGTTAGGTGTAGGGGTAAATATAGGGGAGTGGGTGGTGGGTCGGTGTGGACTTGTTGGGCTGAAGGACCTGTTTCCACACTGTAAGGAATATAATCCAAGATGTTTCTAAGAAAAATAATGGCTGGTTTAGCTCTTTTATTTGGCACCATAAGCGATTCTTTATCAAGCTAACAAAATTGCAACTGCCCCACAGATTGTGGGGAGTTGATTTCCCCAATTAAAAACAATCAATTCAGTTTTTTTTCATCGTATGTGAGTGCCTGGGCTGCTGATGTCTCGGCATCAATATGGTATTGAGCCCTCTCAGACAAAGTGAACCCTTCTTAGTCTGTTATTCTTACATAAAATGACAACATTTATGGTGTATTGTCATAATCTAATGATGATCAATACTGTCAAAAGTTGAAGGACAATGCGTCAGATCGAGGGCAACACAGCCATAACCATATTCCTTACCCCTATAATTGTTATACCGTGTTGTCAACCGGGGATGATGGATTCCAGATTTAAACTGTGGGCAGCGAGGGGGGTACCTTGCTTGGGTGATTTAGAATTAGTAGAATCCCTACAGTGTGGAAACAGGTCCTTGGGCCCAGCAAGTCCACTTTGACCCTCTGAAGAGTAACCCACCCAGACCCATTCCCCTACCATCCTATATTTACCCTGACTAATGCCCCAACTTACAGATTCTTGAACACTATGAGCAATTTAGCAATGGCCAATTCATCTAACCTGCACATCTCTGTGACTGGGGAAGGAAACCAACGCAGACACAGTTGAGAATATACTAATTCCACACAACCAGTCACCCAAGGCTGGAACCAAACCCGTGACCCTGGTGCTGTGAGTTAGCAGTACAAACCACTGAGCCACCATGTCTTACTTGAGGGAGAAACAATGATATCATTTGATCAAATAACTCGTAAGTATGGACTACCGAGCAGAGACTTCTTCTGTTTTTTTTTTCCAGATTAGAGATTTGAATAAAAAAGACTTTTAACAGACACTTATCGATCCGATACAGAGAAGTGGGTTCTTTTTGCTACGAATATCCTCTCTGTCAGCATCCTTTATCATGAGTTGGATAGTGTCCCCTCAGACAAGACTGTGCAGCTTCGTGACGTCTGTGCGAGAGAGTTGGGGGTTTAGATCTCTTCGGAGACATGGGAGGATATTTGTGAAAATGCTCGAAGGATTTTGATCTGTAATAGGACACATTCCATGCAGTTGAAAAATCTTCATAGGGTCTGTCTGACACCAGAGTTTCTCTCAAAATTCAAAGTGGGATTATCTTCAGCATGTACGAAATGCCGAGTGACTACAGGCACTCTTCCTCATTGCATGTGGTCCTGCTCCAAGCTTAGTATATATTGGAGCACTGTGTTAGGTGTAGTAGAGTGGGTCTTGGAGACAGAATTGGAGATGGACCCGGTTTCTCTTTTCCTGGGCCTGCACAGAGTATCTTACACAGATGCACATGGGGAAAAAAATCCTTACTTTCTGTGCTAGGAAAAATGTTGCGTTGGATGTCTGAAAACTCCTCGGGTCTTTTGGATCTTTGTAAGCTCCTCATGGAAAATATCCCTTTGGACTTTCTCACCAGTGTGGTGCACCAAAAAACAGAGATTAGTATAAGTCATAGAGACATGGAGATGTAAAGCATGGAAACAGACCCTTCGGTCCAATCCATCCTTGTCGACCACATGTCCCAAACCAATCTATTCCTACCTGCCAGCACCTGGCCCATAACCTTCCAAACCCTACCTATTCATTTACCCATCCAAATGCCTCTTAAATGTTGCACCTGTATCAGCCTCCCCCACTTCACCTGGCAGCTCATTCCATGCACGTACCACCCTCTGTGTGAAATAGTTACCCCGTAGGTCTCTTTTATATCTTTCCCCTCTCACCCTAAACCTATGCTCTCTCGTTCTGGACTCCCCGAAACCAGGGAGTCCAGGCCAGTGTGCCAACAGCCTTCTTCACTGTCCTGTGTATCTGTGACTCAAATTTCAGACAACCGTGCACCTGATCTCCAACGTCCTTTTGTTTCACTACAGTCCTTAAGACCCTCTCATTCATCATTAAACTCCGACGTAAATTTGACTTTCCAAAGTGCAAGATGTCGCACTTATCTATATTAAATTCCATTTGCTATTTCTCAGCCCACTTTCCCAGCTGATCAAGGTACTGCTGCAATTTCTGATAACGTTCCTCACTGTAAACGATGCCTCCTATTTTAGTGTCACCTGCAAACGTACTAACTTTGCGTTGTTCACCTTGGTCCAAATCATTGATATAGATGGCAAACAGCAATGGGCACAACACGGACCCCTGAGGCACTCCACTAGTCACAGGCCTCCAGTCCAACAAGCATACCTACACCATAGCCATTTGCTTCATTACGACAAGCCAATTGTGTCGCCAATTTGCCAAGTTTACCTTGGGGTCCATGGGGTCTAACCTTCTAGAGCGGCCCACCATGTGGAATCTTATCAAACGCCTTACTGAAATCCATATAGATTATGTCCACCACCTTGCCCTCGTCAAACCTCCTGGTCACTTCCTCAAAACACTCTATCAAAATTTGTAAGGCATGATCTCCACGCACAAAGCTATGCTGACTGTTCCAAGTCAAACTCAGTCTTTCCAAATGCATGCATATCTTATATCTCCAAGCCTTCTCAAGTGGTTTCCGGAAACAGATGTGAAGCTTACTGGTCTATATTTCCCAGGCTTTTCTTTGCAGCCCTTCTGAATAAGTGCACAACATTTGCTACTGCCCATTCTTCCGGTTCCTTGGCCCCTGAACTGTCTTATCTCGCCTCGTGCAGTGCTCTTAGATATATCTGGCCAGGACCAAGAGATTTATCTGACTTTGTGCATTCTAATGTGTCCAACAGCACCTCTGCTGTGATATGGACTGTGCCAAGATATCGCAACTAACTTCCCAAAGGTCATAGGTCTTCGTGTCTTTCTTCATGGTAAATACAGAAGAAAAATTGAGGACCTCAACCATCTCTTGAGGTTTTACACATGTGTGCCTATTTTGGATTTTAAGACGTCCTATTTTTTTTTATCTCTAGTTGTTCTTTTTCTTTACTATACTGAATTTGGATCTGCTCAGCCAAGGCTATCTCATACCCCACTTTAACCTTGCTGATTTCCTTCTTCAGTGAACTCCTCTATCCCCTGTGTTACTCCAGGGGTTGCCTAGATCCCAGCTGCCTGTACCTGAGTGATGTCTCCTTTTATGTTGGTCAGAGCCTCAATATCTCTTGTCATCCAAGGTTCTCTCTTCCAGCCTCACTTTCCCTTCACCCTTACAGGAACATATAGACCTTGAACTCGAGCTATCTCACTTTTGAAGCCCTCCCACTTGCCCGGGATTCTTTTACCTGGAAATAAACTACTCCATCAACCCCTGCAATCCCCTGACTAAGTCTAACAAAATACGCCATGCCCCAATTTAGAACTTGAATCTGTGGACCACTTTTGTCCCTACCATAACTATTATAAAATTAATACAGCTCTAGTCACTTTTCACAAAAGGCTCCCTCACTTTACCTCCATCACCTATACTGCCCTATTTCCTCACAGTCGGTCGAGTTTGTCCCTTCCCGAGTAGGATCCTCTACATGCTGCTTGTGGAAGCTTTCCTGAACACGCTTAACAAATTACATTCCATCTAAGTTCTTAACACTCTGGAAGTTCCAATCTAGGTTAGGATAATTAAAATCACCTATTATGACAACCCTATTGCCCCTGCAAGTCTCGCCAGTCTCCCTGAATATTTGTTTCTCTAATTCCCATTGATTATTTGAAGACGTATAGTGCAACCACTATAACATTACCACCCCCCCCCCCCCTTACTTCTTTGCACCATTCACAAAACCTCATTGGATATTACCTCAGTTATTTCATCTTTAAATACTAGAGTGATACGTGCCTTAATCAGAACTATTGGTATTTAAATTGTTTCCACTTACATCTCTTCCTCGCAGTGACTTTCACATTCGCAGCATCCCTTGTCAAGGCACAGTGGAGGTATAGAGCAGTAAATGGATGGGAACTGCACATCCTGTCACTTCCAGCATTGGTTACATGTTTCTCCACACTGGGCAGTGATCTAACACAGTGTTACCGAACAATGCAACAGCCTGGGTTTATATATGAATGAACCAGTGCGGACTGCACAGCTCTACATGCTTGACATTAAGCCCAGGATTATAGATCCAGCATTGGTGTGGGCTGCACAGTGTTTCACTCTGGACATTGCTGGCTTGCATACAGCTGTACACGAGCCGGATCTACACAGTGCTCCATCCTGAATATGTAATGGATGGGCTGGTTATGTGAGTTGGATTGCGAATGTGAGAGTACTAAACATCTGGGAATGCCTTTATTTTGTGTTTTACTTCTTGTGATTGGACTCTTCAAATCTTGACTCATCCGGTTAGACCCATCTTCATCACTTCCTCAAAAAATTCCACCGAGTCAGTAGGATGTGATCTCCAATGTACAAAGCCCTCTTCAGTCCTTGTCGTTCCAAATGCATATACATCCTTTCCCTCAAAATCCCCTCCAACTAGGTAACTATAGATTGGTGAGCTCACCAATCTATAGTTACCTGGTTTTTCCTTACTTTCTTAAATAATGACCCTATGTTAGCAGCCCTCCAGTCTATTGACACCTCACCTGTTAAAACCAATGATACAAATATATAAGTAAAATGCAGAGCAATCTCTTTCCTAGCTTCCCACAAACAGCTGGGATACAACTGATCAGGTCCCAGGGATTTGTTCACCTTTATTTGTTTTAAAATGTCCAATACCTCCTTGTAATATAGACACTTTTCAAGATATCACTATATATTTCTTCATTCTCTCGCTCTTGTAATCTCCTCCACATTCAATACTGAGGAGGAAAACTTGTTTCGCATCCCTTCAATCTCCTGTGGTTCTACACATAAAGTAGCCTTACTGATCTTTAAGGAGCCCTATTCTCTCCCTAGTTAATATTTTGCCATTAAAGGATTTGTAGAGTTTCTTCAATGCCTTGTTAACCCTATTTCCAAAGCCATCTCATGTCCACATTTTTCTGGCCCGATTTCCCCGTTGACTATACACTTGCTGCCCTTATACACCTCTCGGGACTCACTTGATAACAACTCTGTTTACCTTACATATGCCTCCTTCCTTACCTTGACCAGAGGATCAATATATCTAGCCATCCAGCACTCCCTGCACCCACCAGACTTGCCCCTCTCACTAACAGGAACACGTTGGCTCTGGACTCTCTGAAACCAAGTTTTCATGGCCTTGCATTTTCCAACCATCCCTTTACCTGCGAATAGGGTATCCCAATCACCCTTTCACAGGGCTCGCCTAACACTTTCAAAATTGGCCTTATTCAAAGTTAGAACTTCAATGTTTACATCAGGTCTTTCCTATTCCAAAACTAATTTAAAACTAATGTACATGTGTAACAGACTTGAAAGTTAAATAAACACTTCCTGCCCCTCTGTAACAGGCTCGAGAGGGTGAATGGGCTCCTCGTGGCCCTCTGTAATAGACTGAAAAGGCTGAATGGCCTCCTCCTGTCCTTATGTAACAGATCCGAGACATTAAATGACACAGCAACCCGTGGATTACGAGCAACCGTTAAAGTGTATCTGATGGAGGTCCATCCCTTCCCAGTTACAGTAACACAACCAACGCAATGTACTCCAGGTGCCCTCTCAGTAACACCTCATACAGCTGCAGCGACACATCTCTTTGTTTTGAATGAATCTGTTGGCAAAATGTACCAATATTCTAGATTTCCACCTTTTCAAGTAGCAACAGGCTAATATGGACTAAATGGCCTTCTCTTATCCCTCTGTAAGAGGCCCATAGGGACACAATTGCTTCGCCCTGTTGCTCAGCAGCAATCTCAATGCTCCGTCTCAAGGTTATGAAAGGATTTGGTAGCAGGGTACTTAAAACCAGGAGTAGCCTCACACTGGTCAATAATATCATACTTTGTGTTAAGGTATCTAGAAACTTGCCCACTCGACTTTTTTTTATGCAGCCGATCTGTTGTTTTATAACTGCCTCCTTTCATAAACAGAGTGGAATATATATAGACCCCTGCAGTGTTCTGTTAATACTCTCATATACAAGTTACAAAAAGATTATAAAGATTTATGGTCTATCCCTCAACAATCCGCACACGTTCCATCCAAACCCAGTAAATGTTCCCTTTTATACTGATATGAAAAGTGATGTGTGGAACTGGTTAACTGAGCTGTTTATTTAGTCATGATTTGGAGATGCCGGTGTTGGACTGGGGGTGTACAAAGTTAAAAAATCACACAACACCAGGTTATAGTCCAACAGGTTTAATTGGAAGCACACGTGCTTTCGGAGCGCCGCTCCTTCATCAGGTGATAGTGGAGGACACAATTCTAAGGCACAGAATTTATACCAAAAATTTACAGTGTGATGTAACTGAAATTAACCATTGAAAAATACCTTGATTGTCTGTTCAGTCTTTCATCTGTTCGAATACCATGCTCGTTTCACTTATTTCTTGTGTAAATCACAAAACACTTTTTTTTTTAACAAAAGTTGCATTTTCAGGTTAACTGTAACATTGACTGTTACCTAGACAATATGTTGAAAGTGTTAGCCCCCTGTGTTCTCTTGTCTATGCCATGATGTTTAGATTGATTCTAATCTGAAAAGTGAGAATAGAGTTTTACATGAATACCTGCAGTTTTTGAGCTCAGAGTTTTACATGAATTCATGCAATTTTTGAGCAAAGTACAATGTAACTCTGCAAGTACAAATACATCCCACAAAACATATGTGTGCATGAAGGTTCGTCTGTTTGTGTGTTTGTGTATGTGTGTTTTTCTGGGTTGAGGGTCGTGAGTGTGAGAGGGAGTGTATATGTGTGTGTAGTGTTGTAGAGTCTCTTTAGTCTGTGAGGGGGTGCATATGTGAGTGTGGCAGTCTGTGTGCGTGTCTGGGTGGGGCTTGTGAGTGTCTGTAAGAGAGAGTGTATATGTGTGTGCATGAGTGTAGTGTGGTCTCAGTTTCTGAGCGGATGCCTGTGTGAGTGTGGGTGTCTGTAAGGGTGTGTGGGAGTGTCTGTGTGCGTGTGTGTGTACATGTGTGCCCGTGTGTATGTGTGTGTATAGGAGTGCCTGTGTATGTGTACGTGTAGTGGTGTCTGTGTCTGTGTGTGTATAGTGCAAGGGTGGTCACCTGTAATGTGACATGACCCCAAGATCCCGGTTGAAGCTCTCCCTATGGGTACCGAAATTAGCTGTCAGCCTCTGCTCGGCCACTTTTCGCTGCTGCCTGTCCTGAAGTCCGCCTTGGAGGATGGTGACCAGGAAGTCCGAGGTTGAAGATCCTGGACCACTGACGTTTTCCCCAAATGGGAGGGAACCCTCCTGTCTGTTGATTGTTGTGCGGTGCCCATTCATCCGTTGTCATAGCCTTTGCTCGGTTTCCCAGTGTTTGTTCAGTGACTGTGATTAATGCCAATCTCCATTGATTCTAATTATTCCAGTGGAGGATTTAATGATAAATGGGCGCCGTTCAATGTGTTATCCCATAACATGAGCGGGAGCATCACCGACAGCACTGATAGGGATCAGCAGATCCAGAGAGAGGGGGAGGAGAGATCAGAATCTGAAAACATTAGACTGGAATGATCTCATTCTTCACACCATTCCCTGGCCTTTTCTAACTGGAAATACTCACCACTCCAGAATATATCGCACTGGTTTATTCCATCTGCTGTTTGAATCTTGAGCTATGAAATACAGTCTTAATGAAGCCAATAATCTGCTGCTGCCGCTCCCAGCTTCAAACCTGCCAAAGCAAATCTGCTTCGAACTCACGCCAAACTCCCATCCATCTGTCATTCATGTGCATGCCGATGTATATTGCTGTTATGTCTGGCAATGACTTTATTTTAACATTCTCAAACATTTTACCTCATCTGTCCATGAAACTTCTCTCGTTCCCTTTCTGTTGATTAACAAAAAGCCTGCCAGTTGTTCGTATTTAAAATAGTTTCCTCCATGTGCGTTCCTTCTCAAACAATGAGTTTCGCATTCAACCACGCCTATCGCGCACACACACACACGCACTCTCTCTCAGTTTCTGATGAGCACACACACACACACACACACACACACAATCGCAGCAAACCTTCCCATTGTAGGCAGTAACCTGATGCGAGTATGGTTAGAATATGATAATAAAGTTTGCATTACTCTCTATGCTGGGCAGATAGTGCAGTTTACTGAGCAACACACTAGCATGGTCTGCACAGCTCTCCATGCTGGGCTGTCATCTAGTCCCAGTTTATGTTGTTTGTGGTGTTCTATGAAGCATATTGAGAATTTGATGTAACAAACCATTCCAGCTGATCTGACAATGCCTTTATTCGATGTTCTCATTCTTATCATTTTACTCTCGAAGATCTCACTTCTCCAGTTCGTCCCACTGCCCTGTCTGATTCCCCATATTTCCACAATATCTTTTCCGTTAATTAACTGTCTGTTTCTGCCTTTAATGTGAATCTTTCTCTCCCTCTGTATCTTTCCCTGGGTTTAGCTTTTGGTTCCCTAGTGTATCAAGTGCTGGCATTGTGTAGTTCAGAAAGAGTGAAATGGTGTGTTTCAGGCTGTTGTTCACTTCGCGGTATATCCCATGTGATGGTCCATGGACAGGGGTGTTTTAGAAGTTATGAGACACATCCTTGTAACTTGGTCTGTACCTGAAGTTGTCCCTCTCCGGTGACCTTTCGATCAGTAACACGAGGAAGTCCCTTAAGTAAAGGACCAGGCATCTAAATTGTGTGACAATGCTGTCACTTTTCTTAAAAAAATGATTATTTTCTCCTTTTTAAAATAAGAGATCTTAAAGGCCAAACTGCCTACTGAAAACGGCTCAAGTAAATAACTTACGACACTTTTAGGGTTTATAATAAGTAGCAGTAACAACGGCCTCGTAACTTATCCCCAGCTGCTACTCTCTCTGAAAACTGACTTGATGCTGTTTCCTCCTGAATTGGAGAACTGTATGAAGTATGTATGTCTGAATGTTCCTTTTTTCCAAGGGGTGCGTTTATGGAATGTTAGTATATTGGAACAGTTCATCTATAGAAGGTATTATATCCATTATTCGGTTAAGGTTTCCAATAGTAAAATTATTCTAAATTCCTCGTCATTTTGAATGGATTTTCATTAGAGTGTTTAAATATATGGTGTTTTGCTTAATGGTGGGTTCGTTTGACTAGTAGCATCACATCTGGAACACCTAATTCACATCTACCTTTAAAATAAGAAAAGGGTGGCATCCAAGTTACCCTCTTAAACTGGTTTGAGGCAGTCGAGTTGGTCTATAGCAAACTGGGGACTCTTGTCTGGTTCTAAATCGATAACACCAAATTGGGTTTAGAATTACAATCCCTACAGTCTGCAAACAGGCCAATAGACCCAACAAGTCCACACCGACCCTCCGAGGAGTAACCTACCCAGACCAATTCCTCTACCCTAATATTTACCCCGAAAAGGATCCTAAGCCACATACATCCCTGAAAACTATGAATAATTTAGCATGGCCTATTCACCTGACATGCACATCTTTGGATTGTGTGAGGAAGCCAGAGAATCCAGAATAAGCTCATGCAGACACTGGAGATTATGCACCGGGAGATTATTCGGTACAAAGGTCGCATATGGTAGTTGTTAGTGTCTTTTGTTCCAGATGTTGAATTCGGCGGGTTTAAACAGTGTTTTGTGTATTTAGATTCTTTCAGTCACTAAGAGTTCTCTGGGTGTGGAAGAAGTAAACTTGGGGGTTTTACAAAAGGTAATGAAGGCAAAGCTGTAGGAATTGACAGACAAGCTGGAGTTGGGTTTGCTTTTGTCTGTGCGAAAATGAGAGATAATTACAGCTATAGTTCCGGAATTACATTGGACGGAACCGCCATCAGACGCTTTCGAAATGGCTAGATTTCAATTTCAAATGAGGCACTTTGAACATGAGAAGGAATTGAAAGAGTTTGAATTATGATGAAAAGTAGAAATAAAAGAAAAGGAAATGAAGAAGAAAGAGAGGAAAGGAGAGAAGAAAAGCAAAGAGTTCCAACTTAAACAGTTAGCAATTAGAGAGGAAAGTTGGCATAGAAGGCGGAGATCCAGGTAGATGGTAGGCTGGATGAGGAGGATTGTGAGGTTGAGCAACCCTGTAATAGCCAATGGCCTAATGAGGTTCTGTTTAAATGCACCCAGGCATTATCTAAATTTGATGAGAAGGATGGGGAAGCCTTTTGAATTTCATTTGAGAAAGTGGCTAAACTAATGCAGTGGCCAGTAGCCATGTGGATTTAGTTGATGCAAACAAAGCTGTTAGGTATTTGCATCCCTATCGGAGGAGGTATCTGGGGAGTATGGGGTGGTGAAGAAAGCCATCTGAAGTGCAAATGAGCTTGTGCTAGAAGCCGACAGTCAGCGTTTCAGGAATCTAGAAAACGGTCCCTGGTTAAACTCACATTGAGTTTGAAAGGATAAAACAAAGTAATTTTGAATAGTGGGTAAGGGTATTAAAAACAGAGCAAAGCTATGACACTGTTAGAGAGATTCTTATGTTGGAGAAGTTCAACAATTCACTTCCTGCAATCGTGAGAACTCGTGTGGAAGAGCAGTTACAACGGCAAGATTAGAAGCTGAAATGGCTGATGATGATGATTTGGTTCAGAAATCAAAGTTTGGTTTCTGTGAGGCATGGAGAAGAATGTGCGAGATCTTAAACTATATACCTGTGAAAGTAAGCTTTACTGGCATAGGCCAGGAGTAGCAGGGAAAGAGGTTACAGCATTAAGAGGTACAGAAGCATGTAACTCTTTTATGCTGAGACATGAGCAGCTATGTCATTCAGAAGGACTGTTGGAGAGATGAGAAGTGCTCCATTATGTAACGTGTGGTTGGAGTGTCCAGTGGAATCATCAACAGATTTATTCCACAATGGGAAGGAGGTCTTGAGCTTTTTGTTGGCGTTACAACGTTTCAGCATTTAAATCGCGAATAACATACATAAGCCAAATCCTTATCACTGATCGTGAACCCTTAAAATTTTGGAGAAGTTTTGAGAAGGAAAGACCAGTCTGTTTCGATTGAGCTTATTATTGCTGCCATTCAATTTCAAATTATACAGGTGACAGGGCGAGGAAACCTAAATTTTGACACGTTGTGGAGACTTGGATGAAGAAAGACAAAGGCATTCTGTTGCAGGAGTAAAATGATTGAAATCTAATCTAGTTGTGAACATTTGTATGGTCAGAGTCAATGCTTTATATATATATATATATATATATATGGAAGTCTAGGAGGTCTAAAATGAATCCACACTTGTATATTGATCGATTATTTTATTAAAGGTGGAGTCGTGAGGATACTATCACTGTAAAAAGGTTATTTTCTTTCGGATTTTTTTTTTGAATAGAGGTTTTAAATGCAGAGGTGCAGAACTGCTGTCTGAAAACAGTTAAAGCAAATAATTGAGAAAGCCTTTAGGTTTCATTAAAGCGGTGGTAAGAATGGAAGGGCAGTGGCCAGCTCTTCCAGACCAGGTTTCCTCATTTTGTTTTTAGCTACAGCATTCAGAAGCTGTTGGGGATTCTAGAAGGGTTGGAAATTTCAATACATGATCCCCAGCTGCTTTTCTCTCTGAGATCTCTGTTGATGCTGTTTCCCCCTGGATTGGAAAACTGCTGTAAGGATCTGTATTTGAGTATATCTTTGTGCCAAGCGATGTAAACCAAGTAGGTACAGTATCTATTCTTTGTGTAAGTGTTCCAACATATAAGCTATCCCGAAATTTTCTTTTCTTTGATTGTATTTTAACTAAAGCATTTGAATAGATTATATTTTGCTTAATGTCGAGTGGTTTGACCAATTGCAACATATCTGTAAGGCACACTTCACATCTATATTCAAAATAAGGAAAGGTTTGGATCTAAACGGCCTTCTTTCAATATTTCGCGGGGATATGGACTGGTCCACAACACTTGTCCCAAGTGGTTTCTGACTGGCTCCTGTAATTGAAATGTTAGTCCAGCAGCTGGGGATAGTTTGCTGGAGGTTGTGCTGTGAGCTGCTTCCGACATTCAGGGAGACCTGAGGATTTGGTGACCCAACTCTGGATGGAGCATGGGGACTGTAGTTACAGCATCTGGGTCTGCAACACGAACAACAAATGGAGCAGAGGCTGCAGAGAGGGGAAGCTCTGAAACCACGGCGTCAGTGTGTGTGCGGGGAAAGGGATCTGTTATATCCACCCCGGGTTTTCCAGGAACAGCTTCCCAAGCTCCACTTAACCAAGGAGCAGAGTGTGAGGGGCCCTGACTGAACAAGGAGCTGGTCATAGAATGGTGTCACCTCCTTCAACACGACCTGCAGCTTCACACCAGGGGGAGGATGATGCTGCCAGTGACTGTGAGGGTCACTGTTTCATTCAGCTTCTATAATCCAGAACTTTCCAGGCAGGACGAGGTGACATATCCATCATCTCCCAGTATCTCAACATCAATGTCACCATTCGGTGAAGGAGCATATATATGGTGGATGAGGTATATAGATTGTTTCTCCCTCAGCAGGGAGCTGCCGGGTGTATTCAGTATAGTGGGTTTGCCGATGGTGTACATGGCATCTGCAGGGTATCCATGTCAATGGGGAGAGGTAGAGGAACTGAAGGAGTTCTCTCTCTATTAATGTTACAGTGTGCCCATCACAGTATATCATGTTGGTGAATACCCACTGTCCTGGCAGCAGTCATGGCCCCTTCATTCAGAAGCAGTCAGCCATTCCCATCGTCATCGGGTCTCCACGTAGAAAGAAATGAATATATCTTGGATAAAGGCCGTCTCCTTGATGCACGTTTCAAAACACCATCGCCACCACCAATCAACCACATCAAAGTATTCCATGTGTTCGGAGAGCAATGGGGTCACTTGGAGTGTCTGGGAGCTGACGATCAGGGATGGAGCAAAACCTCCCATGTCTGAACGGGTCTGAGTGGACCCCCCAGGACACAGTATCATTAAGTCCTGTAATCTCTCTCCATTTTAGTAACATATTGCTTTCCATTATTCCTGTAAATGAAATGACAGGTTATATCATGTTAAATTCCACCTGCCAAACTATTATCTATTATCTTTACCCCTCTGAATCTACTTGCAGACTTTCCACCCTCTCTTGGTAATTTAATCTCTTGCTTACCACAGCGACATCACCAAACTCAGTACCTGTATATCTGTTCAATTTCTCTTCATAAGACAAACACTTCAAACATGGAATCAATCTAATGAAGTTCCTCTGAATTGCCTCCAATGGAAATAGCTCATTCTGCAGGACACCCAAACTGTACTCCAGTTGCAGCCTCACTAATGCCTTGCATAGCTACACCAACACTCCCTACCTTTCTACTCTATCCTTTTATAAATAACCACTGAAATTATGCTTGCAGTTCTCATTACGACAGTACCCGCAGGCAGGTTTTCTATGATATGCAAGCAGACACCCAGATCCCTCTGCACCTAAGCACTTTGAACTTTCTCTCCATTCAGATAATAATTTGTCTTTCTATCACACTGGCCAACTTGAATAGCCCCATATTTATTCACTTTAATTTTCCTTGCCAAATGTTGGCCCGTTCACCCAACCTATCCATATAGTTTTAAAATCTCTTGCATCATCATTCTGAAGTAATTTCCCACCAATGTTAGTGTCATGTGAAAATGTGGCATTGTATCTTCTATCCCATCAACCGAGTACAGTAATAACATCGATCGCAAATGGTTGAGGCATGAGAACTGAAATCAATGGCACCCCACAAATTGCATTTGCCAAACTAAAATGACACACTTATTCCATCTGACTCCATTTTGTTGGATAACCAATCCTCCATCCAAGCTAATACATTACTCCTAGACCCATGTTGTCTCATCTTACCACTTACTCTTTGGAGAAGCGACATATCCGATGCCTTCAGGAAGACGAGATATGTTCTATCTCCAGGATTCCCACGATCCACCTTATTTGTGACATCTTCAAATAACTCAACCAAATAATTGAAACACGATTTAGCCTTCATAAAACCATGTTGACTCTGACGAATTGTGGTTTAAGTTTCCAAATGTCCTGAACAATGGATTCTAATAATTTGCCTTAAATTACAACAGTTTATTGTTACACTTTAGTCCCGAATGTATGCCATTATTACAATTTCTTCCCTTTGGAAAACCTTTACTTTTTCTTTGAATTCCTGTTTAATGGGCACAAGGCTTTAAGAGATCTGCTCCAATTGCTGTGTAAGACTCATGTGTGACTGAATGGAGTCATCATGCTGCTGATGTACAATATCGATGGGCTGACGTCTTTGTGGTGTTCCCATGTTGTCGTCTCCAAGGCCAGAATAACCTCATCCTGTTGATGCTTTAGAGGATTGGGAGATTATGGAATCTTCCTGTTGTTGTGTAACATTTTAAAGGGCTGATGGGTCTTCTCATACTTCGCCATCACAGGTGGATATACTGAACGGTCTCCTCATGTCTCCTGAAGATGGGACTGAGGGATTGATTGGTCTTCTCTCCTTCCCATACAACAATCACGTGTCTAAATTACCTCTTCCTTTCTCATGAAAGAAGTCTCAGATAGTTTTTATCCTTATCCAATTCCCTTGCAATAGGCTCGGTGGGTCTGAATGGCCTCCTGTTATCCCAGTGTAACAATCTCCAGTCAATGTGTGACCTCTTCCAGTTCCTATGTTACAGACATGAGGAGGCTGAATGGACTGATCCTGTTGCTGTTTAACAGGATACTGGTGCAGCATAGGCTCGAGTGGCTGATTGGCCTCCTTCTGTCAGTGTATATCAGGCTCCAGGGGCTGAATAGCCTCGTCCTGTTTTGGTGCAACAGGTTTGAAGACCTGAATATCCTCCTGTTGTTCCTGTGTAACAGGCTGGAGAACGGAATGGATTCCTCCACTATCTGTGTAATTCACTTCACATGTTGAATCCTTCTATCATCTATTTTCAAATAAGATCATCTTCAATTTTTGTAAACTCCAATGGCTACTGGGTCAACCTGATCATCCTTTCATTATAAGTTAGCACCTTCATTGCAGGAATCAGTTGAGGGAACCATCTCTGAGCTGCGTCCAATTTAAAACATCCATTCTTCATTGAAGAGATTAAATCTGTACACACTACTCCAGATGTGATCTCACTAAGACCTTGTACAGCAGCAGCAATACTTTACCAGCCTGCTTTAATGTTCCCACCCAGCTCAGAGATGTCTCAGCTCTCTGGGGGAATACAGAGCATTGTTGGAAGATCATTGTCCAAAGGGGGTGCGACGGGGGAGGTAGCTGGGATTGCGATAGGTAGATGAAGGTGAGGTTGAAAGTGATAGGTGATTAAGGGAGACATAACGCCTCATCTGCTGCAACCATTAAACCCAATGTGGTCTTCTCTACATTGGCGAGGCAGGAGGTCAACTTGTGGATCATTTCAGCGAACATCTCTGGGACAGCCAGACTGAACAACTCCATCGCCTTTTGGCTGAGCACTTTAAATCCCCTTCCCACTCTGCCAAGGACATAAGGGCACTGGGCCTGCTCTATCGCCAAACCCAAGCCACCAAAAGCCTGGAGGAAGAAAGCCTCATCTTCTGTCTTGGGACCTTCCAAACACAGGGGGTCATAGTGGATTTCTCCATTTCCTCTAATCCCACCTTATCCTACTCCAAACTTCCAAGTTAGCACCGCTCTTTTGAATGTTCCTATGTGTCCACCTTCCTCCCGATCAATCTGGTCCATCCTCCTCTCCGACTATCACTTTCAACCTCACCTTCATCTACCTATTAGATAAAAAGAGGCAGCTTAGAAAAATGCCAAGTGTTGCAGTGAGCCAGTGGATTCAGAGAAATGTAGGACCCAGCAAAGGATGACCAAGAATCTGAGAAAAAAATCAAAATGAGAAAAAGCCTGCAAACGAAAGAAAAACATAAAGACTGCTAAAAAGCGTCTATACTACTTGAAAAAAAATAAAAATCAAGGTCAAATGTGGAACAGTTGGTGTGCGTTCAGGATAATTTACTGCAGAGAACAGAGAAATCGCAGAGAAAAGAAACAGTTTCTTTGTGTCTATCTTCATGGAAGAATGTCCAGAAAATCTTCCAGAAATACCAAGTGACCCTGGGACTTGTGTAAGTAAAGTCTAAGATCATTCTTATCTTTGTAAAGAAAGCTGGATTGAGTATTTATTAATCTGACAGACTAGATGTACTTGACACAAGAATTTCAGAGGAAGCAGCAATAGACATATTGATTGCATCGAGGATTTTCACTTTATTTTCTGACACATTCCCGAAAGGCATTTAGCCAATCTGGATCAGGCAAAGGTTATAAATATTATCCAACAGTTTAAGAAATGTTGAATTTGGAGAGTGGTGAACTACAGACCAGTTATCTTGTCACCCGCAGTCAAGTATCTGTTGGACTCGATAACAAAGAATATGCTACTAGATATATAGAAGGTAATAACATAACTGGGCAGTGTGAGAATGTACCGATGAAAGGAAAACCAGAAGTGGCAAACATATTTTTGGAATGGTTTGAAGATGATTCTTGTGGACATAGGCAATGATGAACCATTGGATAACGTACAGTTGGATATTCATGAGCTTTTTCTAAAGAACTCACACTGTAAGTTCATAAGAAACATTAAACCGAGAGATATTGGGAAGAATATATGCCACTGGGAAAGTAAAAATTCAGTTTACAGTCATGTGAATGTAATTGGAAGATAGAGGATGTCGTGCACCAGTTGCATCGAGCGTTGGTGTGACTAAACATAGAATATTGTGTATCATTCGGAGTCCCAATCTAAGAAAGAATATATTGACTACAGAGGAACTTTAAAAGGTATTATCCAGATTAATCCGTAAAATGGCAAGATTGTCTGACTGGGAACCTCAGCCTGTAATCTCTAGTTTCAAAACATGAGAGTTGATTGTAGTGACTCTGAGAAACATCGAAAGGACTGAATAACAGAGGGACATGGAGAAGTACAAGTAGGCGAGATCTGGGAGAATACCATGATATTCTACACGGACAAATAGGACAGAATAATCAGCAAACAGCTAGTGTCCATTAGAAACCAAAGGGGCAATCTGTGTGTCAAGCTGGAGAACATTGATAGATTGTTACATGAGACCTTCTCATCTATTTTACTTGGGAGAAGGAGGATGCAGGTACAGAATTCAAGAAGATGGACTAGGAAGCTCTTGAACAGATTGATGTAAAATACGAGCAGGGATTTGAGGTTTTGTTCTGTACAAATTTGGACCAATCTCCATGTCTGAATGAGTTGTATTACAGGCGGTTGTTGGGGTCAAAGGAGGAAAGACACTGACTGAATATTTTAATTAGAATCTGACCATAGGGGAGGTACCAGAGAACTAGAGAACTGCTAATACAATTCCACTTCACAGTAAGGGTGGGAGAGATAGACCAGGGAACTATAGACGAGCGAGTATTAGATCACTGTTAAGGAAACTACTGGATAAAATAGGTAAGGGTAAAATCGAACTCTAATCAGAGTCGCAAGGTTTGATCAGGGATAATCATCATGACTTTATCAGAAGGAAGTCACATCCATTTGATTTGATTGAATTAGTTTGAGGAGGTAGATTATTTAGTTTTGTAGGAAGGCCTTTGACAAATGTCCACCTGGGAAACTGAAAAATAAAGTAAAATCTCACAATATGATGGATAACTTGACAAGTTGCAATGAAAATTGTCTCAGTGGCAGGAGACAGAGGGTGGTGGGAGAAGGCTGTTTGTGTGACTGGAAACCAGTGTCCCCTGGTGTACCACAGAGATCAGTGTTGTGTCCCTTATTCTTTGTGTTATTCATAACACAATATAGATCTGAATGTGGAGGGGGCTAGGTGGAGAGTGGGGGAGGTGTGATAAGTAAGTGTATGTTTGACATAAAGATTGGCTGAGTGGTTAGCAGTGAGTGAGAAGGCCTTAAGTTTACAGGAAGATGCAGATGAAATGGTCAGATGGGCACATCAATGGCAGATGGAATGTAACCCTGATAAATATGAGGTGATGCACTTTGGGAAATGGAACCAGGCAGGGGAGGACTCAATGAATGGCAGCACACTGGGAAGCTCAGATTGTGCTTCTCCACACATCCCTCAATGTGACTGGACAGGTTAATGCTTAAAAATGTGTTGCTGGAAAAGCGCAGCAGGTCAGGCAGCATCAAAGAAACAGGAAAATCGATGTTTCGGGCAGATTTCTGAAGAAGGCTTATGCCAGAAACGTTGATTCTGCTGCTCCTTTGATGCTGCCTGACCTGCTGCGCTTTTCCAGCAACACATTTTTGAAACTCTGATCTCCAGCATCTGCATTTCTCACTTTCTCCTGGACACGTTAATGGGCTAGTTAAGAATTGGACCTTGGGTGTAGCGTTTCCTAATCAGGGTGTAGATTATAAGAGCAATACAGGGCTTTGGTTCGGCAAAAATGGAGTACTGTATGTAGCTCCGGGAACCACATTCCAGGAAGGATGTGATTGTACTGGAGAGGGTGCAGAGGTGATTCACCAGGATGTTCCCTGGAATGGATCATATCAGCTATGGAGAGAGGCTGGATAAGCTCGGGTTGTTTACTCTGGAGCAGCGAAAGCTGAGGAGTCAGTGATTCAGACGGATAAGTTTATAAGCGACACGGACAGGGTGGATAGGCAGCAACTGTTCCTTTTAGTCAGAGGGTCAAGTACAAAGGAGCACACTTTTACAGTGGGGGCAGCACGGTGGCACAGTGGTTAGCACTGCTGCCTCACAGCGCCAGAGACCCGGGTTCAATTCCCGCCTCAGGCGACTGACTGTGTGGAGTTTGCACATTCTCCCCATGAAGAGTTTGAGATTCAGAGATGATTTAAACATTTTTTCACCTCGAGGTCTGGGGTTCGGGGATTACTTCCTGAGAGGGGAATGATCACCTCACAATCGTTAAAAAGTACTTGGACGAGCAATTGGAAGTGTCATAACATTCCAGGCTATGGGCCTGGTGTAGGAAAGTGGGACTAGTATAGATCGTGCTGTATTTCTGTTGGCACAGAGTCTATGCCCCTGTGAGTATATGGTGTGGAAGGTCAATTATTGAGCAGTTTAAGGCAGGAATTGATGGATTTCTGCAGAGTTATATTCATAAGGGTTATCAGAGTGAACTGTATTAGCTTGTTAAATTATGTCAATGTGAGAAATATGAGAAAACAAGTGCAGTTTCCTTACAGTTTGAAACCAGAGAATGGAGAATGGGGAACAGGGAAATGGCAGAACTATGAAGCCACTACTTCAGTTCTGACTTCACAGAACTTTCTAACAATACAAGGAAAACCGAGTCTGGTGTGGGAAAATGGTAGAGTACATGGAACAATAAACATAGTCAGTAAATGGTTTAGCAGAAATTATTGTTGTTGAAAGTAATGGTCATAGACAACACCAACATAGATTTATGAAATGGGAATTATGTTTGAGAAACAAACTGGGAGACAAATGAAAGAGAATCAATGGATGTAAAACATTTTGATTTTTAGAAAAATGTTGGTAAAGCTCCAAGCCCAATTTGCAAAATCAAATCTGAGTGGATTGGGGCTAATATATGGACATGTTTCTAGAATGGGACAGCTGGCAGGAAACAGTGAATCGAAATAAACAGATTCAACAAGTAATAGCCTGACATTTTCTGAAAGGTATGATTCGGTGCGTATGACTATGTCCCAGACTCCCCATTACCTTCCCCAGATATCTCCTGTCTCATCAGCAGGACGGACACAGCAGACGTGGCGGCACAGTGTGATACAGTTGGAAGGGAATTGCTCTTGGAGTCCTCAACAGTGACTCCGTATCCCATAAAGTCTCATGGCATTAGTTTGCACATGGGAAAGGAAACCTCCTGCTGATTACCATGTACCAGCCTCTCTCAACTGATGACTCAGTACTCCTCCATGCTGACCAATACTTGGAGGAAGCACTGAGGGTAGCACGTACGCAGGATGTACTCTGGGTGGGGGATTCCAATGTTCACCACCAACAGTTTCTCAGCTACAGCAATACTGATCGAGCTGGCTGGGTCCTAAAGGATATAACTGGCGGCAGGTGGTGAAGGAACCAACAAGAGGAAAATACATCTTGAACACAGCCTTACTAATCTGCCAGTTGCAGAAGTATCTGTCCATGACAGTATCGGTAAGAGTGACCACCGCATAGTCATTGTGGAGATAAAGTCACACCTGCACATTGAGAATAACCTCCATCATTTGGGTGGTACTACCACAGTGTATAAGATAAGGCTGATGCATTCGCAACAATCTTCAGTCAGAAATGCTGAGCCGATGATCCTCCAGTTGTCCACAGCGATTCAGTTACCAGTCATCAGCCAATTTGATTCAGTCCACGCGATATCCAGAAATGGTTGGAGATACTGGATACTCCATAGGGTCCATAATCTGACAACATTCTGGCAATAGAACTGAATACTTGTGCTCCAGAACTTGCCACTCCCCGAGCCAAACTGTTTCAATACAGTTACAACAACGGCTTTCCCGATTATGTAGAAAATTACCAAAGTATCTCCTGTATATAAAAAGCAAAACAAATCCAATCCGGCCAATTACCACTTCATCAGTCTACTCTCGATCATCAGTAAAGTGGTGGAAGGTCTCAGTGCTTTTAAGCAGCACCTGCTCAGCAATAACCTGCTCAATGACGCCCAGTTTGGGCTCCAGCAGGGCCACTCAGCTCCTGACCTCATTACCGTGGTTCAAACATGGACAAAAGAGCTTAATTACAGAGGTGGGGTGATAGTGACAGCCCTTTAAGTCAAGGCTGCCTTCTACCAAGTGTAGTATCAAGGGGCCTTAACAAAACTGAAATCAATGGGTATCAGAGGCAAACTCCCCGCTGGTTAGAATCGTATCTGACACGTAGGAAGGTGGTCATGGTTGATAAAGGTCAGTCAACTCAGCTCCAAGTCTGCAGGAGTCCCTCGAGCAGTGGCCGAAAACTTCTTCAGGACTGCTTCATCAATGACCTTCCTTCCATTTTAAGGTCAGAAGTGGGGATGTTCGCCAATGATTGTACAATGTTCTGCAACATTTGTGGCTCCTCAGATACTGAAGCAGTCCATGTTCAAATGCGACAAGATCTGGACAGTATCCAGGCTGAAAAATGGCAAGTAATATACAGGCCCCACAAATGCTAGACCATGACTATCACCAATAAAATACAATCTAACCTGCCCCTTGGCATTCAATGGTGTTACTATCAGTGAATCCCCCAGTATCAAAGTCCTGGTGGGTAATCATTGCTCAGAAACTCACTGGTCTCACCACATAAACACAATAACTACAAGAGCAAGTCAGGAGCTAGGAATACTGTGGTGAGTAACTCACATCCTGATTTCCAAAAGTCTGTCCATCATCTACAATGCATAAGTCAGAAGTGTGATAGAAGACTCCCAATTTGCCTTGATGAGTGCAGCCCCAACAACACTCAAGAAGCTTTATACCATCCAGGACAAAGCAACCAGTTTGACTGTCCCTATATCCACAATGCTCCACCATCAACGCTCAGCAGCAGCAGCAGTGTTTTACTATCTATATGCTGCAGTGAAATGATTCATCAAAGATCCTCAGAGACCATCTTCCCAACACACGATCACGTCTATCTAGAAGGACAAGGGCTGCAGATGTATGGAAGTACTATCATCTTTAGGTTGTCTCCAAGCCATTCACCATCCTGACTTGGAAATACATCACTGCTCCTTCATAGCCGCTGGGTCAGATTCCCGGAATTCCCTCCCTAATGGCATTGGAGGTCAACAGCAGCAGGTGGACTGCAGCGTTCAACAAAGCAGCTCACCACCACCTTCTCAAGGACAACTAGGGACAGGCAATAAATGCTGGCCCAGCCAGTGACACCCAGATTCACGAAATAAATAAATAGAAATTAACAGAGGAAGGTTGCTGAGGTGTCGCAGGGATCGGTGCTTGGGGCCCAGCTGTTCACAATACCCATTAAACATTGGGTTGCTGGAATCAGATACAATATATCCCAGCCTGCTGACAGCACTAACGGATGTGGGATTGTGAGTGGGTGAGGAGGATGTAGAAAAGCACTGAGAAGACGAAGACAAGTGGAGTGAAAGGGTAAATACGTGACAGACGGAGAACAATGTGGATAGAGGTGACGGTGTGCCCTTTGGTGGAAACGATAAATTGGCAGCCGACCATTTGAAAAGGATTGGTTGAAACATGTTGATTTACAAAGGGACGTATGCTCCTTTTTGTTGTTTCCTTCTGCATAAACCACTGAGGCCCCTGCACCGCAGTGAGTCCTGCAACCAGAAGTCAATACTGGGCATGGCATTGGCACGCTGCCCAGTGTATATACAACCAGCAAGTGGGGAGCTATAACATTGAAAAGTATCTGGATCTCCTTGTACACCAGTCACTGAAAGCAATATTGCAGGAAAGAAGATAAATGGTGTGCTGACCTTCATTTCAGGGGGATGCGAGTCCAGGAAAAATGGTGTCTTAATGTAGCTGTACAGGGACTTGGTGAGACATCATCTCAAACATTGTGCAGTATTGTGGACAGTTCTCATCTCCATACCTAATAAAGGACAAACCTGACATTGACAAAAAGCAGTGAAGGATGACCAGACTGATATCTGGGATGGCGAGCTTGTTGTGGGAGCAGTGTTTGTGGTGACTGAGCCAGTATTCCATGGGGTTTACGAAAATGAGTGGAGAAATCAGTGAAATGTATAAAACTCTGACAGGGTGAGACAGATTGGAAGCAGGGATGATAATTCCACTGGCTGGTACAGGCAGGTCACTCTGCATTGAGATAAGAATAAATGCCTGTACTCACTAACTGGGGAACCTGGGGAATTCACTCGCACCTGGAAACCAAGACACTAATTATAAATAATGATTTAGAGACAGTAAAGGGATGGTGGGAGAGCAGGAGTACGGTGTGGAAATGAAGGACCAACCATCATTATATTGAGTTGGGTAGCAAACTCGATGGACCAAACGTACTATTGCACCGCCTATTTTATAGCTTCCCAAGGTTACTCACATTAACGGATATGTATATCGCGTGGGGCAAGTGCATTGCGGAGATTTTTTTCATGAACTAGAATGGGGAGGCTCAAAGTGTTGTATGATCTACTCCTTTCCCAATGTTTCTGTGCAGTCTGTGGGAAAGCTCGGTAAATGTTGTCACAAGCTCTCAGATGTGAGGAAGGAGGTTTCTGCAGGGTCGACAGGACTGTGTTCTCATTCCCTTTTCCGACATTGATGCTGAGGCCGGGTGTTCTGTCCGGTTTCATCCTTTCAGACCTCGGAGTAGTTTGATACAAATGAGTGCCTTTATTAGCCGTTTCAGAGACCATTGAATTGTTTATCACATGTCAGGGTCTTTGGAGTCAGTTTTAGGCCAGCCCAGAAAATCACGGGAGATTCACTTCCTAAAAGTACATTGGAGAAGGAAATTCTGTTTACAATCCATATTGGCTTCAAGGTCACTGTTACTGACCCCAGATTTTAGATCTCGATATTTTATTAATTGTTTTTAATTTCCACCCGCTGCCAGAGCATTGGCCTGGTCTGTATTAGTAATGCAGTGACATTTCCACAACAGCACCATATCCACATGGGGATCTATCGGAACGGGTTACTTCTGTGCTGCTTGACATCTCTGTCAAAAAGAAATCCCACCAATTTGGCTGTTATGATGGGACTGAGGGGGTAGTAATTGGTCAGTTTGTAATATTTCCCGTCTTAGTGGACAGGACACAGCTGAATAATTTTCCACATTGCCAGGGAGATGTCAGGTTTGGAGCTGGAATGAAACAGCTTCCCCAGGGACACGGCTTGTTGTGCAGCACAAGTCTTCAGTCCTATTGCAGGAATGGGGTCAGGGCCCATTGCCTTTGTCGTATCTCCTGTGTTCAGCTGTTTCTTCATGTCACGTGCAGCGAATCAAATTAGTTGAAGACTGGCATCTGTGATTTTGTGGGTATCATGATGAGGGTGAGGTGTATCATCGACTCAACACTTCTGGCAGAAGATGGTGCAGATGAAACATCCTTCTCTTTTACACTGATGTGAAGGTCTGTTCTATTATTTAGGATGGGGATGTTTGTGGAATCCTCTCCTCCAGTCATTTTTTTTAATTGTCCATCACCATTTATGACTGACTGTGGCAGAACTGCTGGGCTTCGTTCAGATCTGTTGGTCGAGTCCCGTAGCTTTAATGAGTTAGCATCAGGTTAAGGTTCATGTGATTCTGACTCTGACATGTTCACCCACACTCGTCACTGAGCTATAGATGGTGTTGATTGTAATGACAGACTGAGGTGTCATCCTGGCAAAAAGTTACAGGTTGTGGTTGAATGCTGTTCTGCTTCTCCTGCTGCTGTGGTTTACAGCACTACATAAATACGCAGTTTCGAGCTGCAATATCTGCAATGCAATTCTGCTGTCTGTTCGCCAATTCTCACTGAGACCCATTCACCCATCAGCCCTGCACTCAGTGACCTAACCTGGTTTCTGATGTGGAAATACTTCCATTTTCAAACTCTCATTCTGCTGAGGGTCTGTCTCCCCGGGTCTTGCTTCCAATCTGATACATTCCGCAAAAGCATTTAACTGATCTTAATTCAAATGTTTAATTCAAATGTTTAATTCACCTGACTCTTTTTCCTTGAGAAATACCATCTTCTGTGTTGAAAGTGAATGTGTTTCCTCTGTTTCTCTCCCTGACCATGATTAACATCTCTGTAGACAATAGACCATAGGTGCAGGAGTAGGCCATTCTGCCCTTCGAGCCTGCACCACCATTCAATATGATCATAGCTGATCATCCTTAATCAGTATCCTATTCCTGCCTTATTTCCATAACCCTTGATTCCACTATCCCTAAGAACTCGATCCAACTCTTTCTTAAATGAATCTGGAGACTGGGCCGCCACTGCCCTCTGGGGCAGAGCATTTCACACAGCCACCACTCTATGGGTGAAGAAGTTTCTCCTCATCTCTGTCCTAAATGGTCTACCCCATATTTTTAAGCTGTGTCCTGCCTCCAGAGAGTCCAATCCTTTAATAATCTTACATGTCTCAATCAGATCCCCTCTCAGTCTTCTAAACCCAAGAGTATACAAGCCCAGTCGCTCCAGTCTTTCAGCGTAAGGTAGTCCTGCCATTCCAGGAATTGACCTTGTGAACCTACGCTGCACTCCCTCAATAGCCAGAATGTATTTCCTCAAATTTGGAGACCAGAACTGCACACAATACTCCAGGTGTGGTCTCACCAGGGCCCTGTACAGCTGCAGAAGAACCTCTTTGCTTTTATACTCAATCCCTCTTGTTTCGAAGGCCAGCAATGTATTAGCCTTCTTCACTACCTGCTGTACCTGCATGCTTGCCTTCATTGATTGGTGTACATGAACACCCAGGTCTCTCTGTACTGCCCCTTTACCTAAGTTGATTCCATTTTGGTAGGTAATCTGCCTTCCTGTTCTTGCCACCAAAGTGGATAACCATACATTTATCCAAATTAAACGGCATCTGCCATGCATCTGCCCACTCAACTAACCTGCTCAGGTCACTCTGTAATCTCCTAACATCCTCCTCACATTTCACCCTGCCACCCAGCTTAGTATCATCAGCAAATTTGCTAATGTTATTACTAATACCATCTTCTATATTATTAATATGTATTGTAAAAAGCTGCGGTCCCAGCACTGATCCCTGTGATACCCCACTGGTCACTGCCTGCCATTCCAAAATAGAGCTGTCTATCACTACTCTTTGTTTCCTGTCAGCTAACCACCTTTCAGTCCAAGTTAGTACTTTGCCCCCATTACCATGCGCCCTAATTTTGCTCACGAACCTCCTATGTGGGACTTCATCAAAAGCTTTCTGAAAGTCCAGGTACACTACATCTACTGGATCTCCCATGTCCATCTTCAGAGTTACAGCCTCAAAAAAATCCAGAAGATTAGTCAAGCATGATGTCCCCTTCATAAATCCATGCTGACTCTGACCTATCCTGTTACTACTATCCAGATGTGTCGTAATTTCATCCTTTATAATCGACTCCAGCATCTTTCCCAATACTGATGTCAGACTGACTGGTTTATAATTTCCTGCTTTCTCTCTTCCACCTTTCTTAAAAAGTGGTCCAACATTAGTCACCCTTCAATCCGCAGGAACTGATCCCTAATCTATTGAACTCTGGAAAACAATTACCAACGCATCCACGATTTCCCGAGCCACCTCCTTCAGTACCCGGGTTCTAGACCATCAGGCTCCGGGGACTTATCAACCTTCAGATCTAACAGTCTCTCCAACACCAATTCCTGGCAAATATAAATTCCCTTCAGTTCAGGTCCTTCAGCCACTGTTACCTCAGGGATTGTTTGTGTCTTGCCCAGTGAACACAGATCCAAAGTACCAATTCAATTCTTCTGCCATTTCTTTGTTCCCCGTAATGTATTCCCCTGTTTCTGTCTTCAACGGCCAAATTTTAGTCTTAACCATTTTGTTTTTTGCCTTTCACATACCTAAAAAAGCTTTTACTATCCCCCTTTATATTTTTGGCCAGTTAACTTCGTACCTCATTTGTTTTCTCCGCATATTTCCTTCTTAGTAATCCTCTGTTGTTCTTTAAAAGCTTCCGAGTCTTCAGTTTTCCCACTTATCTTTGCTGAGTTATACTTTTTCTGTTTTAACTTTATATGTTTCTTCACTTCCCTCGTCAGCCACGGCCACCCATGACTCCTCCTAGGATCTTTCTTCGTTTTGGAATGAACTGATCCTGCATCTTCTGCATTATACACAGAAATATCTGCCATTGTTCTTCCACTGTCATCCCTGCTAATGTATTGCACCATTTAACTTTGGTCAGCTCCTCCCTCATAGCTCCATTATTCCCTTTATTCAACAGAAATATTATCACTTCCGATTGTACTCTCTCCCTCTCAAATTGCAGATTGAAACTTATTGGATTATGGTCACTACTTCCTAATGGCTCCTTCACTTCGAAGTTCCTGATCAATTCTGGTTCGTTGCACAATACCAGATCCAGAATTGCCTTCTCCCTGGTCGGCTCCAGCACCAGCTGCTCTAAGAATCCATCTCTGAGGCACTCCACAAAGTCTCTTTCTTGGGGTCCAATACAATCCTGATTCTCCCAGTCTACATGAATGTTGAAATCCCCAATAACAACTGTAGTGATATCTTTGTGACAGACCAATTTCAGCTCCTGATTTCACTTATATCCGACATCCAGACTACTGTTTGGGGGCCTGTAGATAATTCCCAAGAGGGTCTTTTTACGCTTAGAATTTCTCAGCTCTATCCACACTGACTCTACATCCCCTGACTCTAGGTTCCACCCGCACAAGGGACTGAATATCACCTCTTACCAACAGGGCCATCCCACCCCCTCTGCCCGTCAGTCTGTCCTTACGATAGCACGTGTAGCCTTGAATATTCATTTTGCAAGCACTGTCCACTTGAAGCCACGTCTCAGTTATCACTAGAATATGGTATCTGCCAATTTTCAAAAGAGCGTCAAGCTCATCCATCTTATTTATCATACTTCGTGCATTCATATTTAAAGTTTTTTTTTTAATTTGTTCCTGCCCTCTCTCTTCTCATCAACTCCTATTTCACGCAACCTGACAGTATGATCCCTTTTTGCGTTTTCTGCTTCATTGATACAGTTGTCTTTCTTGACTTCCCTTGTTCTAACTTTCCCTTCAATTTCCTTCTTCAACATCCAGTTTGTCCCCTCCACCCCCCCCCCCCCCCCCCCCCCACCACTTAGTTTAAACGCAGCTGTGTTGCAGTAGCAAACCTGCCTGTCAAAATGCTGGTCTACAACCTATTAAGGTGCAAACTGTCTCTCTTGTATAATTTATGCTTACCACAAAACATACCCCAGTGATCCAAGAATTTAAATCCTTGCTTCCTGCACCAGTTCCCCAGCCACACGTTCAAGTCCATTATCTCCCTGTTTCTGGCCTCATCAGACTGAGGAACTGGAAACAAACCGGAGATAACCACCCTGGACATCCTGCTTTTCAGCCTTATTCCTAGTTCTCCGAAGTCCCGCTGTAGCATGTTCCTCCTCTTCTTCCCAACAGCATTTGTGCCGACATGTACCACCACGTTTGGCTCTCCACCTTCGTCCTTGAGGATTTCCTGCACTCTGTCTGTGATGTCTTTAACCCTGGCACCAGGAAGGCAACGCACTATCCTTAAGTCCCGCCTGCTGCCACAAAACCCCGTCAGTTCCTCTCACTGTGGAGTCCCCTATGTCCACGGCTCTGTGCAATGTCCGACTCTACCGCTCTGTCTCATCGCCAACTTTTGATTGACAGACCTGGCCACCTCGCGGAATGACAGTGTCATCTGTCTCTACTGTTTCCAAAAGATTCAACTTGTTCCTGACAGGTACTTCCCCCGGAGTCTCTTGCACCTGTCTCCTCTCTGCCTTCCTCATCGTCTGCTCTCTTCTGGTATGGTCGGTGTAATAACCTCACTGAAGGTCTTGCCCAGAAAGATATCGTTCTCTCGGATGAGCCTAAGGTCCTCGAGTTCTTTCATCAGCGCTGCAACATGCTCGGTCAGTAGCTGAACGTGCACACACTTTCCACACATATACGAGCCAGACACACCAGAGTCGTTGACCTCCCACATCAAGCACGTAGTGCACTGAACCAGCTGGGCAGTCATGTCTTCACCCTCTTCAACTGTGGCATAATCACTTCACTCAACCTCCTTGTCAAAGACTTCTGAGCAAACGCCTCACTCTTCACTCTGTAGTGTCAGTGATGCCAGCCTTATGTAGTTTCAGAGCCATTGAATTCTCTGGATTCCCAATCATCTTCACCACGTTGTATGTTTCCTCTTTTGGTCTGAGGCCTTATCACTCGTGGCTGCCTTGTCCCTCAATGTTTGGCAATTCCTGTGGGCTGTGTTCCTTTGTACAGTGCACATACAATATGTTCAAATGCTGGGTCTGATGCCAGAACTTTTCTTTCCAATAATATGACAGACACTAACTTTGGAAAGAACCCAGCAGGCCAATATATTGAATTCCCGGAAGAAAGGGGATTAACTAAAATAAGTTGGGACACGAGAAGCAAGAATTTATAACACACATCCTGATAAGAATGAGACGAGTGTTGGGAATATCAGAAAAGGGGGAAAGTTAAGAGAAAGGAAAGGTATCACTTCAGATGAGAATCAAATAATGTTTTAATGCTTTATAAATTTTGTACATCATGTGCATCATTTTTCGTTAACTGTGTCTCCGTTGCTCATTCAGAATGTGTTGTACACATATGAAAAATTTTATTTATCTGAACACACACTGATTAAACAGTGTATATAAAATCATTTTTCCTCCATTTCAAACTGTCCTGTTGTCGTGCTAGCAGGACATATGAACACCAACTGGCCATCAAAAGACATGACCCACTATCACAAAGAAGGACACCACATTGACTGTGACAACACACACTTCCTAGGACAAAGCCACGCACGGAACTTCTGAGAGGCATGACATTCTAGCCAGACGTACATCAATAAACGTATCAATTTAGATCCTAACTACCTTCCCTTGAAAAAAACTGGAAAAAACATCATGCGCCTTAAGAAACCAAGACCTATAAATAGAAAGACAGGACATACCAACAGTGCGTCACCAGAGACTCTCCCTGATGATGTTACCTAGTCATGGTGACGAAACATCTGAAAACAGACCTTCAAGCTCAGCGAGCACACTTACACACTTGTAAATGGCTACCTTTCTCTTAATAGTGGAATTTGGGACTTCTCTGTCATTCAGGTTTTAACAGATTATGAGGCGAGGTGAACTTTTCTGTGTGTGTGGTCTTAATTAACAGAGGGGTTAGACAACGACATCATAACGGTTTGAGGGCTTGTCGTATGGGATTTGAACAGATTTTGGCTTTAAAATGTCCCAGCAGATTCCATCACTTGGCAGTTAGTGACCTAGATCTTCAAATAAAACAGGTGACAAAATTCATTTAATTTTGCTTCCTTGTGGTTGGTTAAATTAAAAGAAATGGATTTTAACATTACTAAGGAGGTTCTGAGGTTTGAAGATGATTCACAAGTTTGCCGACAAAGTTTAGAAAGACAAAGGAAGGGCATCCTTTTAGAATTAACATGTAGATTAGAATTGGGTTTCACCAGGGACAAAAGGAAAGCTGTCACCAGAATGGAGTTGGTCAAGCACTTTGGTGTATCAGAGAAGCAGGAAACTGCAGTCGAGTTGGAAAAAAACTTAAATTGCAAGTTGGGCAATTGGAGTTAGAAGATAAAGAGAGAGACTGAAAGAGATAGGTAAGTAACAGGTAGTAATAAAACGAGAATCTTTCTTGCCAATTCCTTTATTCGTAGAACCTTTCACGTGGCTTATGATTAATTGTGGAGCTCCCCTTTCTAAAGTAAAAGTGGAAACCAATATTTGCTGATCATAATGGATGTGTCTACCAGATTTCCATGGATAATTCCATTATGGGGTGTTAAGGCAAAAAGGGAGGTAGAGGAGTTGTTGGTACCTTTACTCACTGTGAGCTACGCAGTGTGATTCAGTCAGACCAAGGGTCTCATTTTACCGCTCAGCTGTTTACGGACGTCATGGATAGCTTCGGCACGCAGCAGTTTAAATCAAGTGCATCCCATCCCGAATCGCAGGGGGCCTTGGAAAGTTGGCATCAGAAGCTGAAGACAATATTAACAGCGTACTGTCAGAATTACCCAAATGATTGGAATAAAGGCGTCTCATTATATTGTTTGCCATTGGAGATGCCCCAAATAAATCTGCTCACTTTACATCCTTTGAGTTAATATTCATATATGAAGTGAGAGGTCCTTTGAAATTAATTAAATTTAAATTGACAGACCGAAGTCGGAGATCTCACACTTGGATGATGTATCTGAGGTAAGGGAGAAATTAGATGGAGTAGGTGAGTTAGCTAAACAATACCTGAAGAGGGCACAGCATGGAATGAAGCAGGTGACAGATAAAAACGCTGAAACTTTGACGATTTCCCGTGGGATGACATATTAGTATTGCCAGCAGTGGTAGGAAATCCCTTCAAAGCCAGGTTTAGTGGCCCCTTTCAAATTAAAAAAAATGTTGAGTCAGTTAAACTATCTGGTAAAGGTACTGGATATGACAAAAAATGCCAGAGAATGTCATGTGAATGAATAATGCTCCAGATACATTGAAGACTCCGGAACAGAGTTGTGGCCAGCTGAATAAATTGTGCAGTTTATCTGTATGATGTAGTGATCTTTAGCAAGTGATTGAAAGTTCACATGTTACAGTTGGCAGAGCATGTTGAATGATTGCAAGAAGCAAACTTGGTAATAAACTTAAAGAAAACAGAATTCGCGAAGGCAGAGGTGATGTTCTTGGGACATTACATTGGACATGGAAGGTTGACCCCACGGAACACAAAGACGAAGGGCTTTGAGGAATTTCCACGACCATCCTCGAAGAAAGAGGTGCTTCGATTTTTGGAACTGAGTGGATTCTATCGGAAGTTTGTTGCAAACTTCAGCAGCGTATTGGCACCACTGATGGATTTATTAAAGAAGAACACAGAATTGTGGTGGACAGAACAATGCCAGGAGGCATTCGAGAATTTTAAAGCCGGATTAATCATCGCACTAGTTTTAGCTGCACCAAATATTTTGAAAAATTTGAAAATTGTATTTGATGCTAGGGGTATAGGTGTTGGAGAAGTATTGATACAGCAAGATGATGTTGGAATTGAATGGCCAATTAGCTACTTGTCGGAAAAAACAATATCCACCAGAAAAAAAATACAACATCTCCCTTATTGTAAAAGAATGATTAAGTTTCGCACGGGACTGACAATATTTTGATGTTTGGATTAGTGGTGCTGGAAGAGCACAGCAATTCAGGCAGTCCGAGGATTTTGCCTGTCCTCGGATGCTGCCTGAATTGCTGCGCTCTTCCAGCACCACTAATCCAGAATCTGGTTTCCAGCATCTGCAGTCATTGTTTTTACCTCAATATTTTGATGTTTATATGACAAACAAATTGTCAGATATGGTTGTGGACAACAACAACCCTCTCACATTTTTTTTTAATATTTAAAGAACAGAATATGAGACTATTTCATTGGAGTCTTATGTTACCGACTTTAACCTTACAAAACGTACATGCAGTGGGTCCTAAAATGCAATAGCAGATGTGTTATCCTAGATTTAAAGGAAAAAGTTTCGATAAGATTTGACCTATTGCAGTGTTATATATGTGTGCAGAATTAATATGTATGGTACGGCTGAGATTAATACTTTTGGAATTCATAATAATGGGATTAAGAATTAGAGGAAAAGAAATGAAACCATTTTTTCATTCTGTTGGTTCATGTTTTTTTTTTCTGAAGTGGGGAGGTGTTATGAAGCCGAAAGCATGTCCGGTCACTTTCAGACAGAACGGGTTTTGCTGAATAGAAAGTACAGCCACAGATGCCAGCTAAAGTTCACTCTGTTCCACATGTCACCATTAGCTGGGAAATGGATACCTGAGTTTTGGTTTCTGTTTTGACAACAATTCAAATAAAACCAAAGAGTTTAAATAACGCTCAGGATACCAGAAGCCAACGGAATTTGAATATTATTGTTTGGACACCTGGAAAGCAATCAAATTATGAGAATTATTGTATCATGGGGAGTATATAAACCCAGCATTTTGAACTCTAGAGGGAGAGCCACTGCCATCCAACAGCAGTGTAACTGCTGTAGAGCAGGAGTGCTAACTGGTCATCTCAAACACTTTCTATCAAATATACATGTCCATTTAAAAGCTACTTGCAATATATATAAAAAAAAACAAGATCCAGGGAGATCAGCAGCTGGAAGAGTGAACACAGCAGGGAAGATAGATTCTGTGTGGTCTTGAGATTGTAATGTTTAATATGTGGGTTGTTGGAACAGCATATTTTTACAGAGTTGGAGTCAAATAGTAAGTAGCTAAGAAAAGAGGGGCGTGTATTCGTGAATAGTTGTTGTTTAGTATTCACTATTAAAGATAAGAAACTAACTTGTTATTTTTTGTTTAAATAGTGGAATGTAGGAGATCTGTGTTGCTCATATTTTAACAGATTACGAGCTTTTCTGGGTGTTTGGCTTTAATTAACAGAGGGGTTCAACTCTACTTTGTAAATGTCCACCCACGCTCACCCAATTTCCCTGCAGTTGGCCCATATCCTTCTAGTCCTTTCCTATCCACATATTTATCCAAATGCTTTTGAAATATTGTTAATGTACCCCCTCAGCCCCATCTGCTGGCAGCTCAACCACGTACCATCTCTGGGTAAAGAAGTGACCACCAGGTTCCCTTTTATTCCTTCCACTTTAACCTTAAACTGATCCCATCCAGTCCTCAATTCTCTACATCTTGGAAGAAGACTGAGAGCATTGACCCTATTCATATCCCTCGTGATCTTATATAGCTCTATTAGGACACCCTACACGCTAAGGAAAATGTCCTAGCTCGTCCAACATCTCCCTATAACTCAAACCATCGGGTCCTGGCAACGTCTTTGTGAATTTCTTCTGCACTATTTCTAGTTTAATAACATCCTCCTGATAACAAAGGTGACAAAACTGAACACAATACTCCAAGTGCGGCCTTACTAAAGTCCTGTGTAACTGCAACATAAATTCCCAACTTCTATACTCAATATCCTGCCTGATGAAGGCCAGTGTGCCAACAGCCTTCTTCACTGCCCTCTCTACATGTGACTCCACTCTGAGAGAACAGTGCACCTGAACACCAAGGTCTCTCTGCCCACTACACCCATTAAGGCCCTCTCATTCACCGTGAAACTCCTACCTTGATTTGATTTTCCATAATGCAAGACCTCACACTTCTATATTGAATTCCATTTGCTATTTCTCGGCCCACTTCCCCACCTGATTACGGTCCTGCTGCAATTTCTGATAAACTTCCTCACTGATCATGCTCCCACTCACTTTAGTGTCATCTGCAAACTTACTAATTATATCTTGTACATTCTCAACCAAATCATAGATAACAAACAGCAATGGACCTAGCCTCCAGTCTGACAAGCACCCTTCCACTAAACCCTCTGCTTCCTACCATCAAGCCAACTGTGTATCCAATTGGCCAGTTCCCCCAGCATTCCATGTGATGTAACCTTCCTGAGCAGCCTGCCATGTGGAAACTTATCAAAGGTCTTACTGAAATCCATAGAGACTATGGTTGCTGCTCTGCCTTCGTCAACTTTCTTGGTCACTTCATCAAAGAACTCTAACAAATTTGGGAAGCATGATCTCCCACTCACAGGTCTATGTTGACTGTTCCGAATCAAACCCTGTGTATGTAATGGGTGCAGACAATGGTGTGATGTCCTTCATTGCACGATGATTCGAGTACATAAGTAAAGCCATCTTCCTGCAGTTGTAGAGCCTTGCTGAGAGAGCATTAGGGACACTCTCTACAGAGTTGATCTCCTTTGTAAGGAATTATCTCCTTACCACAGATACGGGTGATGGTAACATGAGGATAGAGTGAAGACGCTGAGTGTTTGATCTGTAGAACTGTGAGAGATGAAGAAATGGTGATGCTGAAACGCGAGGAGTGGCAGCGATCACTTATTTCCAAAAGAGACATTGATGGGGTGAGAAATTCCATACTTTACCTAGGATTGATTGGTTTGATTTATTGTCATGTGTACCTCAGTACAGGGAAACACTTTATTTATGAGCAGTGGAGGCAGGTCATAGTAAGGATGAACTGGCAGATCATAGGGTGGAAATAGGCTTGGACAGAAGAAGGCGTTCAGATTACACTGAACAGGACGTGCACTAGACAAGATCAACATGAGTAATACCATCATTATTTGAACTTAGAGAGTCCATTAATCAGTCTAACCTTCCATCTAAAACAGCTAGCCATTCCCACCAGCATCCGCCCTACATAGAAACACCAGGCTGTCTTCTCCGAGATGAAAGATGCCTTCTTGAGACTTCACACAAGACATATGGCTTCCCTCCTCACCACTAGAAAACCACGTTAAGTGTGTATCATGTGCGACGGCGCCACGAGGAACAACGTGGAGCAATCTGTCTGTGCAGACTCTGCTCCACTTGGTCATCATATTAGAGCATCATTAGGAGATAGTGCGGACTGTGGGTGCTGGAGATCAGAGTAGACAGTGGATGGCTGGAAAAGCACAGCAGGAGAGTCGACGTTTTGGGCATAAGCCATTCATCAGGATCAGCATCAATTATCTCATTCTGTCCCCGTGTAAGTGCATTGAGGTGGGAAAGGCCTCCTGCTGTTCCTGTGTAAGTGACTCAAGGGATTGAATGGCTTCTTCATTGTCGATTGGACATGGCCAAGAGCCTGATTGGGTTACCCCTGGTTCCTGTTTGACAGCTCGATGTGCTGAAAAGTGTGATGATGTTGCAGCTTTAAGAGGTTATTTTGTCCTGGTTTCTTTTAAGAGAGAGATTGAATGATCGTTACCAAGCTGGCTAGTTAAGATCACTTGAGTAAACAGCGAGGGAGGCCTTGTGTTTATTTTAATAAAGACTGAATGGGTGTGGCCAGCTCTCACAGATTAGGATCTCTGGGTTTTGCTTTCTCAGTAATAACAGAAACTATTGGGGTCTCCACAGAGTTGGAAGCTTCAGTGAATGTCTCCTGGCTGCTACACTCACTTAATTTTCTCTTGCTGCTGTTTTTAATTCCTGGATTGGAGAAATATTTGTGACATTCTGTGTCTGAATATTCCTTTTTGCCAAGGGCTGTGGTTATGCGATTTTCCTGTATTGGAACAGTTCATTAGTAATCACTCCACGATCTATTATTCTGTTAACTTGGCCAATAGAATTGAGTTATTCTAAATTTCCCTTTCCTTGGTTTCATTTTATCTTCCGTGTTTAAATAAATGGTGTTTTGCTTCACAACGAGTAGTTTGACCAGTCACATTGCATCTGGAACAGACAGTTTACATTTCATTTAAAATATGAAAATATTAGAGTCTTGGTTACCGCCCTCAAATATTTTTGAAGGGTTCTGGTGTGGCCAATCACACTAGACTCCTTCTCTTCCTGAGTAATAGGCTGGAGGCACTGAATGGACTGTCCCTGTTCTTCTCCAATAGTGTCAATGGGCTGAATGATTTCCTCATATTCCTGTGAAACCAGAGTGAGCTGCTGAATGAACTCTTGTTTTACTGTGGCAATGTGCAGTGTCAGGCAGTGCTGTTACATGAATGTTACAGACACTTTAACAGAAAAAACCTGATTGGTGTCTGGGTCTTGCTGCACATGGACAGAGACCAGTTCAGGAGCTGACGAGGGACAAAATGTTCTGAACATTGTGGAATCTTCAGTGACCATCCCCACTTCTGATCTTATGGTGGGGAGAGTGGGGGCGGGGAGACATTGATGAAGAAGCTGAAGATGTTTGTGAAGAGGAAGCTACCCTGAGGATCTCACACAGAGGTGACCCAGGACTGAGATGATGAACATCTTCCTTTGTGCCATGTTTGATCCCAAACACTGGAGAGTTTACTCTGATTCCCATTAAGTCCAGTTTTGTTAAGTTCCTTGATGCCAGCAGAAGTTAACCACTGCCTTGATATCAGGGCCAGTCATTTTTGTCTGAACCCTTGTATCAGCCTCTTTTGTTCATATCAAGAGGTCATGGTATAGGAGCAGCGAGTGCTTTCTTCAAACAGGTGGGATTGAATGTCAGGATTTCTGTTCTCAACACTGTTCGGGGAGCTAGATGACTGAAAGTGTTTCAAGACAAGGTCGATGGATATTGACCTGCCAGAGAATTGAGGGCTATGAAGAATTGGGAATGAAAGAGGATTTGAGACCAAGAGCATATCAGCCATGATCTTAGGGAAGGACAAGGCAGGCTTGGGGAGTGAACGACCGGCCCCTGTTTCTGATGTACTCACATTCTGTGATTGAAAAGTTAGTGGGTGTTATTTTCATGAATGTGCAATTACTGAATATTGCAGCCAGGGAGACCAGAGGATTTTGTGAGTCATCTGTGGGTGAGGTAAGTTGTCTGTATTCTCAGTGAATTTGGGTCTACAACATGACCAACAAATGAAGCACAAGTTGCAGAGAGGGGAAATTTTGTAAAGCGAGATGAGGGGCCTCTTTCATACCCAGCCTGGGTTTTCCAATTACATTTCCCAAATCACCTCAAAGCGTGTGGGACTGTCTTGAAGGGCTGAATGGTCTCCTCTGTTTCTGTGCAACAGGTTATAGATGTAAGTAGCCTCCAACTGCTCCTGTCTAGCAGGTTTGAGGGGCTGAATGGAACACAGAAACATGGGACTGAGGAGCAGGAGTGGGTCATTAGATACTTTGAGCCATCTCCACCAGGCACTAAGACTGTGGCTGATCAGGTTGTGGTCTCAGCCCCACTTTCCTGACTGTATCCCATTATCCGTGACTCACTTCCCTGTCAAATATTTAACTGACGCAGTTTTCAGTCCATGTGAACATCGAGGCACAATAAAAACTTCCAGTGAAGAGATTTCCCACTTGAAAGGTCCTTTAAGAATTTTTCGTCATTCTTCTTATAGAATCCTGCAGAGAGCCCTGCAGAACGGAAACAGACCCGTTAGTCCATCTGTTCACTCCGGTCAGATATCAAATCTGATTTAGTCCCATTTGCCAGCATTTGGTCAATATTCCTCCTGTGGTTGTACCCAACTTGACCACTTCCTCTGACAGCAATTTCTGTACACGCAACACTCTCTGTGTGAAACATTTATCTTCAGGTCCTTTCTAAATCATTCGCCCTCTCGCCTTCAACCTATGCTCTCTTGTTCTGGACTCCCCTATACTGGGATCAGAACGTGGCTATTCAGAATATCCATTCCCCTGATGATTTTATACACCTCTATAATGTCACCCCTCAGCCTCTTACATTCCAGGGGGAAACACCTCAACCTAATCAACCTCTCCCCGAAGCTCAAACCTCCAGTCCTGGGTCATCTGTCTAAATCTTTTCTGCAGACAACCGAGTTGTACACAGTATTCTTAAGGTGGCCTCACCAACATCCTGGGAGATTTGGATTTGGCTGAATTCCCTTTGCTTTGACAGTGAGGAGATTCCAGTGAATTCTGGTTAGGGATCACCCAAAGGGTAGCACGGTAGTTAGCACTGCTGCAGCACAGCACCAGGGAATTGGGTTTGATTCTAGCCTTGGGTGACTGTCTATGTGGAGTTTGCACATTCGCCCCTTGTCTGTGTGAGCTTCTAATGAGTGATCCAGTTTCCTACCACAGCTCAAACTGTGTATGTTCGGTGGATTGGTCACGCTAAATTATCTGTGGTGTTCAGGGATATCTAGATAACGTACATTCATCAGATATAAATATAGGGAAATGGATTGGGAAGGTGGATACGGACTTGTTGGCCCGAAAGGCCTGTTTCCACACTGCAGGGATTCCATTAAAATAAGAATGGTAACGATGACTTTAGAGGTTTGTTTTTAGCTCGCACACATTGCTGTGATGAGGAACAATGAAGGAGTGAGAGTGCAAGAGGCCGTTCCTTCACAGGCAGATTACATTTACTCCCACTCTGAGTTGAATCACACAGGAATGTCATCCTCTCCCAAACTGTACCATGTGAGGTACATTGTACATTGTCCAAACTATGTCCACATCACATTCCCTGTTCCATGTAGGTGCACCATTGCTGCTGTCATACACAGAGCCATACCCTCAGCAGAAAATGGTCTCGGTCAATTTGAAATATGTTTACATGTCCCTGCGTCATTAAAAAAATAAAATGTTTAATTTATTCAGAATACCTGTGTTAAAATGAACGCATTTTTAAAGAAATGCAGAAATTGCTGGAAAAGATCACCAGGTCTCTCAGTACCCAGATGCTGTATTTGTACCAGCCTCCACCACTCCCTCTGGCAGCTCATTCAATACACACACCACCCTTTGTGTGAAATGGTGCCCTTTAGGCCTCATCAAAACCTTTCCCCTCTCACTTTCAAACAATGCCCTCTCGTATTGGACGCCCCTAACCGGGGGAAAACCCCTGACTACTCACCCTGTCCAGGACCGTTCCGATTTTATAAACCTTTACTGCTGCGAAATGTGACTCCAATCAACACGAATGGCTGTACTTTCAGTCATCCTGGGCCTAAATTCTGAAATGCAATACTGACACCTCTTCCTTCTCCATCTAGTCACAATTCTAAATCCATTTTAATCAGTTTGTTCAGATGTATCCTGAGACAATTCTGTGGGATTTGCAACTGGACCTTTGTGCCCGGAGGTAGGGACACTAGCATCACTCGGCAATTTCCATAAAGCTGTAACATTATTTTCCTGTGTGTTTATTCATCAGCCTGTTCTAACATGCTGTGACATACCTCTGCAACAGGCAGGACTTGAATCCAGTCCTTCTAGTCCAGAGCTTGGAGCACTACCACATAAGTTCAGGAATTGGAATCAAATCCAGAGAGCTGGCTCAGAGGCAGGGACACTACCCAGCACACTACCATACCCAGATTTTGAGTCATATTTTAGAGCCCACTTTCAGCTCGGTGTGGATTTATTATAATCAGGTTACCATTACTGAATTACATAAAACAATTTGTATTATTAATCAAATGCAAGATATTTGTCTCAACTGTAGGATGTTGAGTGTATGTGCAGTGCCATCGAAATTAACTATGACCATCTTTAATCGCTATTATCTGTAGTCTGCAATATTAGGGAAAGAAATCCTGCAGACACACTCTGCCCAATGAAGGGTATCAAATAGATATTTATTACTGAACAGCAGAGACGAAGGAAGAGTTTAATTTCTGGTCCCAAAACACCGATCACTCTTAACCAACTCTAACGTGCGACTGCCTTCTTCCTAAAACAATGAAATGATACCAGGCCGGTTATGACTGTCCAGCCTCTTCTCCTCACTGACTGTGTCTTCAATCTGTCCCCCCCCCTCCCCCCCCCCCCTCCTATCCACACAAGGCAACCCAAGCTTGGGGTCTTTGTGAAAATCAAGGCCGGAGTGTGCAGGCCTCCTGGAGAGGGATGGACATTTCAAAATTGAAGGGGGAGGGTGAGGTGGCAGTAATATCACTCACTGGGCTGAGGGGTGGCAGATGGAGTTTAGTTTGGATTAATGCGAGGTATTGGATTTGGTAAATCAAACAAGAGCAGGACCTATACAATTAAAAGCAGGGCCTTTGGCAGTGTTGGAGAACAGAGACCTAGCTGTCAGGTATAATTCTTTCAAATTTGCATCTCATATAGATAGTGTGGTTAAGAAGGTGTTTCACACACTTGTCTTCATTGGTCAGACCTTTGAGTATCAGACTTGGGATGTCATGTTGTGGTTGTACAGGATATTGGTGAGACCTCTTCTGGAGCCTGGTCATCCTGCCCGCTCATTCCATAGGCACACCACCCTCTGGGTGAAAAAGCTGCCCCTTAGGTCACTTTTAAATGTTTCCCCTCTCACCTTAAACCTATGTCCTCTAGTTTTGGTCTCCCTGTACCCTTCGAAAACACCTTGACTATTCACTTTGATATTATTGCCCTTGATATAATAAAGCTGGAGAGGGTTGAGAACAGATTAACCTGGATGTTTCTGAGAATGGAGGAAGTGAGCTATAAGTAGAGGCTGGTAGGCTGGGACTTTTTTCAATGGAGAGTATGAGATTAAGGGGCAACTTTACAGAGGTTTATAAAATCATGAGGGGTACAGATAAGCTGAAGGGCTGATGTCTTTTCCCTCAAGGTGGGGATTCAAAACTGAGGGATATTTTAAGGTGCGAGGAAAAAGATTTACAAAAGTCATGAGAGGTAATTACTTTAGACAGAATCTGGCTTGGGTGTGGAATGAACTTCCAGAGGAATTGGTGAAAGCAGGGACAGTTACAACGTTTAAAGGACATTTAGATCAGTACATGGATAAGACATCAGTTTGGATGGTGCTGTGAGCAGCTGCCCTCTCCCTCCCCCTCTCTGAATGAATCCCTGTTGGTTTGCACCCTCTGCCAATCCCTGTGCAGTGGCGTGTGGAGACCAGCAGAGGGTGACATTGCATCACTTTAAGCACCACAGAGACGGCCAGACCTGTCCCACACAGACACACAGATACACACACGGGATGGTTAGGGCACTGCGTGTAGCTCATCTGGTAACTTAAATGAAGCATAAAGAAATGCTCAATTCGCCTCGTAAACTGTTAAAATATGAGTGTCAGATTTACCAAATCCCACTGTTTAAATAAAAACATCAATTTATTTTTTAACTCTGAAAGTGAACATTTTACCCCCCTTTCTCTCAACTGCTTATTACCCAACTCCAGCTCTACAGCAATATACTGTTTCTGGGTCTGCCATCCTGTCATATCTCAGGTGCTTGTAAGCTCTCAGTTCAGAACAGAATTCACCCTCGCTTAAAGGTACAGTACACGCTTTCAACTTCATCACATTATACCCTGGTGAATATCGATAAGTGGAACCTATCCGGATTTCCCTTGCTCTGTGGTTTGTCAATATTTCATTTGCTCCGTCTGGTGTGTGTCAGGACTTTTGTTGCTCCATTGACACCATGTCATTATTCGACTTTATCCATAGGAATATATCAGTATTTCACTTGCTCACATTCGTGTATGTGGGGCAGGATTTCAGTTGTTTCATGGGGACTGTGACACTGTAACAATCTCAATGTTTGTAGATGGCACCGAATCTGGAAGAACTCTGAAGTCTATGGAGGACAGTGTGGAACTGTAACAGGAAAATCACACGTTGATGTAGTGTTCAGGTGTATGGCAGATGGGGATTAATGCAGAGCAGTTTGAGGTGATACACTTTGGTAGGAAAGACAATGAAAGACAGTTCAAAACAGGCTGTGCCATTATAAAAGGGGTGCGGGAACAGAGAGTCCTGGGTGTATATGAGCACAGATTGTTGAAGATGTCAGGACAAGTGGGGAGAGCAGTAACTATCACAGATTAGTTTCAGTATCTGAGCTGTTTACAGGGGGAGGTGTAGGAGGGAGTCTCCATGCTCCCTTCCTGGGAGGTGGTGGTGACGATGTGTAGATGGGGACATGGTCATGGTGAGGTGGCCGGAGGGAGTCAGTCCACAGTGTTGTATCCATGCAGTGTTATTAATGTGGTGGGGTGGGGGGTAAAGTGGAGGGAGAGAGAGAGAGAGAGAGAAAGAGACAGAGAGAGACAGAGAGAGACAGAGACACAGAGAGAGAGAAGGTGCTGCATGCGGCAGTGAGAGTGGTGGACCATGAGCCTTGTTCGGAAGTCGGTGCTATAATAGATACACAGTGAGTGTGAGGGAGCAGAGACAATACCGTGACCCTTATCCTGACAGAGCGGGGAAGGTTATTGAAGCTTGTCCTTATTGCTGAACATTTCTTCAGACCACAGATACTGCACTGAGCTGGGTGGTGAGCTCAAACCATGCTCAGTGGGTCTGGTGGTGTGGCTCACTCTGGGAAGAAAATGGTCCCCCCTCTGTACTAGCCCATTCACCAGGACTTCCGTGCTCCTGTCGACAAACCGTGGTGTAATTACCCCTTATCTGCCATGCTCGGGGTAAACTGTGCAGGGCAGCTCCTAACAGAGAAAGCTCAACCTTGTGCTCAGTGGCCTTTTAAAGATGGCGCCAGTGTCATGGATCATGGAATATCCAGGGACACCCGGGCGATGGTAAGTACCTCCAGCCATATTGGGTGGGAGAATCGGGCTGGTATTGAATGAGAGGGACACCATGGGGTGGGTGGTTAATGAGGTGAGTTCGATAAGATAGCACCAGGAAACTAGCTCGGCCCAGTGTAGATGATCACTCTGTCACAGTCAATGGAAATGGCACTGAGACAAATTATTGTTAGATTTAGCCCAATGAGTCAAAGACTCTGCTGACCCTACACCCAGATACAAAGCTGCAGAACAAATACTCATCCAAAACTCTGCATCATCCGAACTCCCACCAATATCATGTTCACCTAAAATTCCTGGAAACACTTATGTTACAGGATGCTGTTAAAATGTTTTCATTTCTGCATTCTAAAACCTGGGAACACATCCTTTCATAACACTGTCTCTCAGTGTCCCCCTCTCTGTCTATTTCCCATATCCCTCCCATTTGTTATTGTTTAAACTGATTCCCCCTCGATCTCTGTATCTCTGTGGCAGTGATGTTCACAGTCACAGCTCCCCCTTGTCACGGCACAATGGAGATATGGAGTTGTAAATGGACGTGAGCTGTACATCCTGTCACTTCCAGCCCGGGCTGCAAGTTTCCACACACTGGGCAGTGATCTATCACAGTGTTACAGATCAATGCACTGGGGTGATGTACACAGTCCTACATGCTGGGAGGGTAACTGCTCCTAGTTTACAGATTAATTCACGGGTGACCACTGCACAGATCACTGTGCTGGTAAGTCATTCTGGTTGAGGTTTATAGATAATGCCCTGCTGTGTTCTGCACTTCTCCCGCTGCTGGACAGATATCTTCTCCAGGGTTATAGATCAATGCACTGCTGTGGTCTGCACAACTCCCCGTGTTGGACAGATATCTACTACGGGGTTATAGATGAATGCACTGCTGTGGTTTGCACAGCTCCGCGTGTTGGACAGATATCTAATCTGGGCTTATAGATCAATGCACTGCTGTGGTCTGCACTTCTCACCGCGCTGGACAGATAAGTGGTCTGGGATTATAGATCAATGCCCTGATCTGATCTCTGCAGTGCTCCACTCTGGACAGATTGCTGGGTTGTACTAAGCAGGACACTGGCCTGGTCTGCACAGTGTTCCACGGTGAACAGATATCTCCCTCTGGCTTTATGGGGTCTGGGCTGGTTCTGTGAGGTGGATTGAGAATGTGGTATATCTAACCATTTCAGCTGATCTGGCAATGCCTTTAGTTCCCATTCCTGTGATTAGACCCTCCGTCTCTCACCCCATTAATGTTACAGTGTGTCCAGGTACAGAACATCATGTTGGTGGGGTGGGTAGGGGGAAAGGTCATGGACAGGTCAAGGGGTTCCCCGGAACGTTCTGTCCCCGATATTCTATAACTGACATTCCCCGGAACGTTCTGTCCCCGACATTCTATAACTGACATTCCCCAGAACGTTCTGTCCCTGACATTCTATAATTGCCATTCCCCGGAACGTTCTGTCCCTGACATTCTATAACTGACATTCCCCGGAACGTTCTGTCCCTGACATTCTATAACTGACATTCCCCGGAACGTTCTGTCCCTGACATTCTATAATTGCCATTCCCCGGAACGTTCTGTCCCTGACATTCTATAACTGACATTCCCCGGAACGTTCTGTCCCTGACATTCTATAACTGCCATTCCCCGGAACGTTCTGTCCCTGACATTCTATAACTGACATTCCCCGGAACGTTCTGTCCCCGACATTCTATAACTGACATTCCCCGGAACATTCTGTCCCCGACATTCTATAACTGACATTCCCCGGAACGTTCTGTCCCTGACATTGTTTGTGAACGGCCGGACGTCAGTGAATTGAACAAACGATAAGATCCCGAGGGAAGAGATCTCGTTCCAGGGAGAAGGAGACACTGTTCCGAAGGCCCCTCAGGCAGTTAAAGGGGTGAATAAGTTTTCCCTGCGTTTACATTTCTCCACGACACAGGATCAACCACAATTTAGACCAAAATACAGGAATTCCCAAACTCCGTTTGTCTTCAGGAAACTGGGAGAGAATTCTTCAGGATACCCTCCATATTAGGAATTGGGAAGGAGTGACCGGTGTCTGGTCTCGAGTGATCGAGTGTGTGGGAATGTTCTAGAAACCATCTGTCCTTATGGATGTGTCTCTGTGTGTTTGTGGAGGGAGGGTTTCTTGTGGTTTAAGTCACATTTTTGTCAGTAATTCCGACCTTCCCATTTGTTATTCCAGCTCCGATTATTTTACTAAATCCCTGAATACAGGGACACATTTGAAAATCTCACTGGGTCCCTGATCAAACGGGTCCCTTTGCCTCCAGGCTGATGGATAATGGGTTTTGTTTTCCTTCCTCACAGTTAACGTAGTGACCATCTACGTCCTGCTTTATAAAGATTGTGGATTGTCTCCATGTGTCAGACGTTACCTGGGGGCCATGGCAGCGGCGGATCTCCTGGTCATTATCCTCGACCTGATCCTGAGACACATTCCCATTGTTTATCGGGAACAGTTTTATTTCCTGAGGGACTCCGTCCCCGTGTGTAATATCCACGCCGTCCTGCTTTATGCAGCCACTGACTGCTCTGTCTGGTTCACCGTCACTTTCACCTTTGATCGGTTTGTGGCCATTTGTTGCCACAAACCGAAAAGTAAATATTGCAGTGAGAAGACGGTGGCTGTGGTTCTGGGAGCAGTGACTGTGCTGAGCTGTTTAAAGAACATTTTCTGGTATTTTATGCTCACGGCTCGGTATCGGCTGGTGAACCGCCCCTGGTTTTGTTATGTAATAGTCGGTGGTCTATCCTCCAGTGTCTGGGTCACAATCGAGTCCCTCCACCACATTCTAACCCCGGGTGTCCCATTTCTCCTGGTTCTGCTGCTCAATGTTCTCACCGTCAGACACATTTTAGTGACCAGCAGAGCCCGCAGGAGACTCCGCGCTCACACCAATGGGGACGCTCAGTCTGACACAGAAATGAGAAACCGAAAGAAATCCATCATTTTACTGTTTGTGATCTCGGCCAATTTCGTCCTTTTATGGTCAACGTTAATGCTGTATTCTATATGGAGACGGATGGAAGATATTGTGGATACCGCTGTGTATCTCCATCGCTTCGTTCAGGAATTGGGCTTCATGCTGCAGCTCCTCAGTTGCTGCACAAACACCGCGATTTATGCCGTGACCCAGACAAAGTTCAGGCAGCAGCTGAAGAATGTGCTGAAATATCCCTTCACCCAAATCCATCCATCAATCAAATTCCCTCATTAATCAATCCATCAGGGATTTTCTCATTTCAGTTCAGTGTTTCAGCGATGGAGCAGCCTGTCGCTATGGTAACAGACTGAGGGTAGGGCTGGTTTGTCCATCCTTATCCCACAGGAGGGTTACAGGGACACATTTCAATGTTTCTCACAACTCAGGGGCCAGTGAGAAAAGGCACCATCCCACTGACTGTATCCATCATTAAATGTTCATTAAAGCATGCCGAGCAGCAGAGTGACCGATGTTTTTGTGTGTCTTTGTGTTGGAGAAACTCAGCTGGAGAGAGACAGACTCAACCCCAAGTCCTGGTCCTCAGGGAAGGGGAGAGCATCGCGCCCTGAGCTCAGGAGCTGAGTTTAAATCCCTCTGTGCCCCCACTCTAACCTGGCCTCCCATTTCCTCTCCCATACTCTTTCTCCTCATTTCTCTCCCTCTCATTGCAAAGACTTCCACTCTCACCACCTCAGGGGGAAGGGAAGAACCAGGGAGACAGAGTCCATCAGACAGAGTGGGAGGGATGGAGGGGGGATAGAGATTCAGTCAAAGAGAAACGGAGGAAGGTGAGGAGGGAGAGAGAGAGAGGAGTGGGGGGGCAAGAGAGGAAGAGAGGGTGAGAGAGGGTGAGAGGGCGAGAGAGGCAGAGAGGGCGAGAGAGGGAGAGGGTGTGAGAGGACAAGAGGCCGAGAGGGCGAAAGAGGGATAGAGGGCGAGAGAAAGAGAGAGGGCGAGAGAGGGCGAGAGAGGGAGAGAGGGGGAGGGAGGGAGAGAGGGTGAGAAAGGGAGAAAGGGCGAGAGTGCGAGAGAGAGAGAGAGAGGCCGAACGGGCGAAAGAGGGAGAGAGGGAGAGAGGGCGAGAGACAGAGGGCGAGAGATGGAGAGAGGGAGAGAGAGGGAGAGAGAGTGAGAGAAGAGAGAGAGAGAGAGGGAGAGAGGGCGGGAGAGAGAGAGGGAGAGAAAGGGGGATAGACGGCGAGAGAAGGAATAGAGGGCGAGAGAGGGCGAGAGTGCCTGAGAGGGCAAGAGGGCGAAAGAGGAAGAGAGGGTGAGAGAGGGCGAGAGAGTGAGAGAGGTCGAGAGAGAGAAGGAGAGAGGGCAAGAGAGGGCGAGAGAGAGAGAGAGAGGGTGAGAGGGCGAGAGAGGGAGAGAGGGCAAAAGAGGGGGAGAGTGGGTGAGAGAGGGCGAGAGAGAGAGAGGGCGAGAGATGGAGAGAGGGAGAGAGAAGACGAGAGACGGCGAGAGAGGGCGAGACAGGGAGAGAGGGAAAGGGCGAGAGAGGGAGAGAAGGCGTGAGGAGAGAGGGCGAGAGAGTGAGAGAGGGCGTCATGGCGAGAGGACGAGAAGGGGAGAGATGGCGAGAGAGAGAGGGCAAGAGAGCGAGAGAGGGCGAGAGAGAGAGGGAGTGAGGAAGGGAGAGGGAGAGTGAGGGCGAGAGAGGGAGAGAGGGCGATGGAGAGAGGGCGAAAGAGGGAGAGGGCACGAGAAAGGGAGAGATGGCGAGAGAGGGTGACAGATGGAGAGAGGGAGAGAGAGGGGTGGACGAGAGAGGGAGAGAGTGAGAGCGAGAGAGGGAGGCAGGCGAGAGAGGGAGGGAGGGTGAGAGAGGGGGAGAGGATGAAAGAGGAGAGAGGGCGAGAGAGGGTGAGATAGCGAGAGAGGGAGAGATGGCGAGAGAGAGAGAGAGGACGAATTATGGAGAGAGGGAGAGAGAGTGAGAGAGGGCGAGAGAGAGAGAGAGCGAGAGAGAGGGAGAGAGAGCGAGAGAGAGGGAGCGAGGACGAGAGAGGGTGAGAGAGGGCGAGAGAGCCTGAGAGGGCAAGAGGCCGAAAGAGGCAGAGATTGGGCGAGAGAGGGAGAGAGGGAGAGAGGGCAAAAGATGAAGAGAGGGAGAGAGGGCGAGAGAGAGAGAGGACAAAAGAGGGAGAGAGGGCGAGAGAGGGAGGGGGCTAGAGAGGCAGAGAGCGAGAGAGGGAGAGAGGGATAGAGCAAGAGAGGGCAAAAGAGGGAGAGAGGGCGAGAGAGGGAGAGACGGTGAGAGAGGGAGAGAGGGCGAGAAAGTTCGAGTGAGGGAGAGAGAGGAAGACAGGGAGAGAGATGGAGAGAGGGCGAGAGGGCGAGAGGGAGAAAGAAGGATAGAGAGCGAGAGAGGGAGAGTGAGCGAAAGAGGGAGAGAGGGCCAAAGTGGGAAAGTGGGCGATAGAGAGAGAGAGGGCGAGAGGGGGAGAGAGTGAGAGAGAGGGAGAGAGGGCGAAAGTGGGAGAGAGGGCAAGAGAAAGACAGAGGGTGAGAGAGGGTGAGAGGGCGAGAGAGGGCGAAAGAGTTCGAGAGAGGGGAGAGAGGGAGAGAGGGCGAGAGAGGTCGAGAGGGTGAGAGGGGGAGAGAGGTCGAGAGAGGCAGAGAGAGCGAGGGAGGGAGAGTGGGCGAGAGCGAGACAGGGCAAAAGTGGGAGAGAGGGTGAATGAGGGTGAGATGGCGAGAGAGGGACAGAGGGCGAGAAAGTTCGAGAGAGGGGGAGAGAGGAAGTGAGGGAGAGAGATGGATAGAGGGCAAGAGAAATAAAGATGGATAGAGAATGAGAGAGGGAGACTGGGCAAGAGAGAGAGAGAGAGGGCGAGAGGGGGAGAGTGGGAGAGAGAGGGAGAGAGGGCGAAAGTGGGCAGAGGGCGAGAGAAAGACAGAGGGTGAGAGAGGGTGAGAGAGAGAGAGGGGGAGAGTGAAAGAGTTCGAGAGTGCTAATAGAGGGAGAGTGTGTGAGAGGTCGAGAGGGTGAGAGAGGGAGAGAGGGTGAGAGAGGGAGAGAGGGCGAGAGAGAGAGAGGGGGAGAGAGAGGGGGACAGGACGAGAGGGAGAGAGGTCAAAAGAGGGAGAGAGGGCAAGAGAGGGAGAGAGGTTGAGAGGGAGATTGGGCAAGAGAGGAGAGAGGGCGAAAGAGGCTGAGCGGCCGAAAGAGGCAGAGAGTGAGAGAGGGCGAAAGGGCAAAAGAGGGAGAGAGGGTGAGAGCGCGAGTGTGGGCGAGAGGGAGAGAGGGAGAGTTGGAGAAAGGGAGAGAGGGAGAGAGTACAAAAGGGGGAGAGAGGACGAGAGAGGGAGAGATGGCGAGGGAGAAAGAGGGCGAAAGAGGGAGTGATGGCGAGAGAGGGTAAAAGAGGGAGAAAGGACAAGAGGAGAGAGAGGGAGAGAGGGAGAGGGCGTGGAAGTGCGAGAGAGAGAGAGTGAGGGACAGAGAGGGAGAGAGAACAAAAGAGAGGGAGAGAGGGCGAGAGAGAGTGAGGGTGAGAGAAGGCGAGAGAGGGAGAGAGGGTGAGAGAAAGAGAGAGGGCGAGAGAGGGGAAGAGAGGGAGAGAGGGCGAAAGTGAGAGAGAGTGCAAAAGAGAGAGACAGAGGGTGGGAGAGGGAGCGAGGGAGAGAGAGGCCAAGTGGGCGAGAGTGGGAGAGAGGGCGAGAACGGTAGAGAGGGTGTGGAAGTGCGAGAGAGAGGGTAAGGGACAGAGAGGGAGAGAGGGCAAAAGAGAGGGAGACAGGACGAGAGAGAGAGATGGCGAGAGAAGGCGAGAGAGGGAGAGAGGGTGAGAGAAAGAGAGAGGGCGAGAGAGGGAGAGAGGGCCAGAGAGGGTGAGAGGTCGAGACAGGGAGAGAGGGAAAAAGAGGGTGAGATGGAGTGAGAAGCAGAGAGGGAGAGAGAGGGCGATACAAGAGAGAGAGAGGGGGGGAGAGATTGCGAGAGAGGGAGAGAGGATGAGAGTGGCGAGAGAGGGTGAGAGAGGACGAGAGATGTTGAAAGTGCGAGAGTGCGAATGAGGGAGCGAGGTGGAGAGAGAGAGGGGGCAAGAGAGGAAGAGAGGGCGAAAGAGGGGGAGAGTGCGAGAGAGGGCAAGAGGGTGAGAAAGTTAAACAGACGGTCAGACAAGGAGAAAGGGCGAGAGAGGCAGAGAGGGCGAGAGGCGGAGAGAGGGCGCGAGAGAGCAAGGGAGAGAGGGCGAAAGAGGGAGAGAGGGCGAGAGAGGGAGAGAGGGCGAGAGAGGGAGAGAGTGCGAGAGAGGGAGAGAGGTCAAGAGAGGGCAAGAGGGCGAGAAAGAGAAAGAGAGGGTCAGACAAGGAGAGAGGGCGAGAGGCGGAGTGAGGGCGTGGGCGAGAGAGGGAGAGAGGGCGAGAGGGTGAGAGAGGGTTGGAGAGGGAGTGACGGAGAGATGGGGAGAGTGGAAGAGACGGCGAGAGAAAGGGGTTGGGTGAGAGAGGGAGAGAGTGAGAGCGAGAGAGTGGGGGTGGGCCAGAGAGGGAGAGAGGGTGTTAGTGGGAAAGAGGGCAAAAGCGAGAGAGAGGGTGAGAGAGAGGGGGAGAGTGCGAGAGAGGGTGAAACGGTGAGAGAGGTCGAGAAAGGGCGAGAAAGGGAGAGAGAGTGAGAGAGGAAAGAGGGCGAGTGAGGGTGAGAGGGCGAGAGACAGTGAGAGAGGGCGAGAGGGCAAAAGAGGGAGAGAGGGTGAGAGAGGGGGAGAGGACGAGAGGGAGAGAGGTCAAAAGAAGGAGAGAGGGCAAGAGAGGGAGAGAGGTTGAGAGAGGGAGAGCGGGCGGGCGAGCAAGGTCGAGAGAGAGCGAGAGGGAGAATGGGAGAGAGATGGAGAGAGGGCGAGAGAGTGTGAGAGGGATATAAGGCAAGAGAGGAGAGAGGGCGAAAGATGCTGAGCGGCCGAAAGAGGCAGAGAGAGAGTGAGAGAGGACAAAAGGGCAAAAGAGGGAGAGGGTGAGAGAGCAAGTGTGGGCGAGAGGGAGAGAGGGAGAGTTGGAGAAAGAGAGAGAGGGAGAGAGTACAAAAGGGGGAGAGAGGACAAGAGAGGGAGAGATGGCAAGGGGGAGAGAGTGCGAAAGAGGGAGTGAGGGCGAGAATGGGTGAAAGAGGGAGAAAGGGCAAGACAGGAAGAGAGGAGAGAGAGGGAGAGAGGGAAAGAGGGCGAGAGAGGAAGAGAGGGAGAGAGGGCGAAAGTGAGAGAGAGGGCAAAAGAGAGAGACAGAGGGCGAGAGAGGGAGAGAGAGGGCAAGAGGGTGAGAGTGGGAGAGAGGGCAAGAGAGGTAGTGAGGGCGTGGAAGTGCGAGAGAGAGAGTGAGGGACAGAGAGGGAGAGAGGATGAAAGAGAGGGAGAGAGGGCGAGAGAGAGTGAGGGCGAGAGACGGCAAGAGAGGAAGAGAGGGCGAGTGAAAGAGAGGGGGCGAGAGAGGGAGAGAGTGCAAAAGATGACGAGAGAGGGCGAGAGAGGAAGAGAGGGAGAGAGGGCGAAAGTGAGAGAGAGGGCAAAAGAGAGAGACAGAGGGTGAGATGGAGTAGGAGGGCAAGTGGGCGAGAGTGGGAGAGAGGGCGAGAGAGGTAGAGAGGGCGTGGAAGTTTAAGAGAGTGAGGGACAGAGAGGGAAAGAGGGCGAAAGAGAGGGAGAAAGGGTGAGAGAGAGAGAGGGCGAGCGAAGGCGAGAGAGGGAGAGAGGGTGAGAGAAAGAGAGAGGGCGAGAGAAGGAGATAGTGCAAAAGAGGAAGAGAGAGGGCGAGAGAGGGAGAGAGGGCCAGAGAGGGCGAGAGGTCGAGACATGGAGAGAGGGAAAAAGAGGGTGAGAGGGAGAGAGAAGCAGAGAGCGAGAGAGAGGGCGATACAAGAGAGGGAGAGAGAGGGAGAGATTGCGAGAGAGGGAGAGAGGATGAGAGTGGCGAGAGAGGGTGAGAGAGGGCGAGAGATGGTGAGAGTGCGAGAGTGCGAATGAGGGAGCGAGGTCGAGAGAGAGAGGGCAAGAGAGGGAGAGAGGGCGAGAGAGGGGGAGAGAGCGAGAGAGGGAGAGAGTGCGAGAGAGGGCAAGAGGGCGAGAAAGAGAAAGAGAGGGTCAGACAAGGAGAAAGGGCGAGAGAGGCAGAGAGGGCGAGAGGCGGAGAGAGGGCATGAGAGAGCGAGGGAGAGAGGGCGAAAGAGGGAGAGAGGGCGAGAGAGGGAGAGAGTGCGAGAGAGTGAGAGAGGGCGAGAGAGGGCAAGAGGGCGAGAAAGAGAAAGAGATGGTCAGACAAGGAGAGAGGGCGAGAGGCGGAGAGAGGGCGTGAGCGAGAGAGGGAGAGAGGGGGGAGGGTGAGAGAGAGTTGGAGAGGGAGAGACAGAGAGATGGGGAGAGAGGAAGAGACGCCGAGAGAAAGGGGTTGGGTGAGTGAGAGCGAGAGAGTGGGGGTGGGCCAGAGAAGGAGAGAGGGTGATAGTGGGAAAGAGGGCAAAAGCGAGAGAGAGGGTGAGAGAGAGGGAGAGAGTGTGAGAGAGGGCGAAACGGTGAGAGTGGTCGAGAAAGGGCAAGAAAGGAAGAGAGGGTGAGAGCGGGAGAGAGGGTGAGAGAGGGTGAGAGAGGGTGAGAAGGCGAGAGATGGTGAGAGAGGGCGAGAGGGCAAGAGAGGGAGAGAGGGTGAGAGAGGGGGAGGACGAGAGGGAGAGAGTTCAAAAGAGGGAGAGAGGGCAAGAGAGGGAGAGAGGTTAAGAGAGGGAGAGCGGGCAGGCGAGCAAGGTCAAGAGAGGGATAGAGAGGGAGAATGGAAGAGAGATGGAGAGAGGGCGAGAGAGGGCAAGAGAGTGTGAGAGGGAGATAAGGCAAGAGAGGAGAGAGGGCGAAAGAGGCTGAGCGGCCGAAAGAGGCAGAGAGAGAGTGAGAGAGGACGAAAGGGCAAAAGAGGGAGAGAGGGTGAGAGAGGAGTGTGGGCGAGAGGGAGAGAGGGAGAGTTGGAGAAAGGGAGAGAGGGAGAGAGTACAAAAGGGGGAGAGAGGATGAGAGAGGGAGAGATGGCGAGGGGGAGAGAGGGCAAAAGAGGGAGTGACGGCGAGAGAGGGTAAAAGAGGGAGAAAGGGCAAGAGAGGAAGAGAGAGGGAGAGAGGACGAGAAAGGAAGAGAGGGCGAGAGGGCTAAAGTGAGAGAGAGGGCAAAAGAGAGAGACAGAGGGCGAGAGAGGGAGAAAGAGGGCAAGAGGGTGAGAGTGGTAGAGAGGGCGAGAGAGGTAGAGAGGGCGTGGAAGTGCGAGAGAGAGAGTGAGGGACAGAGAGGGAGAGAGGGCGAGAGAGAGTGAGGGCGGGAGAAGGCGAGAGAGGGAGAGAGGGTGAGAGAAAGAGAGAGGGCGAGAGAGGGAGAGAGTGCAAAAGAGGAAGAGAGAGGGCGAGAGAGGGAGAGAGGGCGAAAGTGAGAGAGAGGGCAAAAGAGAGAGACAGAGGGTGAGAGAGGGAGAGAGGGAGAGAGAGGCCAAGTGGGCGAGAGTGGGAGAGAGGGCGAGAGAGGTAGAGAGGGCGTGGAAGTGCGAGAGAGAGGGTAAGGGACAGAGAGGGAGAGAGGGCAAAAGAGAGGGAGACAGGACGAGAGAGAGAGATGGCGAGAGAAGGCGAGAGAGGGAGAGAGGGTGAGAGAAAGAGAGAGGGCGAGAGAGGGAGAGAGGGCCAGAGAGGGTGAGAGGTCGAGACAGGGAGAGAGGGAAAAAGAGGGTGAGATGGAGTGAGAAGCAGAGAGGGAGAGAGAGGGCGATACAAGAGAGAGAGAGGGGGGGAGAGATTGCGAGAGAGGGAGAGAGGATGAGAGTGGCGAGAGAGGGTGAGAGAGGACGAGAGATGTTGAAAGTGCGAGAGTGTGAATGAGGGAGCGAGGTGGAGAGAGAGAGGGGGCAAGAGAGGAAGAGAGGGCGAAAGAGGGGGAGAGTGCGAGAGAGGGCAAGAGGGTGAGAAAGTTAAACAGAGGGTCAGACAAGGAGAAAGGGCGAGAGAGGCAGAGAGGGCGAGAGGCGGAGAGAGGGCGCGAGAGAGCAAGGGAGAGAGGGCGAAAGAGGGAGAGAGGGCGAGAGAGGGAGAGAGGGCGAGAGAGGGAGAGAGTGCGAGAGAGGGAGAGAGGTCAAGAGAGGGCAAGAGGGCGAGAAAGAGAAAGAGAGGGTCAGACAAGGAGAGAGGGCGAGAGGCGGAGTGAGGGCGTGGGCGAGAGAGGGAGAGAGGGCGAGAGGGTGAGAGAGGGTTGGAGAGGGAGTGACGGAGAGATGGGGAGAGTGGAAGAGACGGCGAGAGAAAGGGGTTGGGTGAGAGAGGGAGAGAGTGAGAGCGAGAGAGTGGGGGTGGGCCAGAGAGGGAGAGAGGGTGTTAGTGGGAAAGAGGGCAAAAGCGAGAGAGAGGGTGAGAGAGAGGGGGAGAGTGCGAGAGAGGGTGAAACGGTGAGAGAGGTCGAGAAAGGGCGAGAAAGGGAGAGAGAGTGAGAGAGGAAAGAGGGCGAGTGAGGGTGAGAGGGCGAGAGACAGTGAGAGAGGGCGAGAGGGCAAAAGAGGGAGAGAGGGTGAGAGAGGGGGAGAGGACGAGAGGGAGAGAGGTCAAAAGAAGGAGAGAGGGCAAGAGAGGGAGAGAGGTTGAGAGAGGGAGAGCGGGCGGGCGAGCAAGGTCGAGAGAGAGCGAGAGGGAGAATGGGAGAGAGATGGAGAGAGGGCGAGAGAGTGTGAGAGGGATATAAGGCAAGAGAGGAGAGAGGGCGAAAGATGCTGAGCGGCCGAAAGAGGCAGAGAGAGAGTGAGAGAGGACAAAAGGGCAAAAGAGGGAGAGGGTGAGAGAGCAAGTGTGGGCGAGAGGGAGAGAGGGAGAGTTGGAGAAAGAGAGAGAGGGAGAGAGTACAAAAGGGGGAGAGAGGACAAGAGAGGGAGAGATGGCAAGGGGGAGAGAGTGCGAAAGAGGGAGTGAGGGCGAGAATGGGTGAAAGAGGGAGAAAGGGCAAGACAGGAAGAGAGGAGAGAGAGGGAGAGAGGGAAAGAGGGCGAGAGAGGAAGAGAGGGAGAGAGGGCGAAAGTGAGAGAGAGGGCAAAAGAGAGAGACAGAGGGCGAGAGAGGGAGAGAGAGGGCAAGAGGGTGAGAGTGGGAGAGAGGGCAAGAGAGGTAGTGAGGGCGTGGAAGTGCGAGAGAGAGAGTGAGGGACAGAGAGGGAGAGAGGATGAAAGAGAGGGAGAGAGGGCGAGAGAGAGTGAGGGCGAGAGACGGCAAGAGAGGAAGAGAGGGCGAGTGAAAGAGAGGGGGCGAGAGAGGGAGAGAGTGCAAAAGATGACGAGAGAGGGCGAGAGAGGAAGAGAGGGAGAGAGGGCGAAAGTGAGAGAGAGGGCAAAAGAGAGAGACAGAGGGTGAGATGGAGTAGGAGGGCAAGTGGGCGAGAGTGGGAGAGAGGGCGAGAGAGGTAGAGAGGGCGTGGAAGTTTAAGAGAGTGAGGGACAGAGAGGGAAAGAGGGCGAAAGAGAGGGAGAAAGGGTGAGAGAGAGAGAGGGCGAGCGAAGGCGAGAGAGGGAGAGAGGGTGAGAGAAAGAGAGAGGGCGAGAGAAGGAGATAGTGCAAAAGAGGAAGAGAGAGGGCGAGAGAGGGAGAGAGGGCCAGAGAGGGCGAGAGGTCGAGACATGGAGAGAGGGAAAAAGAGGGTGAGAGGGAGAGAGAAGCAGAGAGCGAGAGAGAGGGCGATACAAGAGAGGGAGAGAGAGGGAGAGATTGCGAGAGAGGGAGAGAGGATGAGAGTGGCGAGAGAGGGTGAGAGAGGGCGAGAGATGGTGAGAGTGCGAGAGTGCGAATGAGGGAGCGAGGTCGAGAGAGAGAGGGCAAGAGAGGGAGAGAGGGCGAGAGAGGGGGAGAGAGCGAGAGAGGGAGAGAGTGCGAGAGAGGGCAAGAGGGCGAGAAAGAGAAAGAGAGGGTCAGACAAGGAGAAAGGGCGAGAGAGGCAGAGAGGGCGAGAGGCGGAGAGAGGGCATGAGAGAGCGAGGGAGAGAGGGCGAAAGAGGGAGAGAGGGCGAGAGAGGGAGAGAGTGCGAGAGAGTGAGAGAGGGCGAGAGAGGGCAAGAGGGCGAGAAAGAGAAAGAGATGGTCAGACAAGGAGAGAGGGCGAGAGGCGGAGAGAGGGCGTGAGCGAGAGAGGGAGAGAGGGGGGAGGGTGAGAGAGAGTTGGAGAGGGAGAGACAGAGAGATGGGGAGAGAGGAAGAGACGCCGAGAGAAAGGGGTTGGGTGAGTGAGAGCGAGAGAGTGGGGGTGGGCCAGAGAAGGAGAGAGGGTGATAGTGGGAAAGAGGGCAAAAGCGAGAGAGAGGGTGAGAGAGAGGGAGAGAGTGTGAGAGAGGGCGAAACGGTGAGAGTGGTCGAGAAAGGGCAAGAAAGGGAGAGAGGGTGAGAGCGGGAGAGAGGGTGAGAGAGGGTGAGAGAGGGTGAGAAGGCGAGAGATGGTGAGAGAGGGCGAGAGGGCAAGAGAGGGAGAGAGGGTGAGAGAGGGGGAGGACGAGAGGGAGAGAGTTCAAAAGAGGGAGAGAGGGCAAGAGAGGGAGAGAGGTTAAGAGAGGGAGAGCGGGCGGGCGAGCAAGGTCAAGAGAGGGATAGAGAGGGAGAATGGAAGAGAGATGGAGAGAGGGCGAGAGAGGGCAAGAGAGTGTGAGAGGGAGATAAGGCAAGAGAGGAGAGAGGGCGAAAGAGGCTGAGCGGCCGAAAGAGGCAGAGAGAGAGTGAGAGAGGACGAAAGGGCAAAAGAGGGAGAGAGGGTGAGAGAGGAGTGTGGGCGAGAGGGAGAGAGGGAGAGTTGGAGAAAGGGAGAGAGGGAGAGAGTACAAAAGGGGGAGAGAGGATGAGAGAGGGAGAGATGGCGAGGGGGAGAGAGGGCAAAAGAGGGAGTGACGGCGAGAGAGGGTAAAAGAGGGAGAAAGGGCAAGAGAGGAAGAGAGAGGGAGAGAGGACGAGAAAGGAAGAGAGGGCGAGAGGGCTAAAGTGAGAGAGAGGGCAAAAGAGAGAGACAGAGGGCGAGAGAGGGAGAAAGAGGGCAAGAGGGTGAGAGTGGTAGAGAGGGCGAGAGAGGTAGAGAGGGCGTGGAAGTGCGAGAGAGAGAGTGAGGGACAGAGAGGGAGAGAGGGCGAGAGAGAGTGAGGGCGGGAGAAGGCGAGAGAGGGAGAGAGGGTGAGAGAAAGAGAGAGGGCGAGAGAGGGAGAGAGTGCAAAAGAGGAAGAGAGAGGGCGAGAGAGGGAGAGAGGGCGAAAGTGAGAGAGAGGGCAAAAGAGAGAGACAGAGGGTGAGAGAGGGAGAGAGGGAGAGAGAGGCCAAGTGGGCGAGAGTGGGAGAGAGGGCGAGAGAGGTAGAGAGGGCGTGGACGTGCGAGAGAGAGAGTGAGGAACAGAGAGGGAGAGAGGGAGAAAGAGAGGGAGAGAGGATGAGAGAGAGAGAGGGCGAGAAAAGGCGAGAGAGGGAGAGAGGGTGAGAGAAAGAGAGAGGTCGAGAGAAGGAGAGAGTGCAAAAAAGGAAGAGAGAAGGCGAGAGAGGGAGAGAGGGCCAGAGAGGGTGAGAGATCGAGACAGGGAGAGAGGGAAAAAGAGGTTGCGAGGGAGAGAGAAGCAGAGAGCGAGAGAGAGGGCAATACAAGAGAGGGAGTGAGAGGGAGAGATTGCGAGAGAAGGAGAGAGGATGAGAGTGGCGAGAGTGGGTGAGAGAGGGCGAGAGATGGCGAGAGTGCGAGAGTGCGAATGAGGGAGCGAGGTCGAGAGAGAGAGGGAGGGCAAGAGAGGGAGAGAGGGCATAAGAGGGGGAGAGAGCGAGAGAGGGAGAGAGTGCGAAAGAGGGCAAGAGGGCGAGAAAGAGAAAGAGAGGGTCAGACAAGGAGAGAGGGCGAGAGAGGGAGAGAGGGCGAGAGGCAGAGAGAGGGCGAGAGAGAGAGAGGGAGAGAGGGCGAAAGAGGGAGAGAGGTGAAGAGAGGGCAAGAGGGCGAGAAGGAGAAAGAGAGGGTCAGACAAGGAGAGAGGGCGAGAGGCGGAGAGAGGGCGTGGGCGAGAGAGGGAGAGAGGGCGAGAGGGTGAGAGAGGGTTGGAGAGGGAGAGACGGAGAGATGGGGAGAGAGGAAGAGATGGCGAGAGAAAGGGGTTGGGTGAGAGAGGGAGAGAGTGAGAGCGAGAGAGTGGGGGTGGGCCAGAGAAGGAGAGAGGGTGTTAGTGGGAAAGAGGGCAAAAGAGAGAGAGAGGGTGAGAGAGGGGGAGAGAGTGCGAGAGAGGGTGAAACGGTGAGAGAGGTCGATAAAGGGCGAGAAATGGAGATAGGGCGAGAGAAAGACAGAGGACGAGAGAGTGTGAGAGGGTGAGGGGGGAGAGAGGGCAAGAGAGGGAGAGCGGGCGAGAGCCACAAAGAGGACGAGAGATGAAGAGAGAGAGAGGGCGAGGGTGGGAGAGAAGGCAAAAAGGGCGAGAGGACGAAAGAGGGAGAGAGTGTGAGAGAGAGAGAAAGGCGAGAGAGGTCGAGAAAGGGCAAGAAAGGGAGAGAGGGCAAGACACGGAGAGAGGGCGAGAGAGGGCATGAGGGCGAGTGTGAGGGGAGGGTGCGAGAGAGGGAGAAGCGGCGAGAGATGGATAGAGGGCAAGAAAACGCGAGAAAGGGAGACAGGGAGAGTGGGCGAGAAAGGTCGAGAGAGAGAGATAGAGAGGGAGAGTGGGAGAGAGATGGAGAGAGTGCGAGAGGGAGAGAGGGCGAGAGAGAGAGAGCACGCGAAAGAGGGAAAGAGGGCGAGAGCGGGAGCGAGGGCGAGAGAGGGAAAGAGTGCAAGAGAGGTAGAGAGGAAAGGCGAGGGAGAGAGGGCGAAAGAGGGAGAGAGGGCGAAAGAGGCAGAGAGAATGAGAGAGGGCGAGAGGGCAAGAGAGGGTGAGAGAGTGAGAGAGGGAAAGAGAGGGAGAGAAAGCGAAAAAGGCAGAGAGAGTGAGAGAGGGTGAGAGCGAAAAAGGGTGAGAGGGCGAGAGAGGGAGAGAGGGCGAGAGAGAGCGAGAGAGGGAGAGATGGAGTGAGGGAGAGAGGGCGAGAGAGAGAGAGTACGAAAGAGGGAGAGAGGGCGAGAGAGGGAGAGAGTACGAAAGAGGGAGAGAGGGTGAGAGAGGGAGAGATGGCGAGGGGAGAGAGAGCGCGAAACAGGGAGTGAGGGCGAGAGAGGGCAAGAGAGGGAGAAAGGGCAAGAGAGGAAGAGAGGGACAGAGAGGGAGAGAGGGAGAGAAAGGTTGAGAGAGGGATAGAGAGGGAGAGTGGGAGAGAGATAGAGAGAGGGCGAGAGAGGCTGAGAGAGGGCGCGAGGGAGAGAGGGCGATAGAGGGAGAGAGGGCGAGAGAGGGAGAGAGGGCAAGAGAGGGAGAGAGGGCGACAGTGCGAAAGAGGGAGTGAGGACGAGAGAGGTAGTGTGGGCGAGAGAGGGCGAGAGAGAGTGAGAGGGGGAGAGATGGAGAAAGTGTGAGAGGGCGAGAAAGGGAGAGAGTACGAGAGAGGGAGAGAAGATGAGAGAGGGAGTGATGGCGAAAGAGTGAGTGAGGGCGAGAGAGGGAGAGAGGGCGAAGGAGGGAGAGAGGGCAAGAGTGGGAGAGAGGGCAAGAGAGGGAGAGAGGGCGAGAGTGCGAAAGAGGGAGTGAGGACGAGAGAGGGAGTGTGGGGGAGAGAGAGCGAGAGGGGGAGAGATGGAGAAAGTGAGAAAGGGCGAGAAAGGGAGAGAGTACGAAAGAGGGAGAGAATATGAGAGAGGGAGTGATGGCGAAAGAGTGATTGAGGGCGAGAGAGGGAGAGAGGGCGAGTGAGGGAGAGAGAGAAGGAGAGTGAGAGAAGGCGAAAGAAGGAGAGAGGGCGAAAGCGGCAGAGATAGTGAGAGAGGGCGAGAGGGCGAAAGAGGGAGAGAGGGCGAGAGAGGGAGTGTGGGCGAGAGAGGGCAAGAGGGCGAGAAGGAGAGAGAGAGAGGGTGAGACAAGGAGAAAGGGCGAGAGAGGGAGAGAGGGCGAGAGGAGGAGAGAGTGCGAGAGTGGGAGAGAGAATGCGGGAGAGGGAGAGAGGGCGAGAGAGGGCGAGAGAGGGAGAGAGGGCAAGAGAGGGAGTGAGGGCGAAAGAGGGAGAGAGGACAAAAGAGGGATGAAGGGTGAGAGAGGGCGAGAGAGGGAGAGAGGGTGAGAAAGGGAGAGAGGGAGAGCGAGAGCAAGAGACAGCGAGAGAGGGCAAGAGTGCGACAGAGGGAGAGAGGGCAAAGGAGAGCGAGAGGGCGAGTGAGAGCGAGAGGGCGAGACAAGGAGAGAGGAAGAGAGAGGGAGTGAGGAAGAGAGAGGGAGAGAGGGTGAGAGAGGGAGAGAGGGAGAAAGAGGGCAAGAGACGGCGAGAGAGGGCAAGAGTGTGACATAGGGAGAGAGGGCGAACGAGGGAGTGAGGGCTAGAAAGGGAGAGAGGTCGAGATAGGGCAAGAGGGCGAGAAGGAGAGATAGAGACGTTGAGACAAGGAGAAAGGGTGAGAGAGGGAGAGAGGGCGAGAGGAGGAGAGAGTGCGAGAGCGGGAGAGTCAGTGCGGAGAGGGAGAGAGGGCGAGAGAGGGAGAAAGGGCGAGAGAGGGCAAAAGGGCGAGAAAGAGAGAGAGAGAGGTTGAGACAAGGAGAAAGGGCGAGAGAGGGAGAGAGGGCGAGAGGGCGAGAGGAGGAGAGAGTGCGAGAGTGGGAAAGAGAGTGCGGGAGAGGGAGAGAGGGCGAGAGAGGGCGAGAGAATGAAACAACAGCTTTCTGTGTTCCTGCTCCCGATGTAACATTTGACCATTTAGTTTATCTTGTCTTCGGTCGAACATCCAACAAGGATCACTTCACTGATCCAATAACACATCCCCAGGAGTGAGTTCTAGACTGCAATCTAATTGAGGGGTTTAGGGTTTACATACAGCTTATGAGACACCCAAGAGTGAGGGACAGACTGGAATCAAATCGAGGGGTTCAGGGTGGTTTATATACAGCATATGAGATAACCAGGAGCGAGGGAGAGACTGTAATCTAACCGAGAGGTTCGGGGTGGTTTATATACAGCATATGAGATACCCAAGAGTGAGGGACAGACTGGAATCTAATCGAGGGGTTCAAGGTGGTTTATATACAGCATATGAGATACCCAGGAGTGAGGGAGAGACTGAAATCTAATCGAGGGGTTCGGGTTAGTTTATATACAGCATATGAGACACCCAAGAGTGAGGGACAGACTGGAATCTAATCGAGGGGTTCAGGTGGTTTACATACAGCATATGAGATACCCAAGAGTGAGGGACAGACTGGAATCTAATCGAAGGGTTCAGGGTGGTTTATATACAGCATATGAGATACCCAGGAGTGAGGGAAAGACTGAAATCTAATCGAGAGGTTCGGGGTATATGAGATACCCACGAGTGAGGGACAGACTGGAATCTAATCGAGAGGTTCAGGGTGGTTTAGATACAGCATAAGAAATAGCCCAGAGTGAGGGACAGACTGGAATCTAATCGAGGGGTTCAGGGTGGTTTTCATACAGCATAAGAGATACCCAGGAGCGAGGGAGAGACTGAAATCTAATCGAGGGGTTCAGGGTGGTTTATATACAGCATAAGAGATAGCCCAGAGTGAGGGACAGACTGGAATCTAATCGAGGGATTCAGGGTGGTTTACATACAGAATAACAGATAACAAGGAGTGAGTCACAAAATTGCAGAGTCATACATTCGTAGAAATGTACAGCATGGAAACAGACCCTTCGGTCCAATCCGACCATGCCGACCAGATATCCTAACCTACTCTAGACTTTTTTTCAAACACTTGGCCCATCTCCGTCCAAACCTTCCCATTCATATACCCATCGATCTGAATTTTAAATGTTGCAATTATACCAGCCTCTACCACTTCCTCTGACAGTTCATTCCATTCATGTACCACCCTCTGAGTGAACAAGTTGCCCCTTCGGTCTCTTTCATATCTTTCCCCTCTCACACTAAACCTGTGCCCTCTAGTTCTGGATTCCCCCACTCCAAGGAAAAGACTTTGTCTATTTATCCTATCCATGCCAGTCATGATTTTATAAACCTCGATAAGCTCACCCCTCAGCCTCTGATGTTCCAGGGAAAACAGCCCCAGCCTATTCAGCCTCTCCCTGTAACTCAAATCCTCTAACCCTGGCAACCTCCTTGTAAATCTTTTCTGAACCCTTTCAAGTTTCACAATATCCTTCCGATAGGAAGGAGACCAGAATTGCACGCCATCTTAAAACAGTGGCCTAACCCATGTCCAGTCCAGTCGCAACATAACCTCTCAATGCCTATACTCAGAACTTTGACCAATAAAGGAAAGCATACCAAACGCTGCCGTCATTATCTTATCCACCTGCCACTCTACTTTCAAGGAGCTACGAACCTGCACTTCAAAGTCTCTTTGTTCAGCTACTCTCCCTCGGAGCTGACCATTCAGTGTATAAATCCTGCTCAAATTTGCTTTCCGAAAATGCAGCACCTCGTGCTTATCGAAGTGGAATAGAATTGAAGGTTTTGGGGTGTTTTTGAAACATGCCAGTCACACATACATGGAAGTGAGTTACACGTTGGAATCTAAACGAGAGGGTTCCGGGTGATTCATATAATCCCGACATTGGGGAAACAAGCCCTTCAGTCCAACAAGACCACACTGACCCTCAGAAGAATAACCCATTCAGACCCATTTCCCCACATTTACCCCTGACTAATGCAACTCACCTACACATCCCTGAACACTGGGCAATTTTAACAGGGTTTAGATTGGATGGTTAATATACAGACTAACAGATACCCAGGAGTGTGATACAGACTGGAATCTAATCAAAGGATTGAGGTGGCTAATGTGCAGAGCCCCTTAAAATTGGAAGTCAGTTACAGATTGGAATTTTATCAAGGGGTTTTGGGATGATTATGTGTAGAATAACAGATACCCTGGAGTGAGTTACAGACTGGAATCTAATCGAGGGTTTCAGGCTACAGAATAACAGGTAGCCCGGAGTGAGTTATAGAGACATAGAATCATAGAGATGTAAAGCATGGAAACAGGCCCTTCGGTCCAACCTGTCCATGCCGACCAGATATCCCAACCCAATCTTGTCCCACCTGCCAGCACCCGGCCCATATCTCTCCAAACCCTTCCTATTTATATACCCATCCAAATGCCTCTTAAATGTTGCAATTGTACCAACCTCCACCACTTCTTCTGGCAGCTCACCCCATACACGTCCCACCTTCTGCGTGAAAAAGTTGTCCCTCAGGACTCTTTTTCATATCTTTCCCCTCTCAAACTAAACCTGTGCCCTCTAGTTCTGGACTCCCTGACCCCAAGGAAAAGACTTTGTATATTTATCCTATCCTATCTATGTCCCTCATAATTTTGCAAACCTCTATAAGGTCATCCCTCAGCCTCTGACTTTCCAGGGAAAACAGCCCCAGCCTGTCAGCCTCTCCCTGAAGCTCAAATCCTCTAACCCTGGCAACCTCCTTGTAAATCCTTTCTGAACCCTTTCAAGTTTCACAACATCTTTCCGATAGGAAGGTGACCAGAATTGCACGCAATATTCCAAGAGTGACCTAACCCATGTCCTGTACAGCCGCAACATGACCTCCCAAATCCTGTACTCAATACTCTGACCAATAAAGGAAAGCATACAAAACGCCTTCTTCACTATCCTATCTACTTGCGACTCCACTTTAAAGGAGATATGAACCTGCACTCCAAGGTCTCTTTGTTCAGTAACACACCCTAGGAACTTACCATTAAATGTAGAAGTCCTGCTAAGATTTGCTTTCCCAAAATGCAGCACCTCGCATTTATCTGAATTAAACTCCATCTGCCACTTCTCAGCCCATCTGATCCAGATCCTGTTGTAATCTGAGGAAACCCTCTTCGCCGTCAACTACACCTGCAATTGTGGTGTCATCTGCAAACTTACTAACTGTACCTCTTATGCTCGCATTGAAATCATTTATGTAAATGTCAAAAAGTAAAGGGCCCAGCACCAATCCTTGTGGCATTCCAATGGTCACAGGCCTCTAGTCTGAAAAACAACCCTCCACCACCACCGTCCGTCTTCTACATTTGAGCCAGTTCTATATCCAAATAAATAATTCTACCAGTATTCCATGAGATCTAACCTTGCTAATCAGTCTCTCATGGGGAACCTTGTCGAACGCCTTACTGAAGTCCATATGGATCACATCTACTGCTCTGCCCTCATCAATCTTCTTTGTTACTTCTTCAAATAACTCAATCAAATTTGTGAGACATGTTTTCCCATGCACAAAGCCATGTTGACTATCCAAATTCATGTACATCCTGTTCCTCAGGATTCCCTCCAACAACTTGCCTACCGCCGAGGTCAGGCCCACCGGTCTATAGTTCCCTAGCTTGTCTTTACCACCCTTCTTAAACATTGGCACCACGTTTGCCAAACTCCAGTCTTCCGGCATCTCACCTGTGTCTATCGATGATACAAATATCTCAGCAAGAGGCCCAGCAATCACTTCTCGAGCTTCCCACAGAGTTCTCGGGTACAACTGATCAGGTCCTGGCGATTTATCCACCTTTACCCATTTGAAGACATCCAGCACTTCCTCCTCTGTATATCGGGACATTTTGCAAGATGTCACCATCGATTTCCCTACAGTCTATGTCTTCCATATCCTTTTCCACAGTAAATACTGATGCAAAATATTCATTTAATATCTTCCCCTTTTTCTGTGGCTCCACACAAAGGCCGCCTTCCTGATCTTAGAGGGGTCCTATTCTCTCCCTAGTTACCCTTTGTCCTTAATCTATTTGTAAAAACACTTTGGATTCTCCTTAATTCTATTTGCCAAAGCTATCTCATGTCCGCGTTTTGTCCTCCTGATTTCCCTCTTAAGTATACTCCAAATTCCTTTATACGTTTCCAAGGATTCACTCGATCTATCCTGTCTATACCTGACACATGCTTCCATCTTTTTCTGAACCAAACCCTCAATTTCTTTAGTCACCCAGCATTCCCTATAACTGCCAGCCTTCCCTTTCAACCATGACATGAAGTTACAGCCTGGAATCTCATCGCGGTGTTCAGGGTGGTTTATGGACAGGATAACAGATAGCCTGGAGTGAGTTACAGCCTGGAATCTAATCGCAGGGTTCAGGGTGGGTTATATACAGAACAACAGACAGGCCAGAGTGTGTTACAGCCGGGAATCTAATCGTGAGGTTCAGGGTGGTTTATATACAGAATAACAGATAGCCCGGAGTGAGTTACAGCCTGGAATCTAATCGCGGGGTTCAGGGTGGGTTATATACAGAATAACAGATAGCCCGGAGTGAGTTACAGCCTGGAATCGAATCGAGGGGTTCAGGGTGGGTTATATACAGAATAACAGATAGCCCGGAGTGAGTTACAGATTGGAATCGAATCGAAGGGTTCAACGTGGTTTACATACAGAATAACAGATAACAAGGAGTGAGTCACAAAATCACGGAGTCATACAGTCATAGAGATGTACAGCATGGAAACAGACCCTTTGGTCCAACCCGTCTATGCCGACCAGATATCCTAACCTACTCTAAACTCTTTTTCAAGCACTTGGTCCAAATCCCTCCAAACCTTCCCATTCATATACCCATCGAGCTGCATTTTAAATGTTGCAATTGTACCAGCCTACACCACTTCCTCTGACAGTTCATTCCATTCATGTACCAACCTCTGAGTGAACAAGTTTCCCATTAGGTCTCTTTCATATCTTTCCCCTCTCACACTAAACCTGTGCCCTCTAGTTCTGGACTCCTCCACTCCAAGGAAAAGACTTTGTCTATTTATCCTATCCATGCCAGTCATGATTTTATAAACCTCGATAAAGTCACCCTTCAGCCTCTGTTGTTCAGGGAAAACAGCCCCAGCCTATTCAGCCTCTCCCTGTAGCTCAAGTCCCCTAACTCTGGCAACCTCCTTGTAAATCTTTTCTGAACCCTTTCACGTTTCACAATATCCTTCCGATAGGAAGGAGACCAGAATTGCACGCCATCTTCCAACAGTGGCCTAACCCATGTCCAGTCCAGCCGCAAAATAACCTCTCAATGCCTATACTCAAAACTCTGACCAATAAAGGAAAGCATACCAAACGCTGCCGTCATTATCTTATCCACCTGCCCCTCTACTCTCACGGAGCTACAAATCTGCACTTCAAAGTCTCTTTGTTCAGCAATTCTCCCTCGGACCTGACCATTAAGTGTGTAAGTACTGCTCAAATTTGCTTTCCCAAAATGCAGCACCTCGTGTTTATCGAAGTGGAAGGTTTTGGGGTGTTTTTGAAACATGCCAGTCACACATACATGGAAGTGAGTTACACGTTGGAATCTAAACGAGAGGGTTCCGGGTGATTCATATAATCCCGACAGTGGGGAAACAAGCCCTTCAGCCCAACAAGACCACACTGACCCTCAGAAGAATAACCAATCCAGACACATTTCCCCACATTTACCCCTGACTAATGCAACTCACCTACACATCCCTGAACACTGTGGGCAATTTTAACAGGGTTTGAATTGGATGGTTATTATACAGAATAACAGATACCCAGGAGTGTGATACAGACTGGAATCTAATCAAAGGATTGAGGTGGCTAATGTGCAGAGCCCCTTAAAATTGGAAGTCAGTTACAGATTGGAATTTTATCAAGGGGTTTTGGGATGATTATGTGTAGGATAACAGATACCCAGGAGTGAGCAAATTGAGGGTATTGGGCAATTTATAGACAGAGCAACGGGATACGAGAAGAGAGAGAGCTGAGGAGAAAGTTGCCACCATGGACCAACTCAACAATGAGCTGAGCCAGACATAATTCAACTGCTGTAGTGGAGGTTTCCATGTGTTCTGAAAGACTGGATAGAAACAGGCAGATACCCACACTTTCTATGATGTTGCAGTCAAATGTCTGAAGGACAGGGAATCCCTAAGTAGAGACGCAGAGTTAAACTCTGTTTAAACTCTCTCCATCACACACACACACCCATTCATAGAAACTGAATATAATGTCGAGAAATATCCATGTGCAGCACAGATTTCCAAACTAACTCAGTGACAGACGAAAACCCCGTTCTCTACCCAGTCCCCACTTCCAGACGCAGTGAGGTTTTGTCCCTGACCCAGGGCAGGTTTCTGACTGGATATTATTACATTGCAATATGAAGGTACTGAGTGTAACAGTTTGCTACATCCCGTCATGTCATCTACTTTGCTGTCAGTGTTTTGTGAATTATATTGAAAACATTGGCAGGTGCAAGAGAATATTCTGGAAGGTGATATGCAATAAGAATAGAAAAAGCTGAATGTTTCTGTGTAAAATGATGAGAAATTCTGAAACAGTATTGTTCAGATGCTACAGCTGATCATGTACGTAAACATCAGTAAGTTAACATCATGGTCGTGCCAGCAGATAGGAGGACCCGTGATACATTGATCATAATTGAGATTAGATTGTGTTGGCAACATGAGCTTAAAATGACATGAATTGAAATCAAATCAATGGGTGATTAATATACAAAATAACAGATAGCCCGGAGTGAGTTAAGGCATGGAATCTAATTGAGGGGTTCAGAGTGGTTTATATACAGAGTAACAGATAGTCCAGGGTCAGTTGCAGTTTGGAATCTCATCAAGAGGTTCAGGCTGGTTTATATACAGAGTAACAGATATCCCAGGATGAGTTACAGCTTGGAATTTAATCGAGGGGTTCAGTGTGGTTATGTACAGAATAAAAAGATAGCCCGGAGTGATTTACAGCCTTGAATCTAGTCAATGGGTTCCCAATTTAAACCCACAGAAGGTCAGTGTTGGATTTGAGAAACCCTTCAATTTGGGATAAGGCCTAGCCTAGCCTAGCCTGATCAAACGCTGCAAATCTACAATTCAGTGGCTGAGCTCTTTCAGGTTTTGTATATTACGTTTCTCTCATATATTAGGAGCTTGGAAAGTAAGGCAGACTCTACTGGAATGTCACATTGTCTCTCCGCATTCACTGTAAACAGGTTCTGGGATTTGCATTTTAATCACCTTCAAAGAATTGTCTCCATTTCCTATCTCTGCTAGCATCAATGAATGGAAATGGCTTTTGACACTTTGCCCCATCTCCCTTGCTGAAAGATGGAGAGAAGGTGAGAGAGGGGGCGAGAGGGCGCAGGAGGGAGAGAGGGGGAGAGAGGGAGAGAGGGTGAGATAGGGAGAGAGGGCGAGAGCCGGAATGAGGGCGAGAGAGGGAGAGAGGGAGAGAGAGGTTGAGAGAGGGAGAGAGGGAGCAAGAGAGGAATAGAGAGCGAAAGAGGGAGAGAGGTAGAGAGAGGGAGAGAGGGCGAGAGTGGATGAGAGGGCGAAAGAGGGAGAGAGGTAGAGAGAGGGGGAGAGGTCGAGACAGAGAGAGAAGGGGAGAGAGGGTAAGAGAGGGAGAGAGGGCGAGACAGAGAGAGGGTGAGAGGGCAAAAGGTCGAGAGAGGGAGAGAAGGCGAGAGAGTGAGAGGGGGCAAGAGAGCGAGAGAGGGCGAGAGTGGGAGAGAGGGCGAGAGTGGGAGAGAGGGCGAGAGTGGGAGAGAGGGCGAGAGTGGGAGAGAGGGCGAGAGTGGGAGAGGGCGACAGTGGGAAAGAGGGCAAGAGCGGGACCTAGGGCGAGAGAGGGCGAGAGGGGGAAAGAGGTAGAGATAGGGAGAGACGGTGAGAGAGGGAGAGAGAGAGAGGGCGATGGAGGATGAGTAGGACGAGAAGGCAAGAGAGGGCGAGAGAGGATGAGAGGGAGAGAGGACGAGAGAGGAAGAGTGGGGGAGAGAGCGAGAGCGGGAAAGACAGCAAGAGAGGGGGAGAGAGGACGAGAGAGGGAGAGAGGGCGAGAGAGGGAGGGAGATTGAGCGAGGGCGAGAGTGAGTGCGATAGTGCGAGAGAGGGCGAGAAGGAGAGAGGACGATAGAGAGAGGGCGAGAGAAGACAAGATGGCGAGAGAGAGAGAGGGCGAAAGAGGGAGAGAGTGTGTGAGAGAGAGGGCGAGAGAGGAAGAGAGGGCAAGAGAGGGAGAGAGGGCAAGATGTCGAGAGGGCGAGAGAGAGAGAGGGAGTGAGGGTGAAAGAGGCAGGGGGCGGTTGAGTGTGAGAGGTCGAGAGTGGGCAAGAGTGCGAGAGAGGGCGAGAGATCGAGAGAGGGCGAAAGGACAAGAGAGGTAGCGATGGCGAAAGAGGTTGAGGGAGAGAGAGGGATAGAGAGGGAGAGTGAGGGAGGGCGAGAGAGCAAGAGGGAGAGAGAAGGAGATAGGACTAAAGTGGGAGAGAGGGTGAAAGAGGCAGATAATGTGAGAGAGGGCGAGAGTGGGAGAGAGGGCCAGAGAGGGCGAGAGGGTGAGAGGGCAAAACAGGGAGAGAGGGAGAGATTGGGAGAGTGGGAGAGAGAGGGCGAGAGGGCGATAGAAGAGAGGGAGAGTGGGCGAGAGAGGGTGAGAGAGGCGGAGAGGGTTGGAGGGCAAAAGAGAGAGAGGGTGAGAGAGAGGGCGAAAGAGGGATAGAGGGCAGAGAGAACGAGAGAGGGAGAGAGAGAGCTAGAGAAGTCGAGAGAGGAAGACAGAGGGAGAGATGGCAAGAGAGAGAGAAGGTGAGAGAGGAAAAGAGAGGGAAAGAGTGGGAAAGAGGGAGAGAGTGCGGAAGAAGAATAGAGGGAGAAATGGAACGAGGGAGAGAGGGCGAAAGAGGGAGAGACGGTGAGAGAAGGAAGAGAGGGGGAGTGAGGGAGAGAGGGTGAGATGGCGAGAGGGGAGACAGGGCGAGAGAGGGTGAGAGGGCGAGAGAGAGAGAGAGGGCGAGCGAGGCGGAGAGGGCGAGAGAGAGAGCGAGAGAGGGCGAGAGAGAGAGAAGGTGAGAGAGGTGGAGAGGGTGAGACAGGGCGAGAGAGTGAGAGAGGGAGCGAGGGTGAGAGAGGGAGGGAGAGGGCAAGTGGGAGTGAGGGTGAGAGAGAGAGAGGGCAGGAGGGTGAGAGAGCTAGAGAGGGAGAGAGAGGGAGAGAGGGCGAGAGAAGGAGAGAGGGCAAGATCCAGAGAGATGGCGAGAGATGGAGACAGCGCAAGAGGGCGAGAGAGGGAGAGAGAGGGAGAGAGGGCGGGAGAGGGAGAGAAGGTGAGAGAGGCGGAGAGGGCGAGAGAGGGCGAGAGAGGGAGAGAGGGAGGGAGAGGGAGAGAAGACGAGAGAGAGGGCGAAAGAGGGAGAGAGAGCAAGAGAGGGAGAGAGGGCAAAAGAGGGCGAGAGGGAGAGAGGGCAAGAGATGGCGAGAGCGCAGGAGAGTGATAGAGCAGGAGAACGCGAGTGAGGGAGTGAGGGAGAGAGAGGGAGAGAAAGTGAGAGAGACAGAGAGGATGAAACAGGGCGAGAGAGGGAGCGAGGGCGAGACGGAGAGAGGGAGAGAGGGCGAGAGAGGGGGTTGTGAGGGAGAGTGGGCGAGAGTTAGAGAGGGCGAGAGAGGGAGAGGGCGAGAGAGTGAGAGAGGGTGAGAGAGGTAGAGAGTGAGAGAGGGCGACAGAGGGAGAGAGTGGAAGGGAGGGCGAGAGAGAGACAAAGGGCGAGAGAGGGTGAGAGACGGAGAGAGGGCGAGAGAGGGTGAGAGAGTGAGAGAGGAGTTGAGAGGGAGAGAGAGGGAGGGAGGACGAGAGAGAAAGCGAGAGAGGGAGAGAGGGCGAGAGGGGATAGAGGGCTAGAGAGGGTGTGACAACGAGAGAGGGGGAGAGGGAGAGAGGACGAGAGAGGGAGAGAGGGTGAGAGGGTGAGAGAGGGAGAGGGGTCGTGAGGGAGAGAGGCGAGAGAGGGAGAGAGGGCAAGAGAGGGGGTTGTGAGGGAGAGCGGGCGAGAGAGTTAGATAGGGTGAGAGAGGGAGAGAGTGAGAGAGGGCGAGAGAGGTAGAGAGTGAGAGAGGGAGAGATGGCGAGAGAGGGAGAGAGAGGAAGGGAGGGCGAGAGAGAGAGAGAAAGGGCGAGAGAGGGTGAGAGACGGAGAGAGGGTGAGAGAGGGAGAGAGAGTGAGAGAGGAGTTGAGAGGGAGAGAGAGGGAGGGAGGACGCGAGAGAGAGTGAGATAGGGAGAGAGGGCGAGAGAGGGAGAGAGGGCAAGAGGGGATAGAGGGCTAGAGAGGGTGTGACAACGAGAGATGGAGAGGGGGCAAAAGTGGAAGAGAGGGCAAAAGATGCAGAGAGGGTGAGAGATGGAGAGAGGGTGAGAGAGGGAGAGAGGGCGAGAGAGGGAGAGAGGGTGAAAGAGGGATAGAGAGTGATAGCGGAAGAGAGGACGAAAGAGGGAGAGAGGGCGAGAGGGCGAAAGAGGGAGAGAGGGCGAGAGAGAGAGGGAGAGAGGGAGAGAGAGGAAGAGAGGGTGAAAGAGGGAGAGAGGGCAAGACAGGGAGAGAGTGCTGTTATGAGTCGGAGTGGTCATATTCATCTGGCTGTCAGTTCAGAAATGTCCTTGATGTATGGTAGTGTGGCTAGTCCTTTGGGTCGCGGCATGTCCTCATTCCGTTGTCTTTCCCTTAGGCATCTGTTGATGAAATTGCGCGGGTATCCGTTTTTGGCGAATACAGTGTATAGGTGTTCTTCTCCCTCTTTAATGCAATTCTGGTGTGCTGCAGTGTGTTGTGGCCACAAAAGGACAGCACACGAGAACTGTCTCTTATTTCTTCAGATTACCATTGTAATCTGAAGAAATAAGATACGTAAAGAGATCCCAATGCCTGGAGATTATAACACCGGTTAAACACCATTAGACAATAGAAAGCTGGGGCTATCCATAACGATATCCATCTGAGATTAGGTGTTCTACAGGATTGGGTATAAGGAGAGAAAGACTGTAACCATGTGGAGATTGTAATACAGAAAGTGTGTAAAAATACTGTTTTTTACTGTGCACATTACAGTGTGTCATTGACCTCCCTTCCGAGATTGGCCTGGGGGGATGATCCCTGCATTAACTGGTTGCTGCATGAGTAAGTGTCTTCCACGTGCCTGAGTTCACCCTGCCTCCTGAGTTCTCATTCCTTGTCAGCGGAAAACACTCCTACAGCAAAGTTGACATTTCAATTCAATACCAATATTAATTATGTGTGAAATTATTACATTCAGAGCGACATCATTTTCATGTTACAATTGTTTTACTTTTTTGTGTGGAAGAAAACAATGTAGGCACATCCATTTGTTCTTTAGTTCACCTAACACTAAGTTATTGAAAATACCATACTGGGGGGAAAAGAACAATTCTTCAGCTCAAATGTCACATTAAACGGCTGTTTCTTTTTTTCAAATCATATGATCGGCATTTCAATTTCATTATAAGGAAAAAAACTGCTTTGGAAATGTTGATATAGTTTATTTTTCTTCCAACATTAGTTGTCAATGAACAATTATCACACAATTATCAGTCATTTGGTACAAAATGACTTCCTGTATCAAATGTCATGAACTCGACCTTTCGTTCATAATCATACTCACTTTCCCGGCCTAATTATTTTTTTTCCTAATTCTGACATAAACGTCTAAGCATTTATCACGGTAAATGTAACATTAATAAAATAGACATGACTCGACAAAATAAAAACAAAGTTGAACTGTGTTCAATTGTTGCTGAGTGTTTTTTTAATTATTAAAACAACTTTTTAGATTTTAATTTACAATTGATTAATATTAATGAATATGCAAACGACATCAGAACAAAGTGCATTAAAATATGAAGTTGTTTATCTATCAGGAATCTAGAAACAATTATCAATTACAGTAATTACACAACACTTTAACTTAGACTTCGTAACAAGCACAATGTGTTTTAATATCTTCCATATTTCTTATTGTGAATGCTTCAAGATAAAAGCCTGTTTGGACAGGCCATTACACCCACATAAATACCAGTAATTTCCCTTGCAATATCCTTTGTAAATATCTGACTTTTGCTCATTTGAAAAATCACAGTCATCTCAGCCATTGAATTTCAGAGAACACCAATAACTTTACGCTGCACATTACTCAGTGGAATAGCAAGATGAGATACCTCATTATTCTTAAATTCACTAATATAAGTTTTAAAATTGATTTGTTGCTAATACCTAATATCGAATAATTATTCAATTCCATAGGGGCGTAAACATGGAATTATAGTTGCATATAATAACTAATGCAAGGACATCGCGATGTATAATCTCTCAATCATCGTGAATATTACTTTTCATTTTAAACTTGGAAACACTTTTCAATTGATTTGATTGTAATTCACTTCAATGTTAACAATATTTCTAATGACAATAATAGTTAAATATTTTTCATGTGCAAAATTATTTAAAATCACATGAATCTTTTTGACGTACACAAAAAGGGTTGACATCACCCTTGTTTCATTAAAGAATCAAAAGAAATGGTGACGTCTTAGAAATCATACATTTTCAGAAAGAATGAAGGTGCCTTCATTGACTGACCAGTTCATCATTTTGTTCCAATTAAAGTATAGAACAAAAATATTTTAATTTGCATTTCATAAATTGAGAAACTATTTTGAACATATAAAATTATTGTTTTCATTTTTTATTAATCAATATGGAGTAATCACACAATTCTGTCAAGTTATTGCAATATGGATTTGCTGTGGTTTACTTCTACAATCCAAAGATGTACAGGTTAGGTGAGCTGGCCATGCTAAATTGCACATTGTGTTCAGGGATGTGTATGTTAGTCAGCAGGCAGTGTAGAGGAATATGGTCGGGAAATGTGTTTGGCTGGGTTACTCTTTGGAGGGTCATTTTTTCGACCAAATTGCCTGTCACCACACTGTGCTAACAGGGATTCTACAATCGTTTAATTGCGTTTCTCTATACAATTCTAACATTTTATTAAAAATTGTTGACTTCAGTTAATATGTTTAATACTTGATTGTCAATATGTTCCCAAATCTTGTAAAATATCTCAATGTTTTTTTGAAATCAATGCTCACACAAAACATGAGATCACAAAAAGGTCCCCGTGACCAGCTAATTACTGTTCAGTGGAATAAGCAGAGTAACTATCTGATTGTTCCTGAGATCAATCCCCACTGCCACAGTAAGGATCCGTTATCATTCCCTCCAATAACTGCAGTAGTTGCGCTCTGGTGTTTCAGTTCAGTAATTACACACGATACTGGTTGGTCAAAGCTGTGGTTTTTCTTTATTATGAAACGCCAAGGATTCTAATGGAACAGATGTTCATATGTCCTGATGTGTTGCATAATCACAAACAATTTTCAGTCCAAATATTGCAAAAAAAGTTTTAAATTTGGTTTTGTGGGAAATAGGAAATGCAGTTTTCTGCAGGCGATATAGGAATGTGATTGTTGTAAGTGCTAGTGGAGTGTAATTTCTGTAGATGGGGGAGGGGTGAGACATTATACAAACGGTCATAGAATTCTTGTAGCATATAGTATACTTAAGGCTAAGACTTTAATGAATATAGGGGGTCTTTTAAAGAAGTAGTTTTAAAGAAAATAGTTGTAAGCGAGGAAACAACTATGGAGTGTTTTAGCTGACCACAAAAGAAGAAGTAAGTTCATTTTCACAATAAAACTTAGAGTCAGACATCCAAGAACACGGACAACCTGGTACATAGATAGGGAAAGAGAAAAACAAGTGAAGGAATTATCTTAAGGTTAGTCACAAGTAAAGGCCAAATAAGGGAATGAAATGAAATAAATAACTTTGATAGGGTAAGCATTGGGAAAGTGGATGTGAGCCTGCAACACCCAAACTGTATAAAAATGATTGCATAACTGATATATTTGCCCTTTTTGCCAGGCGAGCGGGGTGCCCGGACTTGCAAGTTTGTAATAAATTGTCCTTGTTTCCATGTCTTTGTCTCTGGCTGATTTAAAGTGAATTTTGTTTCTAACCGTTTTGTTCAACTACCGAGGCTAATGTTCATGTCCATTACAAATATTTGGAGAAAGTGAGGAAAGCAGATGCTGGAGATCAGAGTCAAGAATGTGGTGCTGGAATAGCAAAGTATGTCAGGCCGCATCTGAGGAGCAGCAGAAACCACGTTTCTGACATAAGCCTTCATCGGGAATCTCCGGCTCCATGGATGCTGCCTGGAATGCTGTGCTTTTCCACCACCACACTTTCGACATTAAAAAAAATGTCTGCTTATTTGGAGCAAATATTCTCTGTTTCCTCTGTAATATAAATTTACTGTGCTTTCTATTCAATCAAGTTCTCATTTTAATAGCTCCTCATTTTCTTCTTAATCTGATTCAAATCTCAAAACTCCGGGCACAATAAAAGCGATATGAATTATAAAATTAGTATCTGGACAAGAGAACCAATGAACTGCTACATAGACCTCTTGAACAGCAAAGATAATTGAATGAAAAAATCTCTGTACGACTATTTTCAATTCAATAATCCTACAAATATATTATAATTGTCAGTTGATCTCTCTTAATGACTATCTAATCAATGTCATTATAAACCGCTGAAAAATATTGAAACATTTTATTTTTTAAAATGCAAAGATTCATTCTAAAATTCGTTGTTACAACAATAAGTGAACCATATTTTATCTGTCCACTAAGGTCAAGTGACCTGTCGCCCATAATTGAACATTCTAAATATTCCTACAGCTGGGAAAATCAGAGCTAAAAAGGTCAAAATAAAGGAAACAATAGATAAAATAACAAGCTCCAGAAAACAGTGGAAAGCCAGGTCAAAGAGGTCACAAAGGTTCGGGAGATCCAGTTACAACAAGCCCGAGAGCTGTGTTTTGGAGTGGTTGAAGCAAACTTCCTGGCACCTTGACTTGCAGCCAGTGCCTGAGCGTTATACACCTCGCTTGAGGATGACGACAAGTGAAGGGTGTTTGCACGAAACCCATTGAATGCTTAGCTACCAGAATTTTGGACAAATGTTTTGAAACATTTCCAAGATCATGGAAATCAGCTCAACATTATTGAAATCAAAGTACTCGTAATGGTCTTCAAGACCACCTAATTACTGTTCGGTGAAAAACACTTTGTACGTGCCTTATTGTTCTCAGGATGAATAATCACAGCAAACATCACACTCTCGCTAGATCCAAAGATATGTAAGAGAAACCTTATTATAATTTACACATTACATCTTTCCCAGACCAATGATGACACCTTATTACTTCTGACTGAGGATACGACGCGTAACATGTATCGAGATGAAGCAAGTCCTGAATATAGGATTTTTTTCTGCTGGTTTTCCAATCCAAAAATTATGATAAAAATGTAATTGTGGCTCATTACATTGTCAACAGATCCCCATTAAACGTATTTATCTGTTTATTCAGAGACAATATTGAAACAAATACCTTGATAAATACTGTTGCCTATATGTTTCTGTGAAAATAAATCTTCCTTATTGACTTATTTTCTTTATAATTCTGACTCAAATGTCTAAATATTGATGATATGAAAAATTGCATGAATTAAATACAATGCAGAATTTGTTCTTATTATATATTATATTTCTCCAGAAGAAAAACTAAGAAACCAAGTATCTAAATCCTGAAGATCTAAGGATTTTGAATGACAAACCATTTCTGATCAACGCTCACTGAATGTCTCATGTCTTTCCACATCATCATGCCAGAATTTGTATTCTCAGCTGACAGATTAAGAAATATCTAATCAACATCAGAACAAACCAGTTTGGAAATATTGAATCATTTACTTTGCCAAAGTTATAATATTAATTATCAATTTATTGTCATTCCAAGAATCACACAGTAGTTCAGTTTAGGTTTTGTAACAAACATCGTCTAATTCACATTTTAATTTAATCCAGTATTTCTTAGTGTCAATATTAAAAAGGAATAATAGTTCTCTCATTCCAGGTCAACACAAACACAAACTAATTAATGACTCCCCATCCAACACTCACAGGTAATATCTGTTCCTTTCTAATTTGAATGTTCACAGAAATCATTGGATTAATATTCGGCCTTACATATTAAGGGACGTCTGTTTTTTTTGAGATTAGATGACTTACTTACCTTCGGCCCAAAAAGTCCACACCGATCCGCCGAAGCGCAACCCACCCAGACCCATTACCCGACATTTACCCCTAACACTACGGGCAATTTAGCATGGTCATTGCACCTAGCCTGCATATTTTTGGACTGTGGGATGAAACCCACGCAGACACGGGGAGAATGCGCAAATTCCACACAGTCAGTCGCCTGAGGCTGGGTCTCTGGTGCTGTGAGGAGGCAGTGCTAACCACTGTGCCACCGTGCCGCCCATTACACTCCAACAAATGCTGTTCATTTTTACATATGACGGGCAGCTTTATGAGATTTCTAATCAGCTATCGTGACAACAGACGAGTTCGTTTGTCAGAAATAGTTATTATTTTAAAGTTACTCAGAATATTAAACAAAGGTTCGAATTACAGATTCTTGAGAATCATAGGGGTAATTTGTAAAATAATTAGATACATGTAACCAATGCCTATCAAAAACATTATAGAAAAGCATTTAGACTTAGTTGTGCAGTTAGCTAGTTTTAGGAATGAACTTCAAGGTATGATGTTGACTGCCCATTAATTATAAACTCCTGACAGTAAGAGTAGCTGTTTAACTTTACACAATGTAACGAACTTTATAACACAAGTGATATCACTAATCTTAGAGCAAGTAAGTCAAAACTAACTGTCTTTTGTATTTCTTTGTACATATATAATTAGGACAGTGAACAATATGAGGAGTAATTGACTTTGATAAAATTAAATATAATGAATAGCAGAATTCAAAATGTCCCGACTGATAAGGCATCCTGAGAGGCCCGAGGGAGTGCAGGAATAACTTTGAAATCTGAATTAATAAGATGTGTGGAAACATAGAACATAGAACATAGAAGAATACAGCGCAGTACAGGCCCTTCGGCCCTCGCTGTTGCGCCGATTCAAGCCCACCTAACCTACACTAGCTCACTATCCTCCATATGCCTATCCAATGCCCGCTTAAATGCCCATAATGAGGGAGAGTCCACCACTGCTACTGGCAGGGCATTCCATGAACTCACGACTCGCTGAGTAAAGAACCTACCCCAAACATCTGTCCTATACCTACCCCCCCTTAATTTAAAGCTATGCCCCCTTGTAATAGCTGACTCCATACGTAGAAAAAGATTCTCACTGTCGACCCTATCTAACCCCCTAATCATCTTGTACACCTCTATCAAGTCACCCCTAAACCTTCTTTTCTCCAATGAAAACAACCCCAAGTGCCTCAGCCTTTCCTCATACGATCTTTCTACCATACCAGGCAACATCCTGGTAAACCTCCTCTGCACCCGTTCCAGTGCCTCCACATCCTTCCTATAGTATGGCGACAAAAACTGCACACAATACTCCAGATTCAGCCGCACCAGAGTCTTATACAACTGCACCATGACCTCAGTACTCCGGAACTCAATTCCTATACCAATAAAAGCCAGTAAGCCATATTCCTTCTTCACCTCACTATTTACCTGGGTGGCAACTTTCAAAGATTTGTGTACATGGACACCAAGATCCCTCTGCTCATCCACACTACCAAGTATCCGACCGTTAGCCTAGTACCCCATCTTTTTATTACTCTTACCAAAGTGAATCACCTCACACTTAGCTACATTGAACTCCATTTGCCACCTCTCTGCCCAGTTCTGCAGCTTATCTATATCCCGCTGTAACCTTCCACATCCTTCCTCACTGTCTACAACTCCTCAGACTTTCGTATCATCCGCAAACTTGCTCACCCAACCTTCTAACCCCTCCTCCAGGTCATTTATAAAAATGACAAACAGCAATGGTCCCAAAATAGATCCTTGCGGAACACCGCTAGTGACGGCACTCCAAGATGAACCTTTGCCATCAACTACTACCCTCTGTCTTCTTCCAGCCAGCCAACTCCTAATCCAAACCTCCAACTCACCCTCAATGCCATATCTCCGTATTTTTTGCAGTAGTCTACCATGGGGAAGCTTATCAAACGCCTTACTAAAATCCATATACACCACATCTACCGCTTTCCCCTGGTCCACCTCCTTAGTCACCTTCTCAAAAAATTCAATAAGGTTTGTGAGGCACGACCTGCCCTTCACAAAACCATGCTGACTATCCTTGATCACATTATTCCTATCCAGATGTTCATAAATCCTACACCTTACAATTCTCTCTAAGATTTTGCCCACAACAGAAGTGAGACTCACCGGCCTATAGTTACTAGGGTTATCCCTACTCCCCTTCTTGAACAGGGAAACCACATTTGCTAGCCTCCAATCTTCTGGCACTATTCCTGTAGACAACGAGGACATAAAAATCAAGGCCAATGGCTCTGCAATCTCCTCCCTTGCTTCCCAGAGAATCCTAGGATAAATGCCATCAGGCCCAGGGGACTTATCTATTTTCACCCTTTCCAGAATTTCCAACCCCTCTTCTCTACATACCTCAAAGCCATCCATTCTACTTAATTGTGACTCAGTACTCACATTGACAACAATGTCCTGTTCCTGAGTGAATACTGACGAAAGGTATTCATTCAGTGTCTCCCCAATCTCTTCAGCCTCCACACGCAACTTCCCACTACTATCCTTGACTGGACCTATTCCTACCCTAGTCATTCTTTTATTCCTGACATACCTATAGAAAGTCTTAGGGTTTTCCCTAATCCTACCAACTAAGGACCTTTCATGTCCCCTCCTTGCTGCTCTTAGCTCTCTCTTCATGTCCTTCCTGGCTACCTTATAACTCTCAATCGCCCCAATTGAACCTTCACGCCTCATCTTTACATAGGCCACCCTCTTCCATTTAACAAGAGATTCCAATTCCTTATTAAACCACGGCTCCCTCACACGACCCTTTCCTCCCTGCCTGACGGGTACATACTTATCAAGGACACTCAATAGTTGCTCTTGAACAAGCTCCACATATCAGTTACACCCTTGCCTTGAAGCTTACTTTTCCAAGCCACACATCCTAAGTCATGCCTCACAGCATCATAATTTGCCTGCCCCCAGCTATAACTCTTGCCCTGTAGTGCACACTTATCCCTCTCCATCACTTGAGCAAAAGTAATCGAATTGTGTTCACTGTCCCCAAAGTGCTCACCAACCTCCAATTCTAACACCTGGCCAGGGTCATTACCCAGAACCAAATCCAGGATGGCCTCACCTCTTGTTGGCCTATCTACATATTGTGTCAGGAAACCCTCCTGCACACATTGGACAAACACTGACCAATCTAACGAACTTGAGCTATAGCTTTCCCAATCAATATCAGGAAAGTTAAAGTCCCCCATAACAACCACCCTATTACTTTCACTCTTCTCTTGAATCATCCTCGCAATCCTTTCATCTACGTTTCTAGGACTATTAGGAGGCCTGTAAAAAACTCCGAACAGGGTGAGCTCACCTTTCCTATTCCTAACCTCAGCCCAAACTACCTCAGATGGCGAGTCTTCATCCATCGTCCTTTTCACAGCTGTAATACTATCTTTGACAAGCAATGCCACACCTCCCCCTCTTTTACCCCCACCTCTGACCCTACTAAAACATTTAAACCCTGGAACCTGCAACAGCCAATCCTGTCCCTGTTCTAGCCATGTCTCCGTAATAGCCACAACATCGAAGTCCCAGGTACCAACCCACGCTGCAAGTTCACCTACCTTATTTCGTATACTTCTTGCATTGAAGTATACACATTTCAAACCACTTTCCTGTTTACAGGCACCCTCCTTTGAAATTGATGCCATGTTGATAACCTCCCTACACTCCAGGCCCTGCACCCTAAAGCTACAGTCTGGGTTCCCATGCCCCTGCAGAGTTAGTTTAAACCCCCCCCCCCCCCAAGAGCACTAGCAAACCTCCCCCCAAGGATACTGGTGCCCCTCATGTTCAGGTGCACACCATCCTGTTTATAGAGGTCCCACCGTCCCCAGAAAGAACCCCAGTTATCCAAATACCGGAATCCCTCCCTCCTGCACCATCCCTGTAGCCACGCATTTAACTGTTCTCTCTTCCTATTCCTCGACTCTCTATCACGTGGCACGGGTAACAAACCAGAGACAACAACTCTGTTCGTTCTAAATCTGAGCTTCCAACCGAGCTCCCTGAAAGCCTGCCTAACATTCTCAGCCCTCCTCCTACCTTTGTCATTGGTGCCAATGTGGACCACGACTTCGGGCTGCTCCCCCTCCCCCTTAAGGACCCGGAAAACACGATCAGAGACATCACGTACCCTTGCACCTGGGAGGCAACATACCAAACGTGAGTCTCTCTCGATCCCACAAAACCGCCTATCTGTGTCCCGAACTATCGAGTCCCCAATTACTATTGCTCTGCTCTTCTCCACCCTTCCCTTCTGAGTAACGGGGACAGGCTCCGTGCCAGAGGCCTGAGCCCCGTTACTTACCCCTGGTAAGTCATCCCCCCCACAAGTATCCAAAACGGTATACTTGTTCTTGAGGGGAACGGCCGCAGGGGGTCCCTGCACTGGCTGCTTCCTCCCAGTCCCCCTCATTGTCACCCATCTATCTGCCATCTTTGGAGTTACTACTTCCCTAAAGCTCCGATCTATGACCCCCTCTGCCTCCCGAATGATCCTAAGTTCACCCAACTCCAGCTCCAGTTCCCGAACACGGTCTTGGAGGAGCTGGAGATGGGTGCTCTTCCTGCAAGTGTAATCAGCAGGGACGTCCATGGCATCCCTCACCTCAAACAGGTTGCAAGAGGAACATTGCACTGCCTTCACTGCCATCCCTCTGAAAGTAACCTTTTATAAAAACACTGCGTCTAAATAATACAACAAACAAAATGCAGCACTTACCTACTTACCACAACAGGTAGAACATAGAACATAGAAGAATACAGCGCAGTACAGGCCTTTTGGACCTCGATGTTGCGCCGATCCAAGCCCACCTAACCTATACTAACCCACTATCCTCCATATACCTATCCAATGCCCGCTTAAATGCCCATAAAGAGGGAGAGTCCACCACTGCTACTGGCAGGGCATTCCATGAACGTACGACTCGCTGAGTGAAGAACCTACCCCTAACTTCAGTCCTATATCTACCCCCCCCTTAATTTAAAGCTATGCCCCCTTGTAATACCCGACTCCATACGCGGGAAAAGGTTCACACTGTCAACCCTATCTAACCCCCTAATCATCTTGTACACCTCAATCAAGTCACCCCTCAACCTTCTTTTCTCTAATGAAAACAGCCCCAAGTGTCTCAGTCTTTCCTCATACGATCTTCCTTCCATACCAGGCAACATCCTGGTAAACCTCCTCTGCACCCGTTCCAGTGCCTCCACATCCTTCCTATAGGATGGCGACCAGAACTGCACACAATATTCCAGATGCGGCCGCACCAGAGTCTTATACAACTGCATCATGACCTCAGGACTCCGGAACTCAATTCCTCTACCAATAAAAGCCAGTACGCCATATGCCTTCCTCACCGCACTATTTACCTGGGTGGCAACTTTCAGAGATCTGTGTACATGGACACCAAGATCCCTCTGCTCATCCACACTACCAAGTATCCGACCATTAGCCCAGTACCCCATCTTTTTGTTATTCTTCCCAAAGTGAATGACCTCACACTTAGCTACATTGAATTCCATTTGCCACCTTTCTGCCCAGCTCTGCAGCTTCTCTATATCCTGCTGTAACCTGCCACATCCTTCCTCACTGTCAACAACTCCTCCGACTTTCGTATCATCCGCAAACTTGCTCACCCAACCTTCTAACCCCTCTTCCAGGTCATTTATAAAAATGACAAACAGCAATGGTCCCAAAACAGATCCTTGCGGAACACCGCTAGTGACGGCACTCCATGAAGAAACTTTGCCATCAACTACTACCCTCTGTCTTCTTCCATCCAGCCAATTCCTAATCCAAACCTCCAATTCACCCTCAATGCCATATCTGCGTATTTTCTGCAGTAGCCTACCATGGGGAACCTTATCAAACGCCTTACTAAAATCCATATATACCACATCTACCGCTTTCCCCTCATCAACCTCCTTCGTCACCTTTTCAAAGAATTCAATAAGGTTTGTGAGGCACGAACTGCCCTTCACAAAACCATGCTGACTATCCTTGATCACATTATTCCTATCCAGATGTGCATAAATCCTATCCCTTACAATTCTCTCTAAGACTTTGCCCACAACAGAAGTGAGACTCACCGGCCTATAGTTACTAGGGTTATCCCTACTCCCCTTTTTGAACAAGAGAACCACATTTGCTATCCTCCAGTCTTCTGGCACTACTCCTGTAGACAAAGAGGACATAAAAATCAAGGCCAATGGCTCTGCAATCTCCTCTCTTGCTTCCCAGAGAATCCTAGGATAAATGCCATCAGGCCCAGGGGACTTATCTACTTTCACCTTTTCCAGGATTTCCAACACCTCTTCTCTACATACCTCAAAGCCATCCATTCTACTTATTTGTGACTCAGTATTCACATCGACGACAATGCCCTGTTCCTGAGTAAATACTGGAGAAAAGTATTCATTCAGTGTCTCCCCAATCTCTTCCGCCTCCACACGCAACTTCCCACTACTATCCTTGACTGGACCTATTCCTACCCTAGTCATTCTTTTATTCCTAACATACCTATAGAAAGCCTTAGGGTTTCCCTAATCCTACCGACTAAGGACCTTTCATGTCCCCTCCTTGCTGCTCTTAGCTCTCTCTTCATGTCCTTCCTGGCTACCCTATAACTCTCAATCGCCCCAATTGAACCTTCACGTCTCATCTTGAGATAGGCCGCCCTCTTCCATTTAACAAGGGATTCCAATTCCTTATTAAACCACGGCTCCCTCGCACGACCCTTTCCTCCCTGCCTGACAGGTACATAATTATCAAGGACACTCAATAGTTGCTCCTTGAACAAGCTCCACATATCATTTACACTCTTGCCTTGGAGTCTACTTTTCAAAGCCACACATCCTAAGTCATGCCTCAGCGCATCATAATTTCCCTGACCCCAGCTATAACTCTTGCCCTGTAGTACACACCTATCCCTCTCCATCACGACAGTAAAAATCACCGAATTATGGTCACTAACCCCAAAGTGCTCACCTACCTCTAATTCTAACACCTGGCCTGGTTCGTTAACCAGAACCAAATCCAGTATGGCCTCACCTCTTGTTGGCCTGTCTACATATTGTGTCAGGAAACTCTCCTGCACACATTGAACAAACACTGACCCATCTAACGAACTTGAGCTATAGCTTTCCCAATCAATATCAGGAAAGTTAAAGTCCCCCATAAAAACCACCCTATTACTGTCACTCAACTCCTGAATCACCTTCCCTATCCTTTCTTCAATGATTCTAGGACTATTCGGAGGCCTGTAAAAGACTCCTAACAGGGTGACCTCACCTTTCGTATTCCTAACCTCAGCCCAAACTACCTCAGATGGCAAGTCCTCATCCATCGTCCTTTCCACCACTGTAATACTATCTTTGACAAGCAATGCCACACCTCCCCCTCTTTTACCCCCACCTCTGACCCTACTAAAACATTTAAATCCTGGAACCTGCAACAGCCAATCCTGTCCCTGTTCTAGCCATGTCTCCGTATTAGCCACAACATCGAAGTCCCAGGTACCAACCACGCTGCAAGGTCTTATTATTTAGGTTAGAGAAGGAGGGCGGGTGGGAGACATTACCTCTGTAGTGCCTCGGGTTCTTCTCCTGCGCGCTTTGAAAGGGAAAAAACCTACCCGGCTGCCCCTCTGTTCTTCGTCACTTCCCCCTGCTGCTCCCGCTCTTTCTGTAAAGAGAGAAAAAAACACCGCTGCCCGCTACCGGTAAGTAATTTTAAAACAAACTGTCTTACCTTAGCTGCTGCTCGATCTCAAAGCAAAAATTCTGGATAATTCTATATAATTTTGTATAATTGCTATAAATTCTGTGTTACGATCGAGCCCTCCACAATCACCTGATGAATGAGCGTTCCTCCGAAAGCTAGTGTGCTTCCAATTAAACCTGTTGGACTATAACCTGGTGTTGTGTGATTTTTAACTTTGTACACCCCAGTCCCAACACCGGCATCTCCAAATCATAAAGATGCTGATTTTTATTGTACATATTACAGTGTGTCATGGATCTCCCTTCCGAGATTGACCTCGGGGGATGATCCCTTCATGAACTGGTTGCTGCATGAATAAACATCTTCCACATGCCTGAACTCAGCCTACATCCAGAGGCTTCATTCCCTGTCAGGTGAAAACACTTCTACAGCTATGATGACATTTCAATTCAATACATACATTTATTGTGTGTGAAATTATAACATTCAGAGTGATATAATTTTCATCATAAAATTGCATAACATTTGTTTTTTTTTGATGTACAAGAAAACAATTTGATTATATCCATTTGTTCGTTAGTTCAACTAACAATAAGTTTTAAATTATTGTGAAGACTACAATGGAGGAAACGGGAACTAGTCTTCAGCTCAAATGTCACATGATGTGGGGATATTGTGGGGATAACTGAGACGTGGCTTCAAGTGGACAGGGCCTGGGAAATGAATATTCAAGGCTACACGTGCTATCGTAAGAACAGACTGACGGGCAGAGGGGGTGGGGTGGCCTTGTTGGTAAGGGAGGATATTCAGTCCCTTTCGCGGGGCGGACCTAGAGTCAGGGGATGTAGAGTCAATGTGGAGAGAGCTGCGAAATACTAAGGGTAAAAAGAACCTCTTGGGAGTCATCTACAGGCCCCCAAACAGTAGTCTGGATGTCGGATGTAAGTTGAATCAGGAGCTGAAATTGTCCTGTCGCAAAGATGTTACTAAAGTTGTTATGGGAGATTTTAACATGCAGGTAGACTGGGAGAATCAGGATGGTATTGGACCTCAAGAAAGACACTTTGTGGAGTGCCTCAGAGATGGATTCTTAGAGCAGCTGGTGCTGGAGCCGACCATGGAGAAGGCAATTCTGGATCTGGTATTGTGTAACGAACCAGAATTGGTCAGAGACCTCGAAGTGAAGGAGCTATTGGGAAGTAGTGACCATAATACATTAAGCTTCAATCTGCAATTTGAGAGGGAGAGGGTACAGTCGGAAGTGACAGTACTTCTGTCGAATAAAGGGAACTATGGAGCTATGAGGGAGGAGCTGGCCAAAGTTCAATGGTGCAATACCTGAGCAGGGATGACCGTGGAGGAACATTGGCGGATATGTCTGTGTATAATACAGAAGTTGCAGGATCAGTTCATTCCGAAAAGGAAGAAAGATCCCAGGAGGAGGCATGGGTGGCCGTGGCTGACGAGGGAAGTTAAGAAACATATAGAGTTAAAAGAGAAAAAGTATAACATAGCAAAGATAAGTGGGAAAACTGAGGACTGGGAAGATTTTAAAGAGCAACAGAGGATTACTAAGAAGGAAATACGCAGAGGAAAAATGAGGTACGAAGGTAAACTGACCAATAATATAAAGGAGGATAGTAAAAGCTTTTTTAGGTATGTGCAAGGCAAAAAAATGGTTAGGACTAAAATTGGGCCCTGGAAGACAGAAACAGGGGAATATATTACGGAGAACAAAGAAATGGCAGAAGAATTAAATGGGTAATTCAGATCTGTGTTCACTGGGGAAGACACGAGCAATCTCCCTGAGGTAACAATGGCTGAAGGACCTGAACTTAAGGGAATTTATATTTGCCAGGATTTGGTGTTAGAGAGACTGATAGGTTTGAAGGTTGATAAGTCTCCAGGGCCTGATGGTCTACATCCCAGGGTACTGAAGGAGGTGGCTCGGGAAATCGTGGATGTGTTGGTGTTTATTTTCCAGAGTTCAATAGATTCAGGGTCGGTTCCTGAGGATTGGAGGGTGGCTAATGTTGTACCACTTTAAAGAAAGGTGGGAGAGACAAAGCAGGAAAGTATAAACCAGTTAGTCTGAAATTAGTGGTGGGAAAGATGCTGGAGTCTATTATAAAGGATGAAATTGCGGCACATCTGGATAGTAGTAACAGGATAGGACAGAGTCAGCATGGATTTATGAAGGGTAAATCATGCTTGACTAATCTTCTTCAATTTTTTGAGGATGTAACTCTGAAGATGGACGGGGGAGATCCAGTAGGTGTAGTGTACCTGGACTTTCAGAAAGCTTTTGATAATGTCCCACATAGGAGGCTAGTGAGCAAAATTAGGGCGCATGGTATTGGGGGCAAAGTACTAGAGTGGATTGAAAATTGGTTGGCTGATAGGAAACAAAGGGTCGTGATAAATGACTCAATTTCGGAATGGCAGGCAGTGACCAGTGGGGTACCGCAGGGATCCGTTGTGGGAACGCAGCTTTTTACAATATTTGTTAATGATATAGAAGATGGTATCAGCAATAACATTAGCAAATTTGCTGATGGTACTAAGCTGGGTGGCAGGGTTAAATGTGATGAGGATGTTAGGAGATTACAGGGTGACCTGGACAAGTTAGGTGAGTGGGCAGATGCATGGCAGATGCAGTTTAATGTGGATAAATGTATGGTTATCCACTTTGGTGGCAAGAACAGGAAGGCAGATTACGACCTCAATTGAATCAATTTAGGTAAAGCGGCAGTACAGAGAGATCTGGGTGTTCTTGTACACCAGTCAATGAAGGTAAGCATGCAGGTACAGCAAGTAGTGAAGAAGGCTAATAGCATGCTGGCCTTCCTAACAAGAGGAATTGATTATAGAAGCAAAGAGATGCTTCTGCAGCTGTACAGGGCCCTGGTGAGACCACACCTGGAGTACTGTATGCAGTTCTCGTCTCCAAATTTGAGGAAAAACATTCTGGCTATTGAGGGAGTGTAGCATAGGTTCACGAGGTCAATTCCTGAAATGGCGGGATTACCTTACACTGAAAGACTGAAGCGAGTGGGCTTGTTTACCCTTGGGTTTAGAAGACTGAGAGGGGATCTGATTGAGACATATAAGATTATGAAAGGATTGGACACTCTGGCAACAGGAAACATGTTTCCGCTGATGGGTGAGTGCTGAACCAAAGGACACAGCTTAGAAATACGGGGTAGACCATTTAGGGTGGAGATGAGGAGAAACTTCTTCACCCAGAGAGTGATGGCTGTGTGGAATGCTCTGACCCAGAGGGCAGTGGAGGCCCAGTCTCTGGATTCATTTAAGAAAGAGTTGGATAGAGCTCTCAAAGATAGTGGAATCAAGGGTTATGGAGATAAGGCAGGAACAGAATACTGATTAGGAATGATCAGCCATGATCATATTGAATGGCAGTGCAGGCTCGAAGGGCAGAATGGCCTACTCTTGCACCTATTGTCTATTGTCTATTGATGTGATTGTTTCTTTTTTTCAAACGATGTGCCTTCCAAAATGATTTTTATTTGCATTTCATTATAAGAAAAAAATTGCTTGGAAATGTTGACAATTTTCCTTTTCCTTCCATGTTAGTTGTCAGTGAATAATAATCACACAATTATGAGAATTCCTTTCCGTACCAAATGTCATTGACGCTATATTTTGTTCACAAAGATAGTCACTTTCATGGCCTAATTCGTTTCCTCCTAATTCTGAAATAAATATCGAAACATTTATTGTGATAAAAATTACATTAACAAAATCGACATGACTCTTCAAGAAAGCTATAGGAAGCATATAACTCTTGCATTGCCTACATTTTTGAACAATTTTTTTTCAATTGTTGCTGAATGATGTTTTCACACAATCCAGCTTAGTGTTATGCTTTAATTTTCAGTTTCTTAATCTTAATGAATATCCAACCAACATCAGAGCAAAATGTTTTAAAAATATTAAGTCAATTTATCTGTCAGGAATATAAAGGCATTTATCAGTTACAATAATTAGACAGCAATTTAACTTAGACTTTGTAAAAAGGCAGTGTTTTTTAAAATTTCATTCATTATTTCTTATTGTCAATGCTACTATATTAATACCTATTTGTTCCGGCCAATCCAAATACAAAACGACCAATAATATCTTTTGCAAACTTCTTTGTAAATATCTGATTTTTGCTCATTTGAATGATAATAAATATCTCAGCCTTTGAAATTCAGAGACCTCCAATTCCTTTTCCCTGCAATATTACTCTTCATTTCTACACATTACTCAGTCAAATATCAAGATAGGATATGTCATTATTCTCAAATTCACGAATATGATTTTTAAAATCCCTTTGTTGCTAATATATCTTATATATAATAATTGTGCAATCCAGTAAGGGGTATAAGTGTGGAATTATGCTTCCGTACAATAAATACTGCAAGGCCATTACAAAATACAATCTCTCAATCATTGTGAATATTGTATTTATTTTAAACTTGGAAACATTTTTGAATTAATTTGATTATAATGTACTTCGATGCTGACACTTGCTGTGTATCCAATTACAATATCAGTAGATTATAAGGAGGTATCATCGTTCATTCCAATAATCACAGTATCTGCTATATACTTTCGTCTGGTCACTAATAACAAGATGTATCTAATTCCACTCAATCAATATTCCTCGGAAAATATTTGATAATGTTTCAGTCATAAAGCTGAAATATACGAAGTCATGATAGTCATTAATTTTCTCTTGTTCTGTGTTAGAAACGAAAATCGCTTCTCAATAATCGCTCTAGACAAATTCAGGAAAACAAAGTTTTATTAACAAGTCAAGTCTGCAGAGTCGGGCACGCTTAAAGAAAAGGCGCGCCGAGGCTTACAAAGTCTCCATTATTTATAGGACAAGTCCCTCCTCTCCTTGGCTCCAACAAGCCATGAGGTTCACATTCTTAAAAACATCATTATTTTTATCACAAAGTCTGCAACAAAAGGCTCCAGAGTCTCCAAAGTTTGTTGTTTTTTTCACCCTGTAGTCTTATCAGTCAAAAGCTTTAATCTGAAACAGATATCTCAAGTCGTACTCCCATCCTGGAGTCTTATCAACCAAGGACTCATCCTTCTCTGCTGTGTGAATGGCTTCATTATCAAGAGCCTGCTTGCTTTTACTATCGCTCACAAATTGTCAGCATTCTGCACAATTTAAACTACTCTACTTTTGAGTATATAAAATGGTTGTTAGAAAAGAAACAAAGGTTTTGTCTTTTATTATAGATCAGTCTGTGGTCCAGGCACATCTTAAAGTTTAAACCGAAATTACCTCTCACAATTCCACCCTTTTCTTTCTTTAAGATGTGCCTGACCAAGATAAGCACCCCCCCCCCGCCCCCCCCCCCCCCGCCTTCCCTCAAGGGCCCGGGAAATCCTTGGTCTTTCGCAGCAACATCACTTTAAGTTCCCATGTCCCATGTTGTGGAACCACCACTGCCTGGAGTCGGGAAATATTTTTCTGAATTAAAAACTGAATACAGGGAGTTAGGCAGGGTAATACGAGAAGAAGAATCATGCCGCCCCCAACCACCAGCAACGCCGTGCGCCACCAGCTACCACCTAGGAGACCATCCCACCATCCGATGCCACTAAGAGGACGCCAAGATTGTACTGGCACATGGGCCAATCTCCGAATTTCATCGGAGATTTTCAAAACCGCTTTACCATTATCGTCAATTTCTAGACAGCAGTTTGTCAGGTTAAATTTCCCGCACACACCCCCCCTCCGAGGCCAACAGATAATCCAAGGCAAGTCGGTTTTGATATATAGCAGCCCTCATCTGATCCTGCTGCTGAGCCAACAGCTCTAGGGCCAGGGCAGTCCGGTTAGTAATGACCTCTACGACTGCTTGGAGCCTGATAATTTGATTTAGCATATAGATAGGAGTGCGATATCCCCATGATCCATCCTGTGCCCAAGTAGCCGGCCCATAGTATTCAATAATCCGGGCCGGTGGCCACTCATCCCCCCAATCACCGACTTGGATATCCCTTGGCGACCTACGCAGGGAGTCAAAGAGTTTAACTCCCAAATCATCGCCTTCCTCCCGGGGTAATAGGAAGAACGCAGGTCGTATTAGACCCAGGAAGCATACCCCAGCCCATCCCATGGGCAGTTTGGAGTATGCCTGATTACCGCATATCCAAGATAGGCCATCTGGAGCAGGCCCTCCCTGCCTCACAACGTCATCCCACAACTCCTTTACCCAGGGACGCCCTCATAAGGACCAGGACCACTGCAATTCCAGTATTCGGATTGTTGACCCTGTGGCAGAGTCTGGACAGGATTATTCCAGCATTGATTCCCCTGACAACCACCGCTCCACACTCTTTTCATGCCATCGGAAGGGTCAGCACTGAGCTCGTAAGAGGAGGAATCATAACGTAACCGAATGCAATTTTGATGATCTCGGTTTGCAATGTACCAAGTAATATCCTCAGGCCACCATACTCGCGTGGTTGCATCCAATATATTCTGACAGGGGCTAATCCCTACCTTCACGGTCCCCTTGCCTTCAATACAGAACTGGCCCTCAGGGCTGTTTGTCAGTCTCCACCCCTGGCTTTTTCTGTCGTTGTCATGAGTCCAAGTGGTTTGCAGCAATTCCCCTATGTCTAAGCTTTGACCAGTCCACGGCCATTGTTCCGACATATGCGGCCCCCCACAGACCCAGCAATTGCTAACATTTAAAACAGTGGCTATTCTAGAGGTGAGATCAATAAACAGGTTTTGTGTAACATCAGGGAGTTCAATCTGTCCTTCTACCTCTTCGTATACAGATGGCACTTTAGGGAGCACGACCGTTCCCTGACGGTCTTGCTCTTTCCCCAACCCCCGATCAGGGATCTGTATCTTGGTCTCCTTGACTCTGTCAACCTGCTCCCTGAGCAACACGGAGGATAGGTCCCGCCTCCCAGTTTTGCTAATACACACCCAGCGGTCATTTATAGGGCATCCATGGATTTTGCCACCGTATCCTTTATTATATACCTGATAATAGGGTCTCCCATCCTCCCAACATTCATGGCGTGCACTCACATCGTAACACCTATCGTCCACATAGGAATGGGACACAAATGATCCCGAATAGATTCGAATCCCAAGTCTTACTGTAGTTCGACATTTGTCACATCTCCCCTCACTCTCCCCCACATACAGGAGTAAACTGATCAATATCCCCACCAATACAGTCCAAGTAGATTTCATTATTGCTGTCTTTTCAGTTTTACCGACAACGGCTTGTCCCCTTGCTCGCATGTCCAGGTGCTTTCTTCTTCAGGCGGAACGGGCCCCTTTATCCTTGATGCGTGGACCCACCCTTTTTCTTTCGTTCGAACAGCTGCCTCAGTTGTTAACAGAACCAGGAACGGTCCTTCCCACCGCGGCTGGAGCTTTTCGGCCTTCCAGGTCTTAACAAGTATCCAATCTCCGGGCTCCACCTTATGCAGGAGGAAGTCGAGCGGCGGAGTCTGAGCCAGGAGACCTTTCCTTCGGAGTTCTGCAAAAGAACGGGATAAGGCCAGTAAATAGGTTCGGATAAATACATCCCCCCCTTGTAGAGTGGGACATCCATCAACCTTACTCCAATACGGTAATCCGAAGAGCATTTCATAGGGGGAAACCCAACATCTCGGCGAGGTGCCGTACGTATCCTCATTAGGGCAATGGGCAGGCACTTTGGCCAGGGTAACTTAGTTTCTAACATCAGCTTAGTCAATTGGGTCTTGAGCGTGCCATCCATTCTCTCAACTCGACCCGAACTCTGAGGATGCCAGGGTGTGTGGAATTTCCATTGGATACCCAGGGCATTACAGATCAAATGGTGTAGCTTAGAAATAAAATGCGTCCCGCAATCGGAGTCAATAGATTCCATTATGCCATATCTCGGGATTATGTTCTCTAACAACAGTCGGGCCACGGTTGGTGCATCGTCTTTGGCAGTTGGGAAAGCCTCTACCCAGTGAGTGAAATGGTCTACTATTACTAGCAGATATTTCCATCTCTGTACTGGGGGTAATTCTGGAAAGTCGACTTGGATCCTCTGAAATGGCCTAATCGCTAGGGGCTGACCACCAGCTGGCATAGAACGCATGGCTTTCTGATTAATACGCCGGCAAGTGGGGCATCCGACTACCTCTTGTTGGGCTAATGTGTATATCCCCCTGCATACATAGTCTCTCAGGATTGTGTCACACATGGCTTGCACCCCCCAATGGGTCTGATGGTGTAATCGGTGCAGAATACCCCAGGTGATCTGTTTGTTCAGTACTTGTCTCCCATCAGGAACCATCCACTTCCCGTTAGTATCTAGCCGGGCACCCAATTGATCCATTTTATCAATCTCCCCCTGGGTGAAGACGGGTTGTTTAGCGAGGCCCTCCCTCAACGGTATTAACGTTCACAATTGGACGGATTTTTCGACAGCTGCCCGCTTGGCTTCCTCGTCTGCCAGCCGGTTTCCCACCGCTTCCGGTGTCGACCCCTTCTGGTGACCGGGTACATGGACTACTGCAAGTTCCGTAAGTAACGCCAGGGCTTCCAACGTTAGGCTGATCATTTGTTCGTGAGCTAATTCCTTTCCCCGGGAAGTTATCAATCCTCGCTCTTTCCAGATTTTCCCGAAAGTATGAACGACTCCGTATGCATACTTTGAGTCAGTATATATGGTCCCCACTTTCCCTTCCAACAGCTTCAGGGCCCTCTGGAGGGCGTACAACTCACAGGATTGGGCTGACCACTTCCCGGGCAGTCGTCCAGACTCAATCATCCGTTTCGTTGCACCATCTATAACAGCATAGCCACTGTATCGTACTCCACTGATGCACCGGGAGGACCCGTCGATATACAGTTCCTGTCCCTCACCCAGCGGGGCTTCTTGCAGGTCCTCTCGGCTTTTGGTCTGCAAGTCCACAAATTCCACACAATCATGCTCCTGTTCCCCGTCTGCAGGACGTCCGTACAGAAACTGGGCTGGGTTGCAACTGAGATCTTTTGCAAAATTGAGATCGTTCCCGGTCATCAAAATCGTCTCATACTTTAGGATGCGAGAGTCTGTTAACCAGCGGTGAGCCTTCTGAGCCAGTATGGCACTAACCGAATGTGGGGAGTATACTGTGATCCTTCCTCCAAAGGTAAGTTTTCAGGCCTCTTCTACTAACATTGCCGTAGCTGCCACTGCCTGTATACAGGTCGGCCATCCACATGACACAGGGTCTAACATTTTTGACAAAAATGCAACCGGCTGACGTTTCCCTGCCCGCAGCTGAGTGAGCACACCCTGGGCAATTCCGCCGGCGCTATTAACATATAACTGGAACGGTTCCTTCAGGGTGGGTAAAGCCAATACCGGAGCTCGAATCAGTTTATTTTTAATAATATTAAATCGCTGCTCCTCCTCATCTGACCAGTCCACCTTTTGTCCTTCTTGTCCCAGTTTGTCGTACAAAAATTTTACTAAAGTGGTGTAACTTTCAATCCATATCCGGCAATACCCTACTAGTCCCAGGAATTGTCTGACTTCCTTCTTCGTCCTGGGTATTGGCATACCCGTAATTCCTGATATTCGTTCTGGCGTGATACGGCGGTGCCCCTTACTGACTTGATGGCCCAGATATCTTACTTCTCGCTCCACAAACTGGAGTTTTGTCCTGGAGACGCGTAGACCCTGTTTCCCCAGGAAGTTCAACAGGGCAACGGTGTCTGCTCGTACCTCCTCTTCTCTTGGTCCTGAGAGTAAGAGATCATCGACATATTGGAGCAATTGATTCTCCGCGTTACACTGAAATCCTTCTAAGATCTGCTCCAGTATTTGTCCAAACAAATTGGGTGACTCCGTGAATCCCTGCGGCAAGACCGTCCATCTTAACTGTCGCTTTCGTCCTGTGAAGGGATTCTCCCATTCAAAGGCAAAAAGGTTCTGACTTTCTTCGTCAAGGGGGCAACTCCAAAAAGCATCCTTCAGATCTATTACGCTGAACCATTCATGTTCGGGGGGAATTTTACTCATTAACGTGTAGGGATTAGGTACCACCGGGTATCTAGCCTGGACTACTTCATTCAACCCCCGCAGGTCTTGCACCAGCCTATATGTCCCGTCCGGCTTCCTCACAGGGAGTATTGGAGTATTGAAAGGGGACATGCATTCCTCCAGTAGTCCATCTGTGATTAATCTTTCTATCACAGGTTGTAACCCCTCCCGTCCTTCCATAGCAATCGGGTATTGTTTCCTTCTTACCGGGCCTCTTCCTGGTAACATGGTGATTTGGAGAGGTTTGATGTTTAGAGCCCCTCTGTTCCCCTCTCGGTACCAAACTTCCGGGTCTATTTGTTGATCATCTTCTTCGGTGAGGGCGAACAACCTTACCACCATTTCCCCGTTACTTGGTACCGTTCCGATCCCTAGTTTGACCTGCAAGTCTCTTCCTAACAAATTAAATCCCGCCGATGGCAGTAGAAGGAGGTCTCGTTTAGTAGTTCTGTTTTCATATCCAATTTCCACGTCCTCTACCACTGGGACTTGTAATTTCTGTCCTCCAATTCCAGATACCCCCATAACTTTTCCTCCTGCTCGGGTGCCGGGGGGTATTTGGATTATACTTGATCTTTCGGCTCCCGAGTCCACCATAAATGTGATCTCCGATCCTTGGGGCCCTACTTTCAAGTTTACCAGGGGTTCCTGTCGATAGTCCTTTTGCCCCAAGGGTAGGAACCCCCGACCTCCCTAACCTTCCTCCATCAGGGCGTACGACCTCACCTCCCGCTTGTAGCGGGAGCACTCCCGTTTAAAATGTCCCTCTTCATTACAATAGTAACATCTGAGTGTCCTCTTCGTTTCCCTGTCGCGGTCTCGCGTTCCTCCACTCTTCCTTTGTTCCGGCCATGGTTCTCTTTTCCTCTGCTCTTGCCACGACTCTCCCCTTTCCTGTTTCTGCCACGGCTCACCCTTTTCCTTTCTTCCAGTTGTCATTTGTTGCATCGTTTGCATCATTATCTTTGTCGCCTTCCTTTGCTTCTCATTGTCCCTTCTCACAAACACCTTTTGCGCCTCTCGTAGTAATTCACTTAAAGATTTACTATCCCAATCATCCATTTTCTCTAACTTCTTTCGTATGTCCGGCCAGGCCTTTGATAAAAACTCTACCCGTATGAGTTGTTGCCCCACGTCCGTCTCAGGGTCCACACTAGCAAACTGCTGCACATTCTTCCTAATCCTGTCTAGGAAGTCCGTAGGGGTTTCCTCCGGGTTTTGATGATTACCAAAGGCCTTGGTAAAATTGTGCCCCTTCGGGGCTGCGTGTCTTATTCCTTTTATCCAATATTCCCGCATGTCTCTCATGTTGCGCCGTCCTCCCTCCGTGTTCTTATCCCACTCGGGGTCGGTGAGGGGAAACTTCTGCTCCCCTCCTTCTCCCCCCTCTCTCTCCCAGACCAAGAGCGCAGCTTGTCGTATCATCTGACGCTCCTGGCTAGAGAACAATGTTTTCATGATGGAACACATCTCTTCCCACGTGTAAGTATTCGGACCCAGGAACTGATCCAATTGTTCAGCAAGTCCCATGGGGTCCTCTAGTAGACCCTTCATCTCCCTCAGGTAATTCCGTACTTCAGTACTCGTCAAGGGAACGTTCACATATCCCGTCCTTCCTTCCTCACCCCCCATGGGCACTTCCCGGAGTGGATTCATTCTTGCAATCGAGGCAGGGTTTTGTCTGTGACCCTTTTCAGCTTGAGATCTGGTCTGTACCCCTGAGGTAGTTTGTGATTCCTCCCCATCTTCTTCCCCTTCCCCTGAATCGTCGTCACCCGAAGGAACATTCTGTGGGGCAGACGGGGTCACGTCGGGCGGCGGTAAGTGATCTAAAGGGTCCCATTCTTTCTGCCCTTTCGAATCTTTATTAGTTACCTGCATTTGGCAAGATATCGTAACCGGTAGCCAACAAAGGGCATAATCACTTTCTTCCAGATTAACATCAGGTTTTGAATTGACATATAAAATGAGGGCTTGCCGGACCCAGTCTTCGTCAGTACCGAATCTAGGCCACCACACTGAGTCGCCCTTAATAGGTTTCTGGGACCACTTTTGACAGTATTTTACCATCTTCCTTTTAGATTTTCCCTTTCTTCCAGCCTGATCCCAATTATTTAGCATTTTCCCTAACGGACTATCGTCAGGTACCCCGGGGTATGTGTCATTGTCCCTGTTTAAGCCTACCTTTCCCTTAATCACCTTCGATCCCTTATTTCCCATTTCCGAGGACTTCGTATTTTTCCCGTGATAATCTATCACAATGTAGCCAATTCCCGGACCTTCAGTCCCGTGATCTCCCAGGTTCCTTTGCAGGCACCCCCGGTCTTTGGATTCCTGTGTCCTACGTCTCTGTGACACAAATCACAGGCACCCCGTAGGTACACGTTCCTCCTCAAACACGGTCTCTGCAAAATCCCTCACAGGCGAGCCCCGGTCTCTAGATTCCTGAGTCCCACGTCTCTGTAGAAAAAATCCACAGGCACCCCGTAGGTACCCAGTCCTCCGGAAACACGGTCCCCGCAAGGTTTTCTTACCTGGGTTCGGTGCACCGAAATTACTCGATCGTTAACCGTCCCCACTGCCTCGGGTACACCCCTCCTTTGTTTTCCTGAGCCTCCCGGATATCACTCGCTCAAGCCGCGCGGGGCGACAAGCAAGGAATCAGGGACTGCTGAACTCAGCAGGGTGCACCTTCTCCGATATCCTTCCTCAACTCCCCTCGCGGCCGGAGTGTTGATCCCGGATGACGAGTCCCCAAGTTGTTAGAAACGAAAATCGCTTCTCAATAATCGCTCTAGACAAATTCAGGAAAACAAAGTTTTATTAACAAGTCAAGTCTGCAGAGTCGGGCACCCTTAAAGAAAAGGCGCGCCGAGGCTTACAAAGTCTCCATTATTTATAGGACAAGTCCCTCCTCTCCTTGGCTCCAACAAGCCATGAGGTTCACATTCTTAAAAACATCATTATTTTTATCACAAAGTCTGCAACAAAAGGCTCCAGAGTCTCCAAAGTTTGTTGTTTTTCTCACCCTGTAGTCTTATCAGTCAAAAGCTTTAATCTGAAACAGATGTCTCAAGTCGTACTCCCATCCTGGAGTCTTATAAGCCAAGGACTCATCCTTCTCTGCTGTGTGAATGGCTTCATTAATCAAGAGCCTGCTTGCTTTTACTATCGCTCACAAATTGTCAGCATTCTGCACAATTTAAACTACTCTACTTTTGAGTAGATAAAATGGTTGTTAGAAAAGAAACAAAGGTTTTGTCTTTTATTATAGATCAGTCTGTGGTCCAGGCACATCTTAAAGTTTAAACCGAAATTACCTCTCACATTCTGTAATCTTGGTTAAAACAACAGATAGAATTTTATGTTCCAGTGCGATAAGTATGAGAGAAGATCAAATACTTCTTCAGTAAAATAAACAAATGCTACTTGATGTTATTTATCGATTTTTAATTACTAGTTAGTTTATGAATTGTATGAGATCTGATTTTAGCTTTCCAGTCATCTATTTATATTGAATGTGACATTGCAATGGTGTGAAAATATCAGGTTGTGTTCATTTTAAAGTTGGGTTTGCAAACTCTCACTTATCCCAGAAATTGCATGATGGTTTAAGAACGTTTCACTCAGCAATCCTCGTAAATATCAAAAACTGTCTGATTTTAAATCAGATCATTCGCATCCAATTATCAATCTGTTCCTAATTCATGTAAATATCTCAATTTTATCGTAACCAATGTTCACACTAAACAGAGCTACACAAAGACTTTCATCACCATCTGTTTATTGTTCAGTAGAATAACCTGAGTAAGTACCTTATTGCTCCTGAAACCAATAACAACAGTAAGCATTTGTTTACTATTCCATGCAACAAGTGCAATTGATATCTTCTATGTCAGTTCAGTAGTTCAAGATGATTTATATTGCTTAAAACAATGCTTCTAATTTATCATGGATATTGACTCGAATACAATCATGCAAACAACAAACATTTTGTCATTCTAAAAATCTGTAAGTTTACTTATTTTAAATTTGTGTGCAAGAGTTTTTTCAAATTTTTATTGTATAATTCAGCAAACCTAAATTTTGAATTTGTGGAAGTCTCCATTTTTGCAAAACAGAAGTAGTCTTCAGTTTATATAACACATTAAATGACTGTTTTATTTTCAAATCATGCACTCTACAAAATGATTATTGGTTTCATTTCATTGTAAGAAAAGAAATGCTTTGAACATGTTTTTTTTGTCTTTTCTATTCCAACATTATTCATCATTGTACAATAATGACACAATTAGAGGAGATACATGTTAGGAAGGAAGATGTGTTGGATATTTTGAACAACTTGAGGATAGACAAGTCCCCCGGGCCTGATGGGATATATCGTGGGATTATGTGGGAAGCAAGAGAGGAAATTGCAGTACCGTTGGCAATGATCTTTTCATCTTCACTGTCAACGGGGGTGGTACCAGGGGACTGGAGAGTGGCGAATGTTGTGCCCCTGTTCAAAAAAGGGAATAGGGATAACCCCGGGAATTACAGGCCAGTTAGTCTTACTTCAGTGGTAGGTAAAGTAATGGAAAGGGTACTGAGGGATAGAATTTATGAGTATCTGGAAAGGCACTGCTTGATTAGGGACAGCCAGCATGTATTTGTGAAGGGTAGGTCCTGCCTTACAAGTCTTATTGAATTCTTTGAGGAGGTGACCAAGCATGTGGATGAGGGTAGAGCAGTGGATGTAGTATACATGGATTTTAGTAAGGCATTTGATAAGGTTCCCCATGGTAGGCTTATGCGGAAAGTCAGGAGGCATGGGATAGAGGGAAATTTGGCCAATTGGATAGAAAACTGGCTAACTGGTCGAAGTCAGAGAGTGGTGGTAAATGGTAAATATTCAGCCTGGAGCCAAGTTCCAAGTGGAGTTCCGCAGGGATCAGTTCTGGGTCCTCCGCTGTTTGTAATTTTTATTAATGACTTGGATGAGGGAGTCGAAGGGTGGGTCAGTACATTTGCAATTGGTGGAGTTGTGGATAGTGAGGAGGGCTGTTGTCGGCTGCAAAGGGACTTAGATATGATGCAGAGCTGGGCTGAGGAGTGGCAGATGGAGTTCAACCCTGCCAAGTGTGAGGCTGTCCATTTTGGAAAGACAAATAAGAATGCGGAATACAGGGATAACGGTAGGGTTCTTAGTGAGTTGGAAGAACAGAGGGGATCTTGGGGTCTATGTTCATAGATCTTTGAAAGTTGCCAGTCAGGTGGATAGAGGTTGTAAGAAGGCCTATGGTGTATTAGCGTTCATTAGCAGAGGGATTGAATTCAAGAGTCGTGAAGTGATGTTGCAACTGTACAGGACTTTGGTTAGGCCACGTTTGGAGTACTGTATGCAGTTCTGGTCGCCTCACTTTAGGAAAGATGTGGAAGCTTTGGCGAGGGTGCAGAGAAGATTTACCAGGATGTTGCCTGGAATGGAGAATAGGTCGTAAGAGGATAGTTTGAGAGTGCTCGGCCTTTTGTCGATGGAACGGCGAAGGATGAGGGGTGACTTGATAGAGGTTTATAAGATGATCAGAGGAATAGATAGAGTAGACAGTCAGAAAAATTTTTGCCCGGGTACAACAGAGTGTTACAAGGGGACATAAATTTAAGGTGAAGGGTGGAATGTATATGGGGAGATGTCAGGGGTGGGTTCTTTATCCAGAGAGTGGTGGGGGCATGGAATGCGCTGCCTGTGGGAGTGGTAGAGTCAGAATATTTGGTGACCTTAAGCGGCAATTGGATAGGTACATGGATGGGTGCTTAAGCTAGGGCAAATGTTCGGCACAACATCGTGGGCCGAAGGGCCTGTTCTGTGCTGTATTGTTCTATGTTCTATTTATACCCCTTTTAGTGAAGCAAACTTGTGCCAGGAGTCAGAGCAGGTAGGGGAGCTCCTTAATGAGTACTTGGCTTCAGTATTCACGAGTGAGTGGGACCTTGTTCCTTGTGAGGATAACGTGAAACAGGCTGATATGGTCGAACAGGTTGATGGTAAGACGGAGAATGTGCTGATCATGTTGAAAAACCATGGGGATAGATAAGTCTCCTCGGCCAGAAAGGATATAACTTTGATTGTTATGGGTAGTGAGGGAAGGGATTACTGTGTTTTGGCGATGATCTTTGCATCCTCACTGTCCGCTGGAGTCATACCAGATGATTGGAGAGTGGCAAACGTTATTCCCTTATTCAAGAAAGGCAATCAAGATAATCCTAGGAATCATCGATGAGTCAGTCTTACAGCAGTTGTGGGCAAATTGTTGGAGAGAATTCAGAGAGACAGGATTTATAATTATTTGGAAAGGCATAGATTGATTAGAGATGGTCAGCATGCCTTTGTGAGCGGCAGGTTATGCCTCAGAAACCTTATTGAATTATTTGAGACAAATTATGTGACAAGCACATTGGGGAGGACAGAGCAGTGGATGTGGTGTATGTGGATTTTAGCAATGTGTTTGGTAAGGTTCCCCATGGAAGGTTTATTCAGAAATGAGGCACGGGATACAGGGTTATCCTGATAACATGATTGAATGTTGAGACATTTGTGTTATAGACTGCAAGGGGGTGAGTGAGAGAGAAATAAATTTTAAAAAAAGCAGAAAGGAAAGGAACTGGTGGGCAGAGGAGCTCCAACTAGTTTCTCATCCCGCCAACATCATATTCGGTGAGCTGGAGCGCAGACTAGTCAAGCAACGGCCTGACACAGTTACACATGTAGAATCATGCCTTCCAATGTCCCAGACACCACCATGACCATCCTTGTATATCCTATCCCACCAGCAGGACATGGATGTAACGGAAATGCTGGAACATGCAGGGCTATGGACTAAGGTCTGCAGAATGGGATCAATGCAATTTATTTGACATTTCTCCAGAATATTAAACTCCAGTCCATTTTGAAAATTTATTAACATCATCAGACTTGAACTCCAAATGTCAGAAAAAAATCAGAAATTTACAGCACATGTCGAGGTCACTTGGCCCATCTTGTATGTGTTGATTGTAATAGAACTACCTAGGCTTTACAACGTTCTGTACTCACCGATGAGAGCAACAATTTAGACTGTGTACTATGCCCTCTATATTGTTATAATCTGTTTTTAAAATGTATTTCTTTGACAGCTGCACACCTTGTTTCCTGGTTTCTTTCCAGCCCTAACTCCATTCCGCGTGGCCTTGAGGGACTACAATTTCTGTTATTTAATCTCTCCTGCCTTCCCCGAGTGTGACAGACTGTCTTTTCGTCCTTGTCTCACCCCCAACTTGCTCACAAACTGTTACATTTCTGATGGTTCCCAGACCTCTGTGACTTCACTGTGCCCCCGGGTCAGTGGCGTGAGTTTTGAATTCTCTTTCTCCAGAAATAATTGGAAATCTTTCTGGCTGCAGTTTCCCCCAGATTTTATTTTTAAAAACAGAGCATTTGTGTCAGGAGGAGGCCATTCATCCGAGCATTTGGATGTAATCTGTGACCTGTCCACAGATGTGCAGCTTCACTGGATTGACCATGTTAACATAGCCTGGAGTGTGCAGGTTCGGCGGGTTGGGTTAGCCATGATAAATGTGGGGTTATGGGGGTAGGGTGGGAGAGCAGTTCATTGTAGGCTCGATGGGCCAAATAGCGTCTTTCTGCCACTACGGGATTCTCTGATTCTAACTAGTTGTGATTGTCGTCACATTTTTCTCATGCCAGGTTCATTCAGCTCAGGTACACACGCTGTCTTGGTGTTTCTGTGGGTGCTCACTCACTCCTTTCCTTCAGCTTTACAGCAATTTCACATAGTACGTGAGGGTGAGAATGAATTTGTAAACACAATGGGAAACAGCTGACCATCCAGCTCAGTCTCCTTTTCCTGCTGTGTTCCAATCCCCTTTGATGACTTTACCTCGAAGAACTATATCTAAGTCCTCCTTTGGCCTCACTGCCTTTTGTTCTAGTGATGTCACTGTGTTACTGTGTGGGTGTAGGCAGGAGTAATGTGATGGTGCTGCCTCCTGAAGGATGCACTCAGCACCCCTCATCATCCTGCAGTAACATCAACCGGGTTTCAGCAACTAGAGATAGAAACCATTTCCAGGATATGGGCATCACTGGCTCAGCCAGCATTTATTCCCCATCTCTAGTTACCCTTGAGAACATGGTAGTGAGCTGCTGTCTTGAACCAATTGCAGTCCATTTGGTGCAGATAGACCGACAATGCTGGGAGGGAGAGTGTTGCAGGACTTTGGCTGAGTAATTCTCCATCTTTGGTTTGTCAAATTCTGGATAACTCAATCACGATTGGCACATGATTTTGAGATTTCAGTCTTCAAATCTTCACCATCTAGCACCCTATATAAATGAATAAGTACAGATTAGAAATTTAGAACAGACAATTCTAGTTTCTCTGGAATATTTTTCCCCTTTATTCCCCCGAAGCTGTAACCCTCCAGCCCACTACTCTCTCCCACCATTCTGACTCTGCTACCCCCTAAAGTGCACCCTCCCAATTTTCATGGAGTTACTGATAAACTGATCCATGCCACCACTTCCCGTCCCTGGTTAGACTCTGCACCCTTTCTGGATTCACTTCCTTTCCCTTCAGTTGCTGCAAGTCAATAATGTAACAGCAGAATGAAACAAAAGGAAACAGACAGGGAGGTGGCAGATCCTGGACAGAAGACGAACCTTCAGTCTGGGAGAATGGGTCAGATCCTTCTTTGTTTCCCATTGGTCAATTCCCAGTGTTATGACAAGTTGGGAATGGAACTTGGTCCCATGTGGGTGTAGTCACACTTTGACGCCCCAACAAATCAATACTACAAGCAGATGAATCCCTTCGCCAGACAATCAAAGTGTGAAATGCTTTCTGCTACTTACCCCAAAGCACATGCTCCAAAACCCGCCGACATTCTGTACGTGTACAGTACTGGTTTTCCCCGCACATTTGTGGTCCCTGCCTCAGGGACTGTGGGTGTTGTAGCCCCCAAGAAGCCTCTGGAGACCTGTCTCTGAAAAGTGAAAGAAAGTGTGGGCTGGAGGGTGTTGTGTATAGGATATCCATTCAGACACACAGGACATGTGGGCTGTCACTGGGTTTTACAGAGACATCTGCTTAGATAACCCGATTTCTGACGTAAGAAATACACATTCAGCCAATTGCGGGGTGGGGAGGTTAATAATGGGCAGCAGATTTTAAGCAGAGGTGGCTCAGTGGCTAGCACTGCTGCCTCACAGCTTCAGGGACCCGGGTTTGATTCCAGCTTGAGGCAACTGTGTGGAGTTTACACATTCTCCCCATGTCTGCATGGTTTTGTTCGGTGCTCCAGTTTCCTCCCACAGTCCAAAGATGTGCAGGTGAGGTGGATTAGTCATGCCAAATTGCCCACTGGGTCCATGCATGAGCCGGTTAGGCAATTAACAATGGGAAATGCAGGGTTACAGGGAATGGATGGGTCTAAATGGGATGCTCATCATAGGGTGTGGACTCGATGGGTGAATACCCTGTTTCTGCACTATAGGGACTATTCTATTCTCATGAAGAAGAATGTACCTATCTCGATGTGTTTGAACCTATGGAATTCGCTATTCAAAATGTGGTGGATGCCAGGACATGAGCAAATTTAACGAAGAGATACAGATTTTTAATTTGCAATGAGTTTAAGGGTGAGAGAGAACAGGCGGGAAAATCCATCTGAGACCGAAGTGAGTTCAATCCTCATGGTATTAAATGGTGGAGCTGGTTCGAAGGGCTGCATTGCCTCTCCTGTGCCCAGTGCTTATCTTCTTCCGGTAATAACTGGAAAGCTGAATCCAAAACTCACCACCTTCACCAAAGATTTTCGGAAAAAGCAGGATAGTTAGGTGGATTAGCGTTCCAAACTTAGATAGTGAGGAAGCATGTATGAGATAATGATTTTGCAATTTTACACTGAGGGGAGACAGTGATTTATGGTTTTCGATTGTGTAGGACATTCACAGCGTCCAGAATACTCCGTTGTGAATATCTATCCTGTACTTTATTACAAAGCCAAGGTCTCTGACAATGAAACCCAAAACACCCAGGAAACATCGCCTCACCTCGTAATCGGATAAAAAACTTGTGATAAGTCTGGTTGAATTTAGAACACAGATGGAAAGCGGGAAGATTAAATCCAATCCCAAGATCCTGTGCTTAAACAAAGGAGACTACAATAGGATGAGGCAGGAGTTGGCTAATGTAGACTGGAAGCAAAGACTTTACGGTGGGATAGTTGACAGACAGTGGAGGAATATCAAAGAATTTTTCGAAGTGCTCAGCAAAAGTATATATCAGTGAAAAGGAAGGACTGCTGGAAAGGGAGTAATCTGCCATGGGGGTCTAACGAAATAAGGGAGTCTACCAAAGTGAAATAGAAGGCATACAAATTGGCAAAAACACCAAGAAAAAATTAGGAGATTAAAAAAAACTTCAAAGATCAACAGAAAGTTTGATGGGATTGGGGATAAAAAGTGATGAGTAGCTATCCCCAGGGCCAGAATAGCAGTTTACACTGCTAGAGGGAAACCTATTGTGTGGGGGACATATGGCCTCTGTAATTGTTGAAGCACTTAACTGTTACCATAGAGATAATCCTGATCAAGTTACAAATCACAGCACACTCCAAAAGCTTGTAATTCCAAATAAACCTGTTGGACTATAACCTGGTGATGTGTGGTTTTTAAACTTTGTCCACCCCACCCCAACCCCAGCTCCTCCACATCAGAAACCTGATACACAGCCCCTCTGAAACTGAAGCGCCTGTCAGGTACTTGAGGGAGCCACGGGGTCGTGGGGGGACGGATGTGTGGTTTAACCACAAAGAGCTGAACTGAACTAGCCTTTTGAACTGCCGTTGTCATGGAGATAATATTGAGAGACAGTCTGTATTCAAAGTCACAAACCACAAAAGGTAGAAGAATGGGAGCCATCCATTGGACCTGATGCTGCCGAAAGGCATTTTGCACGTAAAATATCCAGGTAACTACCATGTCTCATCAATAAAGTCTCAAAGAAGACCTCTCAGAGTTCTGTGCCTAGTTATTCCTATCCAGCAGGGCTCAGGAATATGAGTACACAGCAGTCAGTCTTCACAGTGGAGAACACGAAGAACATGCCAGTAATTGATAAGCAAACTGAGGAAGGTGAGGACTTTGAAACGACCATTATCATGAAAGAGTTAGAGCTGGGCAAGTTAATGGAGCTAAAGGTACACAAGTCTCCTTGCCCTGATGGAAAAAATCCCAGTATACCAACAGACTTAGTGGGAGAAATGATAAATACACTTCGAGTTGTAGAATCCTACAACAGAGACAGGCCCTTTGGCCCAAACTGGCCCATAATGACCAGAATGTCCATCCACGCTAACCCCATTTCCCTGCACTTGGCCCATCTGCTTCTGACCCTTTGCTATCTATGTATTTGTCCAAATACCTTTTACATGTTGTTAATGTACCCACCTCAACCACTTCCACTGGCAGCTCATTCCATATACATACCACCCTCTGTGTAAAACAGTTGCCCCTCAGGTTCCCTTTTATTCTTTCTCCTCTAACCTTAAACTGATGCCCTACAGTCCTTGGTTCCCTGGGAAAAAGACTGAGTGCATTCACCTTACCCATGTCTCTCATGACCTTATACACTTCTGTAAAATATTCCCCCTCTGTTTCCTCTGCTCTAAACAAAAAAGTACTCGCTTGTCCAACCTCTCCCTGTAACTCAGACCCCTGAGACCTGGCATCATCCTTGTAAATTTCTTCGGCACCTTTCCAGTTGAATAACTGAAACCTACAGTGCACTCATCACATTTCCCGTGTTTCCCCACGGCACTGGAACCGACGTGACAACGCCAATGGATTACAATCCATGATCGATAATTCACTCCGTTACAACAATCCCATTTTCATAGCTTTTTCCATGATGCAGGAATCCTTTTGTCTTTCTGGTTTCATGGTAAATTGCCCTCATACAAAACCAATCTGTGGCTAAACTGTTCCTGGGAAATGTGCCATGATTTTTTTAAACGTTCAAAAACCAATGAAATCTCTCTCCACAGTCCCCACGCTAACATGGACTTCGCTGTCTCAGTACTTTTTTCCAGTCACACTGACATTTGAAATATTCGTCCACGGACAGAATGCACACCTTTCCATCCAGATGAAAAGGCCAATGATATTCATATCGGCACGGATCCAGAAAATGAAGGTCAATTTGAATTTCTCAACTACTAATCCCTCCTTTCAGTACTCTACAACAGTGAAAACAGCAAGTGCTGGAGATCCTCAGCTGGTCTGGCAGCATCTGAAATGGTGACAGATGCAGGAAACATTGCAGCCTTGAAGAAATGTTTCGATGATCACACCAGGCATGTGTGCTTGCTGACCAATATGGAGAATATGGAGGCATTGTATTCAACAGTTTTATACCAGAGACTCTGACCCCATTTTATTCCGTATTTCTCCGAGATTCCCTCTTCTCAGAAGCAGGCAGGAGTGGGAAGCAGTGGAGAATGTAAATGATGTGCGACCTTCCTAGTGAGAGGATTCGAGTACCGGAGCAGGGATCCCTTTCTGCAAGGGCCTTGCTGAGACCGCACCTGGAGTACTGTGTGTACCTTTGTTCCCCTTTCCCAAGGAGAGCTATCCTGGCTATTGAGAGAGAGTAAAGGTGGGTCATCAGCCTGACTTCTGGGATGTGAAGATAGTTAAGGGCAGCAGATCCTGGAAGTCAGGGTCAATATAATGTGGATCTGGAAAAGCGCAGCAGGTCAGGCAGCATCAGAGGAGCAGAAAGGTTATTGATTTGGTCAGGACCCTTTGTCAGTCCCGATGAATAGTCCTGACCCGTAACGTCAACTTTCCAACCCCATCGTATTCATGCTGGTTATCAAGCTCCTATTTATTGTAGTCCCACGTTCTGGCACTCAGCGTGTAACTGATATTGTAGTGCTTGGTGTGACCTGTTCAAGGCTGCAGTGTTTCCTGCATCTGTCACCATTTCAGATGCTGCCAGACCAGCTGAGGATCTCCAGCATGTTTTGGTTTTATTGCAGATTTCCACCATTTTGCTGAAGCACATGGAGACAGAGAGCTGTACAACTCCATATTTTGTTGACTCTGATTCCTGGGATGTCAGGACTGATGGATGAACAGGGACTCAATCTTCGTTTAATCCTCCTTTCCTTTGCCTTTCTGAGCTGCTGGCTACATCACTCATATTCTACCTCCCATTCCCTGACCTGAATCTGACCCATCTAAGCCTACACTTTAATTCCCATCCCCCTGTCAGACTAGTTACAACCTCACCAATGGGACTGGCAATAGCCCCCACCAGGGGATTTCTCCCAGCTCTGCCCAGGGGTAACCGGTCAGGCTGGTACAGGTCCCACCCAGAAACAGTCCCAGTACCTGAAAGAATCTAAAGCCTTCTTTGGTACATCATTTCCCCAACCACATATCCAGCTGATCTGCCCTCTTATTCATGCTCTCACGAGCACAAGGCAAGTCTCGCCTTATTGCATTTTAGGAGATACTTTTTAATGCATCGCTGATCTCCCTATATCCAGCTTTCAGGCCCTCATCCCTTTGTTTAGCAATGTCATTGGTATCTATGTGTTCCACAACCACCGACTTTACCCTCCACCTCCAGAATGTCCTGCAGCCGCTCCATGATATCGCGGATCCTAGCTCCAGGAGGTAACGTACTATCCTGGATTCATGTCTGTGGCCACTGCAGTGCCTGCCCTAACCCTGACCATTAAATCCCCTGTCACTTTAGCCGTGTTTCCTCTCTTTCCTCCCGCTCTGTGCAGCAGAGCTCTCTGTGGTGTCATGAACCTGGCTGTTGCTGATTTCCCGAGAAGCCGCCCCACCCATTTCCACCCTTACAGAATCCCAGGCAGTATACAGTAACTGTTTGAGAAGAGCATGACCACTGAGAACTCCTGAACTCCCTTCCTGAGCCTTTTACTTGATTTGATGGTCACCCATTCCCTTTCTTCCTGTGTAACCCTCACCTGCAGTGTGACTAAATCACTAAACTTGCTGTCCGTAACATTCTAAGTATCGCAGATGCTCCACAGTGAGTCCACTCTCAGCTCCAACTCTGAAAAGCAATTTCCCAGTGACTGCAGATGGACGCACTTCCTGCACACACAGCCATCAGGGACACTAGAAGCGTCCCTTATTTCCCACATTGTGCAAGAGGAGCACACCACGGCTCTGAGGTGCCCTGTCACAACATCTCTCTACATTCATCTAGTTACTCCCATTAAGATAATTTAAATGAGTGAACAACCTTCCTTCACTTCAAACATGTCCATTATAATAACAAAAAAAAATCTTTACTTAAGCTGATATGTCATACTTTAAAAACTTAAATACTCCGCAGATATCACTGACAAATTGGCTATTCCCATTGGGACTGTGAATTTCTGAAAGGCCTGAACTAAAACTGAGTTTCAGCTTCACCTTCTCCCTGTCTCACCTCACTATTTACACCCAACTCCAAAACACTCTCATTGAGCCAAGCAGCACTCTTAGTGCAGCCCTGTCATTTTCATTGTCTGCTCACATCTACACTTCCCTCAGCCACCTGTACTATTCCAATGCATCTCAATGGGAGCTCAGGACCAGCACTGCATCTTTCAGTTCAGTCCTTTGTAACCCCAGAGTCAAAATGGACTTCAGCAGTTTCTGAATGAATAGACAGTTGTCAGAATCTGGAAAGTTCCACCTGAAGTGGTGCTGGAATTTGAGTCCACAAGGAATTTCGATGAGAAATTTGCAGGGAATTGGAAGTAGGGAGTTTACAGATTAACATTATAAATGGATGATTGAGACTAAATCTGACAGTTCCTGCAAAATGATGAGGTGTAATATGGATAAATCTGTGCTCTCTCTCAGGCCAATACCTCCTTCCACAGCTGCAGGGCCAAGAATTGAACACATACCCCAAGGTATGGCGGCCATAACCCAGGTCCTCTCACTGCCTGAGGCCCAAGCCATCTTCCCCTTTTCTGCAAACGTGGGACCAAGAGTTTATAATTCAGACTAACGACCTGCACAGAGTGTAACTAAACCATCCCAGTCTACATTGATACATTTCATCTGGTTTCTGCTGCTACTCTCCCCTTTCCGCCTCCTGCACACACCAAGGGTCATCATGGGTCCAGTGACCCTTCCTCAGAACCGATGACAGCTGGGAAAATTAGAATCCCTTCAGGAAACAGGTCCTTCGGCACAACAATTCCACACCCACCCTCCGAAGTTAATCCCACCCAGACCCATTCCCCTATCCTATTACTTACCAATTCCCCAGTCTAATGCACATCCCTGAACACTACAGGAAATTTAGCTGTGCTAATTCATTTGACCTACACATCTTTGGACTGCAGAAGATGGGGTAAAAGAGTAACTAATAGGTGGGGACAGAGCCCAAAGAGACACAGGAACATTTGGAAAGACAAAGGAGTGGGAATTTGGAAAGCTGTTAATGGAGGAGACAGGAACCTTCGAGCATCTCAGTGGCGGTGGTGGAAATGGTGTCTGATGATCTACATTGTGCCGCCAAAAAGACCCCGAGCTTCCAGTTGCCTGCTCTTTAACACACAAGACTGTTCCCTGTCCAACATCTCTGCCTCATGCTTACTGCAGTGTTCAAGTGAAGCTTGATGCAAGCTGGAAGAACACTTCAGAACATACCAAATGGCTTCCTAGTTCAAGGACTGCAATTTCCCTTCACATGTGGTCAACAATGCCCTCCAGTGTATCTCCTCCACTTCCCACACCACTGCCCTTGAACCCCACCCCTTCAAATGCAACAAAGATGGAATCCCACCATCCTCACCTTTCACCCAGATACAACGTATCATCCTCTGCTATTTCCACCATCAGATCCAACCACCTGAGATATATTTCCCTCCCCACCCCTTTCAGCATTCCACAGAGACCATACCCTCTGTGACTTCCACGTTAGGTCACGCTCCCCACCAACCCACCCTCCACTCCAGGCACCTTCGCTTGCCACTGCAAGAGGTGGAAAACCTGTGCCCACACCTTCCCCTCACCTCCCTCCGAGGCACCACAGGATCCTCCCAAATCCAGCATAGATTTGCCTGCCCACCCAAACACCTCACCAATTGTGTCCTTTGCTCTCAGGATGCCAAATTGTGGAATATTTCAGGGAACACTTCTGGGACACATGCACCAACCAACCCCATCGCCCTGTGGCCGACCACTTCAGCTACCCGCCCACACCCCCCACCCCGCCGCCACGCTGCCAAGGACATGCAAGTCCTCCACCACAAATCCGAGCCACCCGACACCTGGAGGAAGAACACCTTGGGAACTTTCAACCACACGGCATCAAGGTTTCCTCATCTCCCCTCCCCAACCTTAACTCAGATTCAACCCACCAACTCGGCACAACCCTCTTGAACAGTCGCACCTGTCCATCTTCCTTTCCAATTATCCATTCCACCCTCTCACCACTACCCCCCATCTACAACCAACTATTGCCTCCCGAGCTCCCTTCCCCCAACCCCAACCTCCCCTCCCTATTTATCTCTCAGCCGTATTCCACCACCCACATTTCTGATGAAGTGCTGACATGCCCAATACGTCAACTCTCCTGCTCCTTGGATGCTGCCTGACCTGCGGTGCTTTTCCAGCACCACACTTTAACATAAGCTGGAAGAACAACACCTCATCTTCCACTCGGGGACCCTGCAATCATCTGGCTTCAACATCAAATTCAATAATTTTAGGTCCTGAACCCTCCCACGTCCTAGTGTCTTTGCCCCCTACCCCACATACCAGGCCTTGTTATTACGTAGCCTTCCATTGCACATTATCTATGGTTAGTCACTAACAGTCCCCATAATCAGCTATTCACCCTCCTGCTCAGATCGTTATCCACTCCTTTGTCCAACTGCTCTTATCTCTCTCTTTGGACTCTATCCCCCCTATCATTTACTCCTTAACCCCTACCTTTTGCATAAAAACCAACATTCTTTTCTCAGTAACATCAGTTCCTGAGGAAGCGTCACTGGATCGAAAATGCGAACCGATTTCTCTTCACAGATGCTGCCAGATCTGCTGAGCTTTTCCAGTACCTTCTGGTTACTGTGTGTGATTTACAACATCCGCAGTTCTTTTGGTTCTAATTTACCCGGAGTATCTAATTCAGGTCCAACAGACTGAAACAGTGTTTATCAACCTTCCCAGTCCACACTAACTCCATCTCTCTCCCATTATCTGCTGTCTCTCCCACTCCTTCACATTCAGTCCCCCCTCACAGTGACACTGCGCCTGCAAAGCTGATGGGCATGTGTTGGCCTGCTGGACCCACCCCTCATTCACTCCCATTGGCCCACTCTCCTATTGGTCTGAAGCTGTGTCAATCAGCCAGGCCCCATTGTGACCTGAGTGGTGGGATCCTCCCAGGTGTCTCAAAGGCTGAGGAGTGACCTCATAGAGGTTTATAAAATCAAGAGGGGCATGGGTAGGATAAATAGACAAGGTCGTTGCCCTGGGGTGAGGGAGTCCGGAATGAGAGGGCATAGGTTTAAGATGAGAGGGGAAGAATTTAAAATGGATTTGATGGGCATTTTTTTTTCCCACTGAGGTTGGTGCGTGTATGGAATCTTCTGTCAGGAAGTGAAGGATGTTGGTACAATTATACCATTTGGCATCTGGATGGGTACACGAATAGGAAGGGTGCAGAGTGATATGTGCCAAGTGTTGGCAAATTGTCTCGATTAGGTTGGGATATCTGGTCAGCATGGAGCAGTTTAACCAAAGGGTTTATTTTCATGCTGTACATCTCTACAGCTCTGCCCTGTGATGAGCTTCATCATTCACAGTGAATGGGTCAGTATCACAGAGCACAGGGGCTGGGGGATATTCCGCCCATTGGGGCTGTACTCTCTCCCTCTGGAGATGGTGCCAGTGAGTTGCAACTCACCTCCCATTTGGACATAGCCCTCCAAATCCTTCCTTAAAAATGTTAAATTTCAAATTTGTTTTGACAATAACTACTGAATCTGCATCCAGCTGTCTTTCAAACTGTCCCAGATGCTCAGAACTTAGTGAGTAAAATAATCTTCACATTTTTCTTTGCATTTTTGCCAGTTACCTGAAAATAGTTACTAAAAATTGTGACGTTAAAAATTTCTCACTCTGTCTCTCTGTAAATGAAATAACCTGGAAACAAATCAACTCCTGTTCAAAATCACTGCTTAACCTTCTCAGCTCCAAGGAGAATTGTCTGACCTTCTGCTAACTCTCCATAAAAGAGAAACCGATCTTAATTTTAATTTATTAGTGTCATAGAGATGTACAGCACAGAAACAGACCCTTCAGTCCAACTTGTCCATACCGACCAGATGTCCTAAATTAATCTCGTCCCATATGCCAGCACTCGGCCCACAGCCTTCTAAACCTTTCCCAATCACATATCCAATGAGATGCCTTTTAAATGTTGTAACTGTACCAGCCTCCACACTTTCTCTGGCAGCTCATTCCATACACATACCACGTTCAGCTGGAAACTTTGCACCTAATAATCCTTTTCAATCTTTTCCCTCACGCCTATTCTTTCTAGTTTTAGACTCACCTAAACAGGAATAAGACCCTGGCTGTTTATCCTATCCATGCCCCTCACGATTTTATCAACCTCTATGGTCACCTCTCAGCATCCGATTCTCCAGTGAAACCAGCCTCAGTCGATTCGGCCTCTCCCTATAGCTCAATCCCTCAACCCTGGCAACATCTTAGCATCTTTTCTGAATCCTTTCAAGTTTCACAATATCATTCCAATAGCAGGGAGACCAGGACTGAAAGCAGAATTCCAGAAGTGGCTGAATGAATGTGCTGTACAGCCGCAAAATGTTGTCACAACTCCTGTACTCAATGCACAGAACAATAAAGGCAAGTACACCAAACACTTTCTCCACTACCCTGCCTATCTATGATTCCACTTTCAAGGAACTATGAAACTGCACTCCAAGGTGTCTTTGTTCAGCAACACTCCCCAGGACCTTCCCATTAAGTGTATAAGTCCCACCCTAATTTGCTTTTCCAAAATGCAGAACCTCACATATATCTCAATTAAACTTCATCTGCCACTCCTCAGCCCATTTGATCGGAGTCTCATTGTACTCATAGGCAACTTTGCTGTCCATTGCACCTCCAATTTTGGTGTCTATTGTAAACCTACTAACCATAGCTCCTATATTCACATAGAAATAATTTATATAAATGGCAAAAAGCAGTGGACCCAGCACCCAGCCTGACAGCATATTGCTCATCACAGGCTTCCAGTCCAAAAAGCACCCTCCACTATGACACTGACTGCTCAGCAAGGTTAGAGCTCATGGCATACAGGGAGAACTAACCATTTGGATACAGAACTCGCTCAAAGGCAGAAGACAGAGGGTGATGATGGAGGGTTGCTTTTCAGACTGGAGGCCTGTGACTAGTGGAGTGTTACAAGGATCACTGGTGGATCCACTACCTATCGTCATTTGTATCAATGATTTGGATGTGAACATGGGAGGTATAGTGAGTGAGATGACACCAAAACTGGAGATGTAGTGGACAGTGAAAAAGATTACCTCAGAGTACAATTGGATCTTGATCAGATGGGTGAATGGGCTGAGGAGTGACATTTTGGGAAAGCAAATCTTAGCAGGACTTATACACTTAATGCTAAGGTCCTGAGGAGTGTTACTGAACAAAGAGACCTTGGAGTGCAGGTAGATAGGATAGTGAAGGCGGTATTTGGTACGCTTTCCTTTATCGGACAAAGTATTGAGTACAGGAGTTATGAGATCATGTTGCGGCTATACAGGACATTGGTTAGGCCACTTTTGGAACGTTGCATATAAATCTGGTCTCCCTCCTATTGGAAGGATGTTGTGAAACCTGAAAGGGTTCGGAAAAGATTTACAAGAACGTTGCCAGGGTTGGAGGATTTGAGCTAGGCTGGGGGTTGAATAGAGGTTGAATATACTGGGGCTGTTTTCCCTGCAGCGTCGGAGGCTGAGAGGTGATCTTATCTATGTACATAACAACATGAGCTGCATGGATAGGATAAATAGATAAAGTCTTTTCCCTGGCGTGGGGGCTTCCAGCACTAGAAGGCATAGGTTTATGTATTGAGGGGAAAGACTTTAAAGAGACTTGAGAGGCAACGTTTTCACACAGAAGGTGGTATGTGTATGGAATGAGCTGCCAGAGGAAGTGTCGGAGGCCATTACGATTGCAACATTTAAAAGGCATCTTCATGTGTATATGATTAGGAAGGATATGGGCCGGGGGTGCTGACAGGTGGGACTAGATTTCATTGGGATACCTGATCAGCATGTACTGGTTGGACCGACGGGTCTCTGTTTCTGTGCTGTCCATCTATTATTCTTTGACTTTTCAGCCAATTCCGTATCCAAACAGTTAGTTCCGCCAGAATTCTATGTTGTTGAACTTGCTAACCAGTGTGTTATGTGAAACCTTGTGTCTTTCTCAAGTCCAAGTTAATGATTTCAATGCACAAAGCCATGCTGACTCTCCCTAATCATTTCTTGCTTTTCCAATGACATGTAAATCCTGTCCCTGAGAATCCCTTCCAACAACTTCTCTGCCACTGACTTGAGGCTCACCGGTCTATAGTTCCCTGGCTTTTCCTTACCACCTTTCTCAAATAATGGCACCAGTCTTCCAGCATCTAACCTGTGGCGATCGATGATACAAATATCGCAGCGAGGGGCCCAGCAAAAGCTTCCCCAAATACCCACAAAGTTCTGGGATACACCTGATCAGATTCCAGGGATTTATCCACCTTTATGCATTTTAAGACATCCAGTACCTCCTCCTCTGTAATATGTACACTTGCCAAGTTATCACTATTTATTTCTCCAACTTCTCTAACTTCCATATCCCCTTTCAGTAAAAACTGATATGAAATACTTACAGAATCTCTCCCACCTCCTGCTGTTCCAGAGACAGTCTTGTTGATCTTTGAGGGTCGCTATTCTCTGCCTAGTTATTCTTTTGTCTTTCGTGTATTTGTAGAATCTCTTTGGATTCTCCTTAAACCTATTTCCTAAAGCTATCTCATGTCCCCTTTTATACCTCCTGGTTTCCCGCGAGTATACTCCTACTGCCCTTATAGTCCTCGAGGGATTCACACAAACACAGTGGTCTGTACCTGCCATATCCTTCCTTCATTTTCTTGACCAGAGCCTCAATTTCGCAGGTCATGCAGCATTTTCTACATCGCCCAGCCTTGGCCTTAACAGGAACATACTGTGTACTGTCATTGTCGCAGGCCTATGGAGGCAATGGCAGATGAGGACAGAGAAACAATGATTATCAGTAAAGAGGTAGTGTTGGGAAAGCTAACAACTCATCCTTATCTCTATAATTCCTCTCTAGCCTCAGAACTATCACTATCTCTGGCATTAAAAACATCTCAATCTATGTAACATCCTCCAATCTCTAATCTCCTCCAGTCTCAACACCCTCCCTATCTCTAATCTTGTCCACCCTCACAAATCTCTGTGATGTGCCTTTCTTTAATTCCAACCTTCAGGATAACCCATTTCTATTTCAGATTCCTGAACCCTGAGCTCCACAATGTCCCACTTAACCTCTGTCACATTTTCCTCCAAAAAACATTAATCAATTACGTCACATCTATTCTAATATCACCTTCTCTGACCTGGTTTCTATTGTGGCTTGTCATATTCCTATATTACTCTTCTGTGGTCTACATGACAGAAAAAGGTGTTGTGGTCCATTGGGTTTCTGCTGTAAAGAAATCTCCCAGCTAACTATTTTAATCCCATTTTCCAGCACAGAGCCCATAGATCTGTCAGCCTTGGCATTGCAAGTGTGTTCCTAAATACATCTGAAATGCGATCGGGATTTCTGTCTCTCACTCACTTCCAGACAGTGAGGTTTAGTGCAACTGTTGCTCTATGATATCACCCACAGGAACACAGAGCAGCTGGGTCTGTGCAAACCAGAGATCGCCCACACATTGGGAAGGATGGCAGGGTCCCTGAGAGGGGGCACAGGAGATTTACTAGGATGGTTCAAGGAATGAGGGATTTTAGTTGCAGAATTTGTGGGGCCTTTTTAACATGAATTACTCATATGACATGTGTGTTGCTAATACACATCAAGAATAGCCATCCACAATTAATGGACTCTCCTTTTCAACCTCTCCCCTTGCCTGCGCTGTGGTAACCTTCAGGTTAACCACCACCAGACATCTCTCTCTAATGAGAGAGCAGTCCTATGGTCTGGGAGGACAATGCTGACTTGATCTGTCACACAGTGATGCCACTATCCCTCGGGGGTGGGGAGAGGGAATGCTGAAGGTGGTGGATGGGAAACCACTCAGGTACAGTGCTTTACCCTGGAGGATGTTCACTTTCTTTAATATTGTTGGCGGGGGGGGGGGGGAGAGGTGCACTGATGCAGGCAAGTGGAGAATGTTCCAACACAACCTTATAGATAGCAAACAGACATTGGGGAATCAGGGGTTTGGGGAAACTGAGAGTATTCCCCTTGTCGCAAAGGAAATTGTGGGGAGCTATGACAGAGCGGTTTACAAAAGTTACACATTATAAAAATAAACCTTACACCTGTCAGCTCATTATACAAGGATTACAGGACACATGTTGAAGATTTGGGAAGATCTATTGATAGGATGGTTTGATTCAAAGGAGAACTTTTATGCAGCAAATGGTATTGATCTGGAACACAATACTCTCACACAATATAAATATCCAGGTCCTGATGAATGGAGTAATTCTGTCAGAGTTTGGCGTTACAATGACTGAGATTACCACCTGAATGTACACCTGTAATACAAGTTTATAAAATCCGTCACTGTCAGTTCAAGTTTGAAACTCATACAATCCCCTCCTCCTGGCGCAGGATGACTGTACACATTACCCCTGGTGCAGGTTAGCAGGCACTTCAAGGGCAAATCTGTGTGGGTTTCTCTGAGTTTCCACCTTGGGACTTCATGTGACTGAACATGGGACAGAATGATCTAAGATTCAGTGAGATATGGAGAGCAGGATTTGCTTCCTTTTCTTTCTTCCGTGCTGCCGCTGTGCCTCTTCAATAAGACATGGGATGTGAAAGGCTCATGCAGCTTGATGGGCAAGATGTCTCCATTCTGACCAATGGGCAGCAAGCTCCTCCCAGTCATGAAACAGAGTATCCCTGAAAAGATAGCAACTGAGCATGCTTCCCAATGCTTCCAGTAAATGTTTCGAATAATGACGGGGGAAATCTCCTCGAAAAGGCATAACAGGAAAGTTCCAAGAGGATTATAAACAGTTTACAGAGAGATATTCACAGGAAAACTGGGCAACAAGTTGGCAAATGGAGTAGAACTTGGGATAAACTGTAGAAAGCTGCACCAGAAAGGGACCAGGGGGAAAATGAGCAGGAAACAAAAAGTTATCACACAGTAACAACAGGGAATCAGGAAAGGGAATGGAATGTTGTCCCTTATTTCAAGGAGTTTGCAATATAAGGGTTTGGAGTGTATACCTTAGGACAACTAAACAAATGGCGAGTGAGACCACATCTGGAGTAACGTGAACAGATTTGGTCGCTTTAGTAATCGAAATAGAGCAGTTTATTGGAGGCATTTCAGAGAAGATCCTTTGGGATGATCCCCGTTTTGAAGGGATTATCCTGTAAATAAAGGCTGAACAAGTTGGGAATCTACTCACTGGACTTTGGAAGAATGAGAGGAGATCTCTTTGAAACATACAGGATTCTGTTGAGGTTTGAAAGGGTAAATATGGAGAGGATGTGAATCATTAGGGGTGAGTCTTGAACCAGATTCTGGGTCAGTCGCGGAATGAAGGGTTCTGTTTCAGATTTGTCAAGTTAAAGGCAACACCGACACAGGTTAGGGTTTCAGTAGCAATGGAGCTGGGGTGAGAAGGAGACAAGCAAAGTTTCATAGATTGGAATTCCTGGTGTTTGTGATTGTGTAGATGTCTGATCAGAAGGTCACCTTGGGGTCAGGTATGAGAGCAATATTGTGAAGAATGTAGTTCTGCCTCAGACACTTCCCAGTGAGAGGGAGGGACACAGCAGTAAGGGAAATGTATTTGGAATAGCAACTGAAGGCAATGGGTTTAACAATTGCAGTGTTTCATTGGAGTGAATTGCAGCTATTCGAAGCAGTTTGATAGTGGAGTAATGGAGACGGATGATGGGGAGGGAGAGCTGGACATTGTCAGTGTTCATGTGAAACCTAACACAGTGCTTTTGGGCGATGTTACCTCCTGGCAGTATGCAGGTGAGAAACAGGACAGACCAAGGAAAGATCCTGGAGGGACACCAACTACAATGAATTCAGAAAGGAAAGGGAGAGTGGAGATGGAGCAGGATTTTCCAATGACGGTGAGTTCAAATATTAGTTTTTAGCAGAATGGGAGAGAAGGACATAAACAGAAAAGACAGACAGGATATGGAACAATATCTGTGAATTGGCAAGGGCGAGGGGGTGGGGAGGGGTGCGCTGACAAGCAGGAGGATGAGAGAGAGATTTGGAATGTCCTTGATTTAGCTACACTAGGGTAAATGGTCAATATGACCTCTAATAAGGCTTGACAAGGGACTCTAGGAAATGCAAGTTTAGGACTAAAATGAGGAGCATCCTTGTGAGTCAGTTTGGCTCGGTGGGCTAGTGGAGATGGAGCGAAGAAGCAGAGGCAGCTGATCGGATTATCTCAATGTTATTAACAGAGAAACTCCATGTGCTCCTCACTCTTGTTGTTGGAGGGGAGGATGGAGGAGACAGGATAATGGATATTGCTTTCGAAAAAAAAACAAAACCTGTGATAGTGATTCTAAAAATAAGTGAACAAACCTGTCGTATTTATCATTTATCAAGAATATTAAAATAAACAACTGAAGTTCGGTTTGAATCCCAAATCGGTAGAGGGTGGCTCTGAGGTCAAGAAAAAAAAACAAAATGGAATGTTTGCCGTGGAACCATTGGGGATGTTTTTTCTGCCATTGACAATGTCCTTGAGGGAAAGAAACCCGACAGTGGCCCATCAAATCACTCATTGTATTAATCACTGCACAGTCTCAACAAAGGACGGCACAGTGGCACAGTGGTTAGCACTGCTGCCTCACAGTGCAAGAGACCCGGGTTCAATTCCTGCCTCAGGCGACTGACTGTGTGGAGTTTGCACATTCTCCCCGTGTCTGCGTGGGTTTCCTCCGGGTGCTCCAGCTTCCACACTGTAAGTAATCTAAAAGAAATGAAACTGGATGGACCAGATTACATCTACCAATGCACTGGAAAATACAACAACTCAATCAGCCCTCTTGACCCTGCAACTTCCGCCTCACTGTGGGCCAACAACAGCAGCAGAACTGTACTCCAGCCCAATCTGAAACCTCATGGCCTGATATCCCCCACTCAACCATTAACATCAAGTCAGGGAATCAACCCTGGTTCAATAGTGAATGCAGGAGGACATGCTAGCAGTACCAGGCATATCTAAAAATGAGGTGCCAACCTGGTGCAACTACCAAACCTGAATGCCAAACAGCACACGCAACACCAAATAGAACTAAGTGATTCCATAAACAATGGATTAGATCTGAGTTCTGCCACACCTAATCAGGAATGGTGATGGACAATTACAGCATCACAGATATCCCCACCCTTATTGATGGAGGGGTCTCACACATCCATGCAACAGATAAGAGGACAGCATTTGCAGCAATTTTAAGCCAGCAGTGCCAAGTGGATGAGTCGTCTCTATTGGTCCCTGACATCATAGATATGAATCGACGTTGTGGGCGAGGGTTTCCTCCGGGTGCTCCGGTTTCCTCCCACAGTCCAAAGATGTGCAGGTCAGGTGAATTGGTCATGCTAAATTGCCCGTAGTGTTAGGTAAGGGGTAGATGTAGGGGTATGGGTGGGTTGCGCTTCGGCGGGTAGGTGTGGACTTGTTGGGCCGAAGGGCCTGTTTCCACACTGAAAGTAATCTAATCTAATCTAATCATTTCAAATCAGATCAAGAAATGGATAAGTAGTGTAAAGGCTATGGGCTCTGCCAATATTCTGGCAACAGTACTGATGGCTGTGCTTCAGAACCTGCTGCCCACCAAGGCAAGTACTGCTCCAGCACTGGCACCTACTGACTTTGTGGAACATTGCTCAGGGATGTTCCAACACAAAAACACAGGGCAGATCCAACTCAGCCAATTCCCCTCCATCAGTCCACACTCGCTCAGCAGTGAAGTGATGGAAGGTGTCATCAACAGTGCTGTCAAACACCTGCTCAGCAATAACCTGCTCAGCGATGCCCAGTTTGGGTTCTGCCAGGGTCAGTCAGCTCCTGAGCTTGTTACAGACTTGATTCACAAACTGACAAACAGCTGAATGAGGTGAGGCCAGACCCCTTCCAAGACCACTATTTCGACTTCAGTGATATCACCTGACCTTACCACAGTCTCAGATCATTTGCTGAAACTCTCATTCATTCCTTTTGTTAACTCTAGATTTCATTATACAAACCCACTCCTGGCTAGAATCCCACATTCGCCCTCCCGATAATCTCAAGAATATTGAAAATTCTACTGTGGAAGTGCTCACTTGTACCAAAACTTGCTGATCAATCAAAAGACTCCCATTTATAAGCAACAACAATTTACTTTCGCACCTTTGAATTAATTCCTGGCTGTAAGCATGCCTATCTCCCTGCACCACACACCCTTTCATATCACAATAACTCATTTTAGTTCAGACTCTCAATGATGTGTTTATTTTTGAGTTCACCTGTGTGACTGTTTCTATAGACTCCAAGGGAACATGGTCTGGAATCCCCACTCTAACCCTCTAAGATCTACTTTCTTCCTTTAAGGCATTCTTGAAAAACTGCTTATTTGGCAATGGTTTTGGTCACTGGACACAATATTCTCCATCTGTAGCCTTATGTCAAAAAGTTCTCAATAATATTTTTGTGAAATTAAAACCATGTTGATTTGTACAGATATCTTCTACTCTTCGATATCGCTAAGTGAATAATCTGTAATGTCTCTTACCCAACCACGTTGTGGGAGCACCTTCACCACACAAACTGCAGCAGTACAAGGAAGTCAAATATCACCCTCTCCACAGGCAACAAGGATTTGGCATTGATCACTGGTTTCTGTGGGAGGAGAACTCACATTGCAGTTGATGTTTCAGGGAGTGCAATATGAATTACAGGGAATGAAAATGGTGCAGACTTTGACGGTCAGAAATTGAAGGAAAACGCACTCGCTTATTGGAAAAAAGAATTCTTGACTGTCAAAGATATTGTGGAAAAAATAACCTGATAATGGAACAGCATATGGTCAGGAGCCAGGCAGCAGTGGACAATTCATTTACATTCCTGAAGAAGGGCTTATGTTCGAAACGTTGATTCTCCTGCTCCTCGGATGCTGCCTGGCCTGCTGTGTTTTTCAGCTCTACATTTTTCAATTCATTTACAAAACAGCTGTGAAAGTAATAGTAAAATACTATACAGAGCAAAAATACACCCATGAGAGACTGAGGAAGCTAGATAATGAACAAGTGGACATCAGAGAACCCAGAGGTGAACCAGAGCAGAGTTCACTTTTATGATCCCACAGTCAAAGATGTCTAGCACAGAAACAGACTTCTTCGGTCCAACCTTTGCCAGCCAGATATCCTAACCTAATCTATCTAAATTAAATCCTATCTGCCATGCCTCAGCCCATTGGCCCATCTGATCAATATCCCACTGTACTCTGAGATAATCTTCTTCCTTGTCCACAATACCTCCAATTTTGGTGTCACCTGCAAACTTACTAACTATACGGCCTCTATTCACATCCAAATCATTTAAATGAATGACGAAACAAATCCAGAAAAAAAAAATACATTTCTCTGGGTTTAAATGTGCTCTGTGTAAATCCTACCCTATGACTCTTTTTACCAGGGAAGGCTGTACATACACCCCTCTGAACTTTGCCCCCTACAAAGCTGGCTGCCGCGCACGTGTCCAGTGAATCATTGCCCCGAATAAAGATGGCGGCGTTCACTCGGGCAGATGACTCAACGAGGCATATTCCCGTTTGCTGCAAATACGGGACTGTAAGTTTCAAATTTGTATTTTCTGATGTGTACCAAATGATTGTAAAACCTCTCAGACCATACCAACACGATTTCCCTCCCGCTTCCTGCTGTTTATTTCTTTCCTTACCGACAGCCCTCTGCACACACCGCGAGGATGATCACGTGGTATAGTCTAGTCCCGCCCTCATTCACTGATTGGTCGGAGGTCCAACTGCCCCGCCAGGTCCTCCAGCTCCTCCCCTGCCTTTCCATTGGTCCGCCGCTGACATCAATCACTTCTTCGGTCCTACCTGTCGACGACAACCAGATATCCTAACCTAATCTATCTAAATTAAATCCTATCTGCCACTCCTCAGCCCATTGGCCCATTTGATCAATATCCCACTGTAATCTTTGATACCCTTCTTCACTGTCCACAATACCAACTGTTGGCTGGAGCATGCGCACTGCTTCGTGGCTTTTGTTGCTGTTTCTCAGTTACAAGAGTGAGGGACAAAGTTAAATATCACACAACCACCTGATGAAGGACCAGCAAAGTAGTGCTTCCAAATAAACCTGTTGGACTATAACCAGATGTTATGTGGATTTTAATTTTGTCCATCCTAATCCAACACCAGCACCTCCAAGTCACGAGTGATGGAGGAATGCATAACATATGAATAAAAAATCTAGGAAAAGGAGAAGGCCGTCCTGCCTTTCGAGCCTGCTCTACCATTCAATAAGATCATGGCTGATCATTTTGTGGATGCATTTATCCACGTTCTCACTATATTCCTTAATTAATTATTTCTTTTTTTGAAAAACTAACTTAGCTTTAAAAACGTTCATTGAACTAGCATCAACCACTTCCTTGGGCAATGAATTCCATAGAGGTCAAGAACTTCCTTTTCAATTCAGTCCTAAATTTGCTGCCTCTAATCTTGAGGTGATACCCTCTTGTCCTAGCTTCACCTGCCAGTGGAAACATCCTCTCTACTTCTATTTTATCTATTCCATTAATTATTTTATATCTTTCCATTCTTCTGAATTCTAATGAATATAATCCCAATCCACTCAGTCTCTGTTAAGCCAAACCCCTACCCTCCGGAATCAACATAGTTAACCTCCTCTGCACCCCCTCTAGTGCCAGTACTTTCTTGAGCAAGGAAGGAGATAAAAACTACATGCAGTACTCCAGGTGTGGCCTCACCAGCACCCACTATAGCGAGAACATAACCTCTGCTTTTAAACACAATCCCTTCAGCAATGAAGGACAAAATTCCATTTGCCTTCTGAATTGATTGTTGTACCTGGTGACCAACCCTCCTGCAGAAGGATGTTCATGTGCCTCTACATAGCAAATAATGCAACTTTTCAAAATTCAAGTAATAATCTTTTTATTAATGTTACTCCAACCAAAGAGTATGACTTTACATTTATGAACATAATATTCCACTTGCCAAACCATTGCCCACTCACTCAATGTATCTATGTCCCTCTGCAAATTTTCCCAGTCCTCCGCACACGTTGTTCTGCAACTCATCTTAGTCTCATATGCAAACTTTGACACCCTATATATGGTCCCCAACTCCAAATCATCTGTATCAATTCTAAACAATTGCAGTCCCAACACTGATCCGAGAGGCACACTACTCGTTACTGATTCCTGAAGAAGGGCTTATGCCCGAAACGTCGATTCTCCTGTTCCCTGGATGCTGCCTGACCTGCTGCGCTGTTCCAGCAACACATTTTCAGCTCTTATCTCCAGCATCTGCAGACCTCACTTTCTCCTCACTAGTTACTGATTGCCAGCCAGAATAAGGCTTATTTGTCCCCACTCTGCTTCCTGTTAATCATCCAATCTTCTAACCATGCTAACACTATATCCCATGCACCCTTAGTTAATGCAACAGCCGCTTGCACAGCACCTTGTTTAAGGCCTTTTGGAAATCCAGGTACACCGCATCCACTGGGTCCCCGTTGTCCACCTTGCTCGTAATGTCTTCATAGAATTCCAAACGATTTGTCAAGCATGACCTGCCCTTCATGAATCCATGCTCTCTCTGCCCAATGGGACAATTTCTATCGAGATTCCCTGTTATTTCTTCCTTGATAATAGACCCAAGCATCTTTCCAACTACAGAGAATAAACGAACTGGTGTAGAATTCCCTATCTTTTGTCCACCGTCTTTCCTTGCAGTCCTTCCTTTTCACTGGAATATGCCTTTGCTGAGCACTTCCTAAAATGTCTTTGAAAATCTTTTACTGCTCATCAACTGTCCCACCATAACATCTTTGTTTCCAGTTTAGTTATCCAGGTTCTCACTCATTCTATTTTAGTTCCCTGTGTTCAGGCACAGGACCAAGGTATTAGATTTTATCTTCACACTCTCCATATGTATTCTAACTTCAAACATACAGTGATCACTTCTTTCAAGAGGATCCCTAACTCTGAGGTTATTAATTATTCCTGTCTCATTGCACAGGGGCCAGATCTTGGATAGCTTGTTCCTTGTCGGTTCAATTTCATTCTGTTCAAAAAAACTATCATTTAATGAACTCCTCACGGCTACCCTGATGGGCTGATTCGACCAATCTACATGTAGATTAAAATCACCCATTGTAATAGACATATCATTTTTACAGGCTTTAGTTATTTCTTTGTTAATTGCCCATCCCAATGTCATGTTATTATTTGGCCTGCACACTATGCCTATCAGTGATTTTCTTGTTAGAATTTTGAATGCATCATTCCTGTTTCTCCTAATGTACGGCAATAAAAACAACTACTTGCATTGTATGGAATCTTTCACAATGGCAAATCTCCTAAGGTGCTTCATGGATGATCAAAACATTGATTAAAGAGAATGATTTTAAAATACATCTTAAAGGAGGATAGAGAAGGTTAGGGAGGCTATTCCACAGACTTCTGCCCTTGACAGCTCCAATTGTGAGTGATGCAGATGGGATGCGTTGGAAAGGGAACGTGCAAAGGGGAAATGGAGGAACATAGGCGGTACATAAGGTCTTAAGGACAGAGAAGGTTCCAGACTGAGTCTGTCTGTCATGGAGGGTATAGCTGCCTCATGTAGTTTGAAGCAATGGGTCCATGCATGTCATGTTAGTCAAGGATAGTATAACGGTGGCTGAGAGAACTTTTGATGAGGACTTGTCCACTGAAGTAGTGTGGGCTGAGGTTAGAACAGGAGAGGGGAGATAACACTGCTTGGATTTTTTATAGGCCGCCGCAGAGTTCCAGAGAGGGGTAAGAGAGGATTAGCAAAATTACTCTGGGTAGGAGTGAAAGTAACATGGTGGTCATTATGGGGTCTTTAACATCCCCAACATTGACTGGAAATGCTATAACTCTCGTACGTCGGATGGATCCAATGTGTACAGGAGGGTTTCCTGACACAGTATGTCAAAGGACCAATAAGAGGGGAGGCCACATTGGATCTTGTGCTTGGTCCGGAACCGGACTAGGTGTTTGATTTAGTTGTGGGTGAGCACTTTGGAGAGAGTGATCATAATTCAGTTATGTTTAGTTTAGCGATGGAAAGGGATAGGTACCTGCCACAGGTGAAGACCTATCGATGGGGCAGTGGCAATTATAATGCGATTCAGCAAGAATTAGGATGCATAGAATGGGGTAGCATAATGCAGTGGATGCAGACAATGGAAATGTGGAGCTGGTTTAAGGAACAGATATTGCGTGTCCTTGATAGGAATGTCCCTGTCAGGCAGGGAGGAAATGATAAGGTAAGGGAATCGCGGTTTACTACAGAAATTGCATCTCTTGTTAAGAAGAAGTAGGAGGCTTATGTGTTGATGAGGCAAATGGTACAGATGAGGCGATGGAGACTTGTAGATCCGCTCGGAAGGACTTCAAGATAGTTAAGAAGAGCAAAGAGAGGACACGAGCAGTCTTTAGTGAAAAGAATAAAGGAGAACCCTGAAGCTTTCTATAGGTATGTGAGGAATAAAGGATAGGGTAGGAATAGGGCCAATCAAAGACAGAAGTGGGAAGTTGAGTGTGGACACTGTGGAAATCGGAGAGGTGCTAAACGATCATTTCTCATTGGTTTTCACTCAGGAAAATGAGAATATTGTAAACAATAATAAGTTCGAAGATGTTAGACTAGAAAGGATCGAGGTTAGTTATCAATTCTAGAAGGATTGAAAGTAAACAGGTCCCCTGGGCTGGATGAGATTTATCCGTGGATTCTCTGGGAAGCTAGGGAGAAGATAGCAAATACTTCGGCTTTGATATTGAGTCGGTATTGCCTACAGGTTCAGTACCAGAGAACTGGATGTTTGCAAATGTTCTGCCCTTGATCAAGAAGGGCAGTCGAGATGAGCCAGGTAATTATATATCAGTGAGCCTTACTTCTGTTGTCGGAAAGGTTTTTGAAAGGATTATAAGAGACAATATTTGTAATCATCTGGCAAACAACAATATGATTTCAGAATGTCAATATGGTTTCGTGAAGTGCAGGTCGTATCTCACAAACCATATTGAGTTTTTTGAGATGGTGGCCAAGCATGTCGATGAGGGTAGAGCAGTTGACGTGGTATACATGGACTTCAGTAAAGCCTTTGATAATGTTCCACATGGTAGGCTGTTAGAGAAAATGCAGCGACATGGAATTGAGTGGGATTTAGCAGTTTGGATTAGAAACTGGCTTTCTGAAAGAAGGCAGCGAGTGGTGGATGATGGAAAATAATCAGCCTCCAGTGCGGTTATTAGTGGTGTACCACAAGGATCTGTTTTGGATCACTGCTGTTTGTCATTTTTATAAAAGTCTGAGACGCAGGCATAGGTGGATGGATTAATAAATTTGCAGACGACACGAAAGTCAGTGGAGTAGTGGCCAGTGTGGAAGAATGATACAGGTTGCAGGGGGACTTGGTAAACTGCAGAATTGGTGGCAAATGGAGTTCAATGCAGCTTTGTGAAGAATAACAGGACGGCAGAGTACTGGGTCAATGGAAACATTCTTGGTAGTGTAGATGTGCAGAGGGATGTTGCAGTCCATGTACGTAGATGCCTGAAAGTTGCCACCCAGGTGTACAGTACTGTTAAGGCGGCATACACTGTGTTAGGTAGATGGATTGAGTTCTGGAGCCGCAATATCATGCTGCTATGATACAAAACACTGGTGCGGCCATATTTGGAATATTGTTTGCAGTTCTGGTGCCCATATTTCGGGAAGGATATGGAAGCATTGGAAAAGGTTCAGAGGAGATTTACCAGGATGTTGTGTGGTCTGGAGGGAAGCAGTTATGAGGAAAGGTTGAGTGACTTGAACGTGTTCTCATTGGCAAGAAGAAGGCTAAGCGAGGATTTGATAGAGACATACAAGATGATCAGAGGCTCAGATAGGGTAGACAGTGACAGTCTTTTTCCTAGGATGATGACATCAGCATGTATGATGGGGCATAACTACAAATTGAGGGGTGATAGAGTTAAGACAGATGTCAGAGGCAGGTTCTTTACTCAGAGTGATTAGGGCGTGGAATGTCCGACCTACTAATGTTGTTAACTCAGCCACATTAGGTAGATTGAAACAATCCTTTAGATAAGCACATGGGTGATTTTGGGATAGTGTAGGGGGACGAGCTGAAAATAGTTCACAGGTCGGCGCAACATCAAGGACCGAAGGGCCTGTTCTGTGCTGTATTGTTCTCAGACTATTGTGCTACAAGAGGTTTCTACTGTCTTAAACAGAGTGATGGATCTTGTATTGTGGGCTTACAAAGTGTCACTGATCTCTACCAAACATGTATGAGGTACAGAATACTGCCTGACCTGCTGTGCTTTTCCAACAACACATTTTTCAGCTCTGATCTCCAGCATCTGCAGTCCTCACTTTCTCCATGTACGAGGTAGAGTCAGGGCAATAATAAGAGGCTGCAACAGGAGAGGAACAGGTAGCTCCATACAAAACCCGACTCCTTCTCAACTGGTTTCACCACAAAAACCGAGCAACTTCCAGAAAAACACCTCTTTATCCCACCGTAACACTTTGCCCCACAATCGTGGAATCTGGCTGTGCACTAAGAGGAGTGCAACAGTCTGTACTGGGACCCTGAAACGCTTGGTAAAGAGTCAAATCATCTGAGCATTGAGAGCCCCACCACATTGCATGCACTTTCTCCTGTTTTCACTCTGTTCCTGACTTCCCTTGGTTTTCCTAATGAACCTGCTAAAAGTTGTTATTACACACATCTGCACAAGCTGTGAATTGGACCCAGGCCTCTCGGTCCAAGATTCGGGATATTTTCACCGCTTCACAAACATCGACTCGAACTTCCTTTGTCCCTTGCCTGCTCAGTCACGCCTGAATCAACTCTGCAATTGGGAGGAAGGGGAGGACCGAGTAGCGGCCGATCCTCCAACCAGAGTGAGTGAGGAGAGGGGCCAAAGCATTCTCGGGAGTGAACGATTCAAGGTTGGTCAGAGAGCAAACTATATTGCAGGATTGATCATTCTCACTTCATGGTGGAGCATTAAACCTCTATCATAAATCAATGTGATACTTTAAGAAATACTGTAGTTGAAATGTAAATCTGATAACGTACATATTTCCAATTGATTTACACAACTCGAGTAAGAAACTTCTTTTCAAACTCCCAGAACGATTGGTAATTTACATACCTGGCCAGTATCTTTGATTTGGACCGGACAATCTATTTGCATGCTAGACATCTCTGACTGTAACTCAACAAAGCAATTGTTAATGACTAATATTATACCCATGAGTCTGCGCAGATATGAATATTCTCTATAAACTCACTGATAACCTCAGACGCACGCGCAGTTTGGTTTCTATGTAGAGCATGCGCAGTGTCACATTGGTCAGGACAGAGAGAGACATGAAGCTGTTTTCTCCGGCAGCGGCTGCGATCGGCTCCAGAGAGCGGCGCTCAGAGCCGGTGTGTGGGAGCCTCGCTGGGAGAAAAGAGCGGAGAGAATTCACAAGTCCCGGATAAAGGTTAAAAATAACTCGAAAAATACCCTCTAGGCCCGTGTAAGGAGGCGGCGGTCTCTGATCAGGGAAGCGGCCCAGGGTCACGGCCGCCATTTGTTTGAGGGAAGAGGGAGCGCATGCCTCAGGGCCGCCATCTTGAGAAGGTCAAGGTGCAGGAGGGCGGGGCTCTCGGGGTCTGGAGAACAATCAGAGGAAAGGGAGGACCCATTGTTACTGATTAATCCCACGGACACAGCGTCACTGGGCGGTCCCGCAGGAATATCCTCTCTCAGTCCTGCTGGGATGGTTCACCCAGTCAGAACCAGCAGCTCTCCTCCTCTCTCAGCTCCCCTTCTGTCCTTCCTGCAGCATCTGTCCCCTGGAACATTGAGCTGCCTGTCCTGTCCCTCCCTCAGCTGTTGTTCTGTAATACCTGTGATATCCCAGTCCCATCTCAGATTACTTCACTAAAGACAGGAATGCACCCGAAGGATTTTTCTTAACATCAGCAATTGTTTAATACTCACTTACAGGTTTTTAATTACATCGTTTTTGAAGCATTTACTTCACATTCCATCATTTGCAATGGTGGGATTTGAACCTGTGTCCAGAGAGCACTTGCTGAATTTCTGGATAAATTGTCACACAATAATGTCACTAGGCCATCACTTTGCCTGCTCAAAGTTTGTGTATCCCAGTGCAACATGAATCAAAACTCTTTCTTCCTGCACAATTGTTTGACCCGGCACTTTGCTGATGTGACTCAGTGCCTCTCCATGTGGTATCCCTGACTGTGTGGGTCTAATTGCTGCCTCTGTCAGCGTCTCTCACTCTTGAAGCTACTCCAGATCATGAGCCCACAGAATTCTCCACTCCAGAGAGATGAGGCAGCACAGGTCAGGAATGGAGACTGGGATTTTCCAGATCTCTGTGGGCTCAGTGCCATTCTATTTGTGTAACCCTCAAAGCATTAGTCTAATTTCCCATTCTGCCTATTTCTGTGTCTTCTACAGGTACTCATGGAGTTTCTGACTCAATAGACTTGCCAACTGCTGGTTGGGACGATGATTAGTCAGCCAGAAAGACAAAGTCAGGGAGGTCGGGAGTCTTCAATAAATCCTGATGCCAGGTAAGATCATTCCAGTGCACAGAGCAGAAAGTAATAAGGGGGATCCAAACATCAGCTAACAAGACATGACATAGAGAAAGTGCTGGAGGGGGAGCACAGTACAGACACACCCCAGGCTCAATCACCACGCCTGCTGCAAAAATTGTTGTAATGAGACAGCGTCGGGAGTTCCCAGTTATCAGTCCAGGCCTGTGCTTTCTTAGGGAGCATCAGAACACCTGAGGGGAAAGCAGGCCTCCCACGAGAGGGTGGTAATGCTGCCTGGGATCTTTCTGTTCCGTATTCCCTCTCCAACACTGTATCTATGGCTTGTATTGAGGACTAGTGTCTTCAATCATTCTAATTCCTATAACAGTTCCTATCTCTGTCATCTCCTCCCCTCTCACCAATTATTTCACGTATTTGAAACCTACAGTCCAGATGGCCATCCGTATCGCTGTAACTTGCTTCAGTCTCTACAACATGCCTTGTCTCGATAGTCTCCTCCTCCAATAACTGGAGACATAGGGTCTGTTTCTGTGCGGCATGACTCTTCGGCTGAGGTTTCCTAAATGGAATGAGTCGAGTTTGCCTGTGTTTGGCTCATATCCCTTCAAACCTTCTCCTCTCCATGTACCTGCCCGAGTGTCTTTTCCATGTTGTAATTATACTTGTTTTTCCATTTCCTCTGGCAGTCCATTCCCTCTAAGCTCCATCCTCTGTGGATAATGTTGCCCCTTAGCTCCCTCTTTAAATCCTTGCTCTCTCACCTCACGATTATGCCTCTAGCTTTGGACTCACCTACCTTTGGCAATTCACCTTACTTAGTTGCATAAACTTTTATCAGGTCACCCCGTGGCCTCCTCTGCCCAGGATAAATATTAACGACGGTGTTACCAATATCTCCAACTCATATACTCAATGCTCTGACCAATGAAGACAAGTGTGCCAATTGCTGCTTTCAACACCCTGTCGCCCTGTGATGCCAGTCCAAGGAACAATGTAACTGCACCCCTTGGTCTCTCTCTTTTCTACAACACTGTCCAGGGCCCAACCATTACCTGAGTTAGTCCTGCCTGGTTTGTCTGAACTAAATCCAACACCTAAATTAAACTCCATCTTTCATTCCTTGGCCCACTGGCCCAGTTGATTAACATCTTCTTCAATAACTATATTCCCTGCCCACTCTTCCACTAATCTTGGTATCGATAAACATGCTAACAGGGACTCCTATATTTTCACTCAAATTGTTTATGTAAATGGTGCACAACAGTGGTCCCAGCACCAATCCTTACAGCACACTGCTGGTCAGAGGCCTCCAATCTGAACAACAACCCTCTCCCACCACCCTCTGTCTCCCACTGTCATCCCATTTAGTATCTAGTTGGCTAGCTCTCCCTGATCCCTTGTGATCTACCTTTACGATCTACCCTTACTAACCAATGTATCATGCTACACCCTGAACAGTGTTTGCTGAAGCCAGAAACAACATCTGTTGCTCTGCCTTCATCTATCTTTTTGGTCACCTCTTGAACAAACTCCAGTCAAGTTTGTGGGACATGTTTTCCCATGCACAAAGCCATGCTGGCTGTCCATAATCAGGCCTTATCTTTCCAAATGCATGTAAGGCCTACCTCTCAGAATGCCCTCCGACAACTGACCCACCCTGATGTCTCGCTCATCAGTCTGTAGTTCCCTGGCTTTCTATTGCAGCCTTTGTTAATTGATGACACAACATTATAATCATAGTCAGAAAGTCATACCGCACTGTTCGGTTAACGCTAACCGTACTCTAAAACGGATCTCATCCCACCTGCCTGTTCCTGGATCATATCCCTTCAAAACTTTCCTATTCCTGTACTAATCCAAATGTCTTTTAAACATTGTAATTGTCCCCACATTCACCCCTTTCTTGGGAAGTTCATTTCACACACAACCCACCTTCTGTGTAACAATGTGCCTCTCATGTCTTTTTTTTATGTCTCTCCTCTAAACTTAAAAATGTAGTGCCTTGTCTTGAAACTCCCCTGTCCATGGGAAAAGACAACTCCCATTAACTCTATCTATCCTCCTCATGATTTTATAAACTTCTATGAGGTCATCTGTCAACATTCAGGTTTCAGTGAAAAATACCAACCTATTCAGCCTTTCTTTGTACTGAAGCCTTTCGTACCGAGTCACATCCCAGTAAATCTCCTCCCAACCCTTTCCAGCTTAATAATATCCTTCCTATAACTGGTCGACCAGAACTGGACACAATATTCCAGAAGAGGACTCACCAATGGCCTGTACAATCTCAATATGACTTCCCAACTCCTATATCCAAAGGACTGAGCAATGAAAGCAAGTGAGGCAAGCCCCTTTTTATAAACTATCCTGTCTCTCCATGTTGCAAACTTCAAAGAACTATGTAGCTGAACACTGAGTTCCCTCTGTTCTACAATACTACTGAAGGTCTTGCCATTAATTGTATAAGTCCTGCCCGTGTTTTTTGTTCCAAATGCATTACCTCGCATTTTTTCAGATTGAATTCCACCTACAGTTTTTCAGCCATTCACATATTTCATCAGGATCCCTTTGTAATCTCAGAAAACCTTCTTCACTGTCCACAATGCCACCCTCCAGTCTATCACACATCGCTCTCTATGGTACAAATATCTCTGCTCGGGACCCTACAATTTCTTCACCAGCTTCCCACAATGTCCTGAGATCCATTTGATCAGGTCCTGGGGATTTATCTACCTTTGTGTTTTAAAACCTCCAGCACCTCCTATTCTATAATGTGGACCCATTTCAAGACATTGAGTCATAGAGATGTACAACACAGAAACAGGCCCTTCGGACTAACTCCTGCATGACGTTTCTCGTCACATTTGTCACAATTTTGCCAATATCCCTCTGAACCCTTGCTATTCATACACCCATCCACATGCCTTTTAAATGTATTTCTATCAGCCTCCACTATTTGCTCTGGCAGCTTATTCCATCCACTCTGCGGGAGCCAGTTGCCCTTTGAAAAGTTTCCCTCGCCTGGGGAAATGACCTTGTCTATTGACCCTGTCGATGACCATCATGATTGTAAACACCTTGTATCGGTTTACTCCTCAGCTTCCCATGTTCACGTGAAAACAGCCCCAGCCTATTCAGGCTTTTCCCTGAAGCGCAAACCCTCCAACACTGCCAACATCCTTGGTCATTTCTTCTGAACCCTTTCATGTTCCGCACATCCTTCCGATGGCATTGAGACCAGAATTGCAAACAGTATTCCAATAGCAGTCAGGCCAAACACTGTTTAGTTCCCTGAGCGCCCCAGTCTTTATCCACAGTAAGTTCCAAAGTGAAATATTTGTTTTGGATCTTGTAGCTTCACACATCGTTGGCTTAATTGATCATTAAGGATACCGGGTTTGCCCCTAGCTCTTCTTTTGCTCTTCATACACTTGTAGAGTCTCTTTGGATTCTCCTTCAATTTCTCTGCCAAAGCTATCTCATGTCCCCTTTTTATATTCCTGATTTCCGTCCTAAGTATATTTCTACAGCCCCGATGCTCCTGAAGGGATTCCCTTGAGTCAGCCAGTTATCTGACATGTGACCCCTTTTTTTCTTGACCACAGCCTCGAAACTCAGCCAGTGTTTCCCAATTCAGTCAGCATTGAGCTGCACACTAACAGGAACACGCTGGCGCTGAACGCTCCTTTTATCTCGGTTTTACAGTATTCCTACTTGCTAGACTTCCCTTTATCTGCAAATAGCCTCCCCAGATCTACTTTAAAAATTCCTGTCTAATACGATCTTGCTCCATTTGAATAACTTTAACTTGTGGACCAGGCCTGTCCTTTTCCATCGCTATATTCAAACTAATACAATTGTGGTAACTTTCCAAAGTGCTCCCCCACTAACACCTCAGTCCCGTTCCTACCTTGTTTCCCAAGGGCAGGTCAGGTTTAGCCCCATTCTCCAGTTGGGCCACTTACACAATGACTGAGAATTTTCGGAACACACTTAACAAATTCCCTCCATCCAAATGCTTAACTTAGTAGCAATCCCAGACCAGGTTTGGAACGGTTAAGATCCCCTGCCATTACAACCCTATTATTCTAAGAGATATCTGAAATCTCCTGACATATTTGCTCCTTCATCTCCCATTGCCTATCACTGTAGTACGACCGTAGAAAACTAATGGCCAATTTTTATTTCTCAGTTCCACCAATATCGCTTAACTGGGCGATCCTACATGAATACTCCCTCTAGGTACTGCTGGGATGTTTCCCCCAATCAAAACCACCAGTTCTCCTCCTGTTCTATCCTTCTTGTAGCATCTGTCTCTGGAACATTGAGCTGCTGGTCCTGTTGCTCCCTCAGCTGTGTTTCTGTAATATCTATGGTATCCCAATCCCATGTTCCCATCCATGCTCTGGGTTCATCTGCCTTATCTGTCTAGCCCTTTGCATTGAAATAACTGCAGCTTAATCCGCCAGTTTTCCCTAATTGTCTGCTATGTTCTTGCCTGCCTTGCCTACTTATATTCCTCTCTTGAACATTTGTACCAGCCTCAACTTTCTTTCTGGCCTTCCGACTCTTTGGGATCACACAGCCCTGCCAGATGAGTTTAAATCCTCTCGAGCAGCTCCAGCAATGCTCCCCATCAGGATGTGGGTCCCCCTCCTGCTCCCAGTTCAGGTGTATTCCCCACCCTGTCTACCTGTGCTGACACCTTCAGACATCCAGGGACTTGCCCACCAAGGTCCCTGTGTTCCTCAGTATTCCAGGAGGACCTACCATTCATGATGTATATCATTCGTTTATTAGACTTGCCACAGTGCATTACCTCACAGTGATCAGAAGTAAACTCTGTCTGACATTACTCTGCTCAGTTTATCATCTGATCAACATCAGACTGCATCCTGAGTCCATCTGCCTCACTGTGGACAACACCCTCACCTTCCATGTTATCCGCAAACCTGCTAAGTTACCTTCTGCTTTCACATCCGAGTGACTAATGTCCATAATGAACAGCAATGGTTCCTGCACAGATCCCTGTGGTACACCCGCTGGACAATGGCTTTCAATCACAAAACCAACCCTCCACCAATTGTGGAGCCAATTTGCCAACGTACCTTGGATCCCATGGGATCTTCCCTTTTGGACCAGCCTTCCGTGTGGGACCTTGTCAAAGACCTTAATGAACTCCATATAAAGCACATCATCTGCACGGCCCTAATCAATATCAGAGGACAGTCGTCTAGCAAATCCATACAGACAATCCCAACTGAAATTGCGCGGGTATCCGTTTTTGGCGAATACATTGTATAGGTGTTCTTCTTCCTCTTTTGCAGTTCTGGTGTACTGCTGTGTGTTGTGGCCCTTTTGAACAATGTCTTGATGCATCTTCTTTTGTGTGTGGTGGGGGGGTTGCTTTCGTAGTTCAGGACTCGGTCTGTGTGTGTGGCTTTCCTGTGTACCTTTGTGGTGAATTCTCCGATCGGTGTTCTCTGTACCATCACGTCTAGGAATGGGAGTTGGGTGTCCTTTTCTTCCTCTCTAGTGAATCGGATTCCTGTGAGTGTGGAGTTGATGATCCGGTGTGTGTTCTCTTTTTCTGTGTTTTTAATAATTACAAAGGTGTCATCCACATATCTGACCCAGAGTTTGGGTTGAATTTGCAGTAAGACTGTTTGTTCTAACCTTTGCATTACTGCTTCTGCTATGAGTCCAGAAATAGGTGAGCCCATGGGTGTGCTATTGATTTGTTCATATGTTTGGTTGTTGAATGTGAAGTGTGTTGTGAGGTACAGGTCCGGTAGTTTGAGTATGCTGTCTTTGTTGATAGGTTCCCCGTCTTGTTCTCTGTTCTGTATGTCCAGCAGGTTGGCTATTGTTTCTCTGGCTAGGGTTTTGTTGATGGAGGTGAACAGTGCCGTTACATCGAATGAGACCATAGTTTCTTCCTTGTCTATGTGTGTTATATCTGATGATGTCCAAGAATTCCTGTGTTGACTGTATAGAGTGTCTGGATCCGCTGATCAGGTGTTTCAGTTTCTGCTGTAGTTGTTTAGCCAGTTTGTGTGATGGTGTCCCTGGTAGTGATACTTTGGGTCTGAGTGGGATGTCTGGTTTGTGCACTTTAGGTAGTCCATAGAATCTGGCGGTGTTGTTGCTTTCAGGTTTCATTCTTTGTAGGTCTGACCTGGTTATCTGTCCGTTTTGTTTGCAGGTTTCTCAGTGTGTTGTTTATCCTATTAGTGAGCTGCGAGGTGGGGTGAAACTCCACGCAATTTCATCAACAGGTGCCTCAGGGAAAGATAACGGAATGAAGACATGCCAGAACCCAAAGCACTCGCCACGTTGCCATACATCAAAAACATTTCTGAACTGACAGCCAGACGACTGCGACCACTGGGACTCATAAGAGCACACAAACCAACAGCCACTCTCAGACAACAACTCATCAGGACGAAGGACTGATACCCAGCATGAGCAAACCAAAGTACTGTACAAAATCCCATGCAAGGACTGCACAAAACACTACATAGGACAAACAGGAAGACAGCTAACGATCCGCATCCATGAACACCAACTCGCCACGAAATGCCACGACCAGCTATGCTTAGTAGGCGCACACGCAGATGACAAGCAATGTGAGTTCGACTGGGACAACACTACTATTATAGGACAAGCCGAACAGAGAACAGCCAGGAAATTCCTGGAGGCATGGCACTCATCCACAGGTTCAATCAATAAACACATCGACTTGGACCCAATATACCGGCCACTGCAGCAGACAGCTGGGACTGACAACCAGAAGCTGCAGATACAAATCACTAAATGCCGGAGGAAACATCACAGAAGCGCTTCACCGGAGGCTCCCTGAGGATGTCACCCAGACAGGGGACAAAACGTCTGCAACACAAATTCCCAACTCGGCGAACAGAACCACAACAACGAGCACCCGAGCTACAAATCTCCTCCCAAACTTTGAAACCTTTAGACTACAAAACTCCGTCATGAACAAGCCACCATCTCTCTATTTCCTTTGCCTTCTTCAGTGTCGGCAACTCTCGCTGTACTGTCCAGTAACGTTCTTTAGTTACTGCAGGTCTGCCTAGTTCCCCAGATAATCTGTTTCATCCCCGACAGCTCCCTCAATCACTGTAACAGCCTCTTCTCTGTCTAATCCTCCTCTTTCCCACTGTCCTCAGGCACAGCGGCGATCCTGTAAGAGAGCAGTGCGGAATGGGATGTTATAAATCGCAGCTGAGGCTTGAGGCCGACCATTACCTGGGAGTCACAAGGGGAGAGAACCTGAGCGAGTGCAGCACAGAGCGGGAGAATATAAATCAGCAGCGAGGGTCAAGGCCGACTGGGACCTGGATTTGGATAAAAAGCAGAGCAGGAGGCTTGAAATCAGCACCGAGTCACAGAGGGAGTGACCGTGTGAGGGAGTAACTTGGAGCAGGAGCATGAGGCTGACTCACACCTGGGAGAATATAAATCCGCACAGAGGGTCGAGGCCTAGTTGTACCTGGAAGTCACAGACGGTGACCCTGTGAGGGAGCAGACTGGAGTGAGAGCTGGACCATGACACGTCCGAGGAGACACATCACTGTGTGTGCACGTGTCCCTCCATTGTTCTGTGTTTGTGTGTGTGTCCCCTTCCTTGGCTGTGTGTGTGTGTGTGTGTGTGTGTCCCTCCCTCGCTGTGTGTGTGTGTGTGTGTGTGTGTGTGTCCCTCCCTCGCTGTGTGTGCGTGTGTCCCTCCCTCGCTGTGTGTGTGTGTGTGTCCCTCCCTCGCTGTGTGTGTCCCTCCCTCGCTGTGTGTGTGTGTGTGTCCCTCCCTCGCTGTGTGTGTGCGTGTGTCCCTCCCTCGCTGTGTGTGTGTGTGTCCCACCCTCGCTGTGTGTGTGTCCCTCCCTCGCTGTGTGTGTGTCCCTCCCTCGCTGTGTGTGTGTCCCTCCCTCGCTGTATGTGTATGTGTGTCCCTCCCTCGCTGTGTGTATGTGTGTGTCCCTCCCTCGCTGTATGTGTGTGTGTGTGTGTCCCTCCCTCGCTGTGTGTGTGCGCATGGACCCTCTGTGTGTGTATGTGCCTCTCCCTCGCTGTGTGTGCGTGTGCGATCCCACCCTCGCTGTGTGTGTGTCAGTTCCCCCCATGTGTGTGTGTGTCCCTCTTACTGTGCGTGAGTGCATGTCCCCCCTTGCTATGTGTGCGTGTCCCTCCCACGCTGTCTGTGCGTGTCCTTCTCTCCCTTGCTCTGTGTATGTGTATGTGTGTGTGTGTGTGTGCGCGCGCGCGCGTGTCCCTCCCTCACTGTGTGCACGTGCCCCCCCTTGCTGTGAGTATGTGTCCCTCTTGATGTGTATGTGAGTGTCACTCCCTCGATGTGTGTCTGTGTGTCCGTCCCTCGCTGTGTGTGTGTCTTGCTGTGTGTCTGCGTGTATCCCCTTAACTGTGTGTATGTGTGCGTGTCCCTCCCTTGCTTTGTGTGTGTGTGTGTCTCTCTTGCTGTGTGTGCGCATGTCACTCCCTAGCTCTGTGTGTGTGTCCCTCCCTCACTGTGAAAGTGCATATCCTCCCTTGCTGTGTGTGTGTGTATCCCTCCCTCGCCATGTCTGTGTGTGTCCCCTCTCCCTGTGTGTGCGTGCCCCCTCACTTTCTGTGCATATGCCCTGCCCCTCGCCATGTGTGTGCTTGTCCCTCCTTCCCTGTGTGTGTGTGTATGCATGTTCCTCCCTCGCTTTGTATGTGTGTCCCTCTCTCCCTCCCTCGCTCTGTGTGTGTCCCTTGCTTGATGTGTGTGTGCGTCCCTCCCTCGCTGTGCGTGTGCATGTCCCTCGCTCGCTGTGTGTGTCCCTCGCTCGCTGTGTGTGTCCCTCGCTTGCTGTGTGTGTCCCTCGCTCGCTGTGTGGAAGTGTGCGCGCATCTCTCGCTTGCTGTGCGTGTATGTTTCCCTTCCTCTCGTGTGTACGTGTCACACTCTCTCATTATGTATTTGTGTGTCCCCCCTTCGCTGCGTGTTTCTCACTCGCTGTGTGTGTGCGTGTCCCTCCTTCACTCTGTGTGTGAGAGTGTCTCCCTCCCTTGCTGTGAGTGTGCGTCCCCCTCCTCGCTGTGTGTGTGTGTGTGTGTGTGTGTCTCACTCCCTTGCTGTGAGCATGCGTGACCACCCTTGCTCTGTGTGTGGGGGCCCCCTCTCGCTGTGTGTGTGTGTGTGTGTGTGTGTCTCCCTCCCTCGGTGTGAGTGTGCGTGTCCCCCCTCATTGTGTATTTGTGTGCGCGTGTCCTTCCCTTGCTGTGTATGTGCGTGTCCCTCCCTCACTGTTTATGTGTGAGTTCCCCCCCCCCCCTTGCTCTGTGTGTGTGTGTCCCTCTTGGTGTGCGTGTGTGTGCGTGGCCCTCCCTCGCTGTGTGTGCATGTGTCCCTCCCTCGCTGTGTGTGTGCGTGTCCCCCTCTCGCTGTATATATCTGTGTTTGTGTGCTTCCTCATGCGCATGTCGCTACCCACTATATGTGCATGTCCCTCCCTCGCTGTGTGTGTGCGTGTCCCTCCCTCGCTGTGTGTGCATGTGTTTGTGTGCTTCCACATGCACGTGTGGCTCCCTCGCTGTCTGTGTGTGTGTGTGTGTGTGTGTGTGTGTATGTGTTTGTGTGGTCCCACCCTCGCTATCTGTATGTGTGAGTTTCCTCCCTTGCCCTGTGTGTGTGTGTGACCCTCTCTCGCTGTGTGTGTGTGTGTGTGTGTGTGTGTGTGTTCGTCTTGCTGTGCGTGTGTGCACGTGGCCCTCCCTCGCTGTGTGTGCATGTGTCGCCCCCTCGCTATGTGTATGTGTGTGTGTCTCTCCCTCGGTCTCTGTGTGTGTGCGTGTCCCTCCCTTGCCGTGTATTTGTGTGTCCCTCTCTCGCTGTGTGCCTGTGTTTGTGTGCTTACGCATGCGCGTGTCCCTCCCTCGCTGTGTATGCATGTCCCCTCTTGCTGTGAGTATGTGTGTCACTATTGCAGTGCATGTGACTGCCCCTCCCTCGCTGTGTGCATTTGTGTATAACCCTCCCTTGTGTGTGTGCATGTCCCTCCCTCGCTGCATGTGTGCATGTCGTTCCCTCCCTCGCTCTGTGTGTGTGTTTGTGTGTGTGTGTGTGTGTGTGTGCATGTGTTCCCTCCCTCGCTGTGTGGGCGTGTCCATCCCTCGCCGTGTGTGCGCTTGTCCCTCCCTCACTCTGCGTGTGCGTGTTCCTCGCTCTCTGCATGTCTCAGCAAGTCCCTCCCTTGCTGTGAGTGCCCCTCGCTCGCTGTGTGTGTGTGTGTGTCTCGCTGTGTGTATGTCCCTTCCTCATTGTGTTTGTGTATGTGTCACACCCTCACAGTATGTGTTTGTGTGTGTCCCCCCCCTTCGCTGCGTGTCCCTCACTCGCTGGTTGCGTGTGTGTCACTCCCTCACGTTGTGTGTATGTGTCTCTCTCTCGCTCTGTGTGTGCGTCTCCCTCCCTCGCTGTGAGTGTGTGTGTGTGTGTGTCTTCATCCCTCCCTCTGTGTGTGTGTGTGTGTGTGTGTATGTGTCCTTCCCTTGCTGTGTGTGTGTGTGTCCCTCCCTCGCTGTGTGTGCTTGTCCCTCCCTCGCTGTGTGTGCTTGTCCCTCCCTCGCTGTGTGTGCGCACATCCCTCCCTCGCTGCATGTCTCAGCAAGTCCCTCGCTCGCTGTGCGTGTATGTGTGTGTGTCCCTTCCTCGCTGTGTGTGTGTACGTATCACATCCTCATTGTATCTGTTTGTGTGTGTCCCCTTCACTGCGTGTCCCTCACTCGCTGTTTGAGTGTGTGTCACTCCATCGCGTTGTATGTATGTTTCTCTCTCGCTGTGTGTGTGCGTATCCCTCCCTCGCTCTGTATGTGTGTTTACGTGCGTGTTCCTCCGTGTGTGTGTGTGTGTGTAAAAGTGTGTCTCCCTCCCACGCTGTGAGTGTGCGGGTCCTCCTCGCTGTGTGTGTGTACGTGCCCCCCCTCACTGTATCTGTGTGTGAGTGTTCGTCCCTCCCTCGCTGTGTGTGTGTGTGTGTCCCTCCCTGGCTGTGTGTGCGCATGTCCCTCTCTCGCTGTGTGCGTCTCTCTCTCTCGCATTGTGTGTTTCTGTTTGTGTGCTTGCGCATGCGCGTGTCCCTCCCTTGCTGTGTGTGTGTGTCCCTCTTGCAGTGTATGCGCATGTCCCACCCTCGCTATGTGTGTGTGTATCCGTCTGGCTGTGTGTGCGCGTGTCACTCCCTCGCTCTTTGTGTGTGTGTGCATCTTTTGTGTATGTGTCCCTCCATTGCACTTTGTTTATATCCCCCTCACTGTGTGATTGCATCTCCTCCCTCGTGTGTGCGTGTCCCTCCCTCACTGTGTATGTGTGAGTTTCCCCCTCTTGCTCTGTGTGTGTGTGTGTGTCCTTCTTGGTGTGCATTTGTGTGCGTGGCCCTCCCTCTCTGTGTGCATGTGTACCTCCCTGGCTGTGTGCGCATGTCCCCCTCTCGCTGTATATATCTGTGTTTGTGTGCTTCCTCATGCGCATGTCGCTCCCCCACAATATGTGCGTGTCCCTCCCTCGCTGTGTGTGTGTGCGCGCGCGCATGCGCGCCCCTCCCTCGCTGTGTGTGTGCGCGTCCCTCCCTCACTGTGTGTGCGTGTGTGTGTCCCTCCCTCGCTGTGTGTGCGCGTGTCCCTCCCTCGCTGTGTGTGTGTGTGTGTCCCTCCCTCGCTGTGTGTGCGTGTCCCTCCCTCGCTGTGTGTGTGTGTGTCTCTCCCTCGCTGTGTATGCACGTGTCCCTCCCTCGCTGTGTGTGCGCGTGTCCCTCCCTCACTGTGTGTGCGCGTGTCCCTCCCTCGCTGTGTGTGCGCGTGTTCCTCCCTCGCTGTGTGTGTGTGTGTCCCGTTGCAGTGTGTGTTTGTGTGCTTCCACATGCACGTGTGGCTCCCTCGCTGTCTGTGTGTGTGTGTGTCCCTCCCTCGCTCTGTGTGTGTGTGTACCGCTTGCTGTGCGTGCATGTCTGTGGCCTTCCCTTGCTGTGTGTGCATGTGTCGCCCCCTCGCTCTGTGTGTGTGTCCCTCCTTCACTTTGTGTGTGTGTGTGTTTGTGTGGTCCCACCCTGGCTGTCAGTATATGTGCGTGTCCCTCCCTCACTGTGTATGTGTGAGTTTCCCCCCTTGCCCTGTGTGCGTGGCCCTCCCTCGCTGTGTGTGCATGTGTCGCCCCCTCGCTATGTGTGTGTGTGTCTCTCCCTCGGTCTCTGTGTGTGTGTGGTCCCACCCTCGCTGTCTGTATGTGTGCGTGTCCCTCCCTTGCCGTGTATTTGTGTGTCCCTCTCTCACTGTGTGCCTGTGTTTGTGTGCTTGCGCATGCGCGTATCCCTCCTTCGCTGTGTGTGCGTGTCCCCCTCTTGCTGTGAGTATGTGTGTCCCTCTTGCAGTGTATGTGACTGCCCCTCCCTCGCTGTGTGTGTTTGTGTATGACCCTCCCTCGTTGTGCGTGTGCATATCTTTCCCTCGCTGTGTGTACGTTTCACTCCCTCGCTGTGTGTGTGTCCCTCCCTCGCTGTATGGGCGTGTCCATCCCTCGCTGTGTGTGCGCTTGTCCCTCCCTCACTCTGCGTGTGCGTGTTCCTCACTCTCTGCATGTCTCAGCAAGTCCCTCCCTTGCTGTGAGTGCTGTGTAAAAGTGTGTTTCCCTCCCAAACTGAGAGTGTGCGGGTCCTCCTCGCTGTGGGTGTGTATCCCCCCCTCACTGTATCTGTGTGTGTGTGTGTGTTCGTCCCTCCCTCGCTCTGTGTGTGTGTGTCTTGCAGTGTAAGCACTTGTCCCAACCTCGCTTTGTGTGTGTGTATCCGTCTGGCTGTGTATGCGCGTGTCACTCCCTCGCTCTTTGTGTGTGTGTGCATCCCTTGTGTATGTGTGTGTGTCCCTCCATTGCACTTTGTGTATATCCCCCTCACTGTATGATTGCATGTCCCCCCTCGCTGTGTGTGCGTGTCCCTCCCTCACTGTGTGAGTGCATGTCCCCTCTCGCTGTGTGTGCGTGTCACCTCTCAATTCCTGTATACATGCCCTCCCCCTCGCCGTGTGTGTGCTTGTCCCTCCTTCCGTGTGTGTGTGTGTGTGTGTGTGTGTGTGTGTGTGTGTCTTCATCCCTCCCTCTGTGTGTGTGGGTGTGTGTGGGTGTGTGTAAAAGTGTGTCTCCCTCTCACGCTGTGAGTGTGCGCGTCCTCCTCACTGTGTGTGTGCGTATGCCCCTTTGCTGTATCTGTGTGTGTGTCCGTCCCTCCCTCACTGTGTGTGTGTGTGTATGTGCCCCCCCCCTCACTGTATCTGTGTGTGTGCGTGTCCCTCCATCGCTGTGTATGTGTGAGTTTCCCCTACTTGCTGTGTGTGGGTGGGTGTGTGTCCCTCTTGCTGTGCGTGGCCCTCCCTCGCTGCGTGTGCATGTGTCTCCACCTCGTTGTGTGTGCGCGTAGCCCTCTCTTGCTCTGTGTGCGTGTTTGTGTCTAACTCTCCCTCGCTGTGTGTCCATGTCCCTCCCTGGCTGTGTGTGCGCGTGTCCCTCTCTTGCTGTGTGTGTGTGTGTGTGTGTGTGTGTGTGTATGTGTCTGTGTGTCTCCTCCTTGCTGTGCGCATGCGTGCGTGGCCCTCCCTGGCTGTGTGTGCATGTGTCTCACCCTCGCTGTGTTTGTGAGTGTCCCTCTCTTGCTCTGTGTGTGTCCCTCCCTCGCTGTGTGTGCATGTCCCTCCCTGGCTGTATGTGTGTGTGTCTCTCTCTCTCTCGCTGTGTGTGTTTCTGTTTGTGTGCCTGCGCATGTGCGTGTCCCACCCTCGCTTTGTGTGTGTGTGTCCCTCTGGCTATGCGCATGTGCGTGTCACTCCCTCGCTCTTTGTGTGAGTGTGCATCTCTTGTGTATGTGTGTGTGTCCCTCCATTGCACTTTGTGTATATCCTCCTCACTGTGTGAGTGCATGTCCCCTCTCGCTGTGTGTGCGTGTCCCTCCCTCACTGTGTGAGTGCATGTCCCCTCTCGCTGAGTGTGCGTGCCCCCTCTCAATTCCTGTATACATGCCCTCCCCCTCGCCGTGTGTGTGCTTGTCCCTCCTTCTGTGTGTGTGTGTGTGTGTGTGACCTTCCCTTGCTGTGTATGAGCGTGTCCCTCCCTCGCTTTGTGTGTTTGTGTATGTTCCTCCCTTGCTGTGTGTGCATGTCCTTCCCTCGTTGTGTTTGCGTGTCCCTCTCTCGCTCTGAGTGTTTGTATGTGTGGGTGTGCGCGCGCGTGTACCTCCCTTGCTGTGTGTGTCTCTCGCTCGCTGTGCGTGTGTGTGTCCCTTCCTCGCTGTATGTGTGTGTGTGTGTGTGTATGTATGTGTGCGTGTCCCTCCATCGCTGTGTGTGTCCCCCTCTTGCTGTGCATTTGTGTGTGTGGCCCTCCCTCGCTGTGTGTGCATGTGTCTCCTCCTCGCTGTGTGTGCGCGTGTCCCTCTCTTGCTGTGTGTGTGTGTGTGTGTGTGTGTGTGTGTCCCTCTCACTGTGTGTGTCTGTGTTTGTGTGCTTCCTCATGCGCGTGTCACTCCCTCACTGTGTGTGCGTCTCCCTCCCTTGCTGTTGGTGTGTCCCTCCCTCGCTCTGTGTATGTGTGTCCCTCCCTCGCTCTGTGTGTGTGCATGTGTGTCCCTCCCTCGCTCTCTGTGTGTATGTGTGTCCCTCTCTCGCTCTGTGTGTATGTGTCCCTCCCTCACTGTGTGTGTGCATGTGTGTCCCTCCCTCGCTCTGTGTGTGTATATGTGTGTCCCTCCCTCACTCTGTGTGTGCATGTGTGTCCTTCCCTCGCTCTGTGTGTGTATGTGTGTCCCTCTCTCACTCTGTGTGTGTGTCCCTCCCTCGCTGTGTGTGTGTGTGTGTGTGTGCATGTGTGTCCCTCCCTCGCTCTGTTGTATGTGTGGTCCCACCCTCGCTGTGTGTGTGTGTGTGTTCTTCCCTCGCTGTGTATGTGTGAGTTACCCCCTTGTTCTGTGTGTGTGTGTCTCTTGCTGTGCGTGTGTGTGTGCGCGTGTCCCTGTCTTGCTGTCTGTGTGTGTGTTTGTGTGTGTCCATGTCCCTCACTTGCTGTGTGTGTGCATGCCCCTCTCTCGCTGTGTGTCTGTGTTTGTGTGCTTGCGCATGTGCGTGTTCTTCCCTCGCTGTGTGTACGTGTCCCCCTCTTGCTGTGAATGTGTGTCCCTCTTGCAGTGTATGTGAGTGTCCTTCCTTCGCGCTGTGTGTGTGTGTGTGTATATGCATGTGTGTCCCTCCCTCACTGTTTATGTGTCAGTTTCCTTCCCTGTATGTGTGTGTGTGTATGTGTGCTAGTCTTGCTGTGCATGTGTGTGTGTGGTCCTCCCTCGCTGTATGTGCATGTGTCTCCCTCTCACTGTTTCTGCGCGTGTCCCTCTCTTGCTGTGTGTGTGTGTGCTTTGCGTGTGTCCATGTCCCTCCCTGGCTATGTGTGTGCGTGTCCCTCTCTAGCTGTGTGTCTGTGTCTGTGTTTGTGTGCTTGAGCATGCGCGTGTCCATCTCTGTGTTTGTGTATATCCCTCCCTCGCTGTGTGTGTGTGTCCGTCCCTTGAGTGTGTGATTGCGTGACCACCTTGCTGGGTGCGTGTGTCCCACCCTTGCCATGTCTGTGTGTCCCCTCTCGCTGTGTGTGTGTGTCGCCTCTCAATTTCTGTACACATGCCCTCCCCCTCGACATGTGTGTGTTTGTCCCTCCTTCGCAGTGTGTACATGTCCCTCCCTTGCAGTGTATGTGCGTGTCCCTCCCTCACTGTGTGTCTGCGTGTATTCCCCTCACCGTAAGTGTGTGTTTGTCCCTCCCTCGCTGTGTGTGCATGTCCTTCCCTCACTGTGTGTATGTGTGTGTGTGTGTGTGTCCCTTCGCTGCGTGTCTGTGCGTGTCCCTCCCTCGATGTGTGTGTCCGTTCACTGCATGTCTATGCGTGTCCCTCCCTTGCTGTGTGTGTGTGTGTGTGTGTGTGTCTCCCTCGTTGTGTGTGTCCCTTCCTCGTTGTCTGCGTGTTCCCCTTCGTTGCGTGTCTGTGCGTGTCCCTTCCTCGTTGTGTGTGTGTGTCCCTCCCTTGCTGTGTGTGTGTGTGTCCCTCCCTTGCTGTGTGTGTGTCCCTCCCTTGCTGCGTGTATGCGTGTCCCTCCCTCGCTTCATGTGTGCGTGTCCCTCCCTCACTGCGTGAGTCCCTCCCTCGATTTGCGTGTGTGTGTCCCTCCCTCTGTGTGTCTGCGTGTATCCCCCTCACTGTGTGTGAGTGCATGTCCTTTCCTTGCTGCGTGTCTATGGGTATCTCCCTCACTGTGTGTGTGTGCATGTCCTTCCCTCGCTGTGTGTCTATGGGTATCTCCCTCACTGTGTGTGTTTGTGTGTCGCGTCACTCCCTTGCTCTGTGTGTGTGTGTGTGTGTGTGTTTGTGTGTCCAATATTTGCACCATCAGTGGATTGGCGATCATAAATTGACTGTGGTATTCAGGAATGTGTGGTTTAAGTAAGTTCATTACGAGAAATGCAGGGTTTAATGTACAGGTAGAGGCGTGGGTCTGGGTCAGATGCTCTTCAGAGGAATGGACTGGCTGGGCTGAATGGCCTGGTTGCACACGATGGTGATTCTATTCAGGTTATTGTCCAGCCCTGTTAACCATCCCCGTCTCTTACACCTGGCCTGTTCCCCAATATTCTCCTTAACACTGTAATCTCCTCCAGACTCTAAAACACTCCTTGGCGATGTAAGCTTCTCCAGTCCTTGCAACGATCGACAAGTCTGTCACCTCTTCCTGCGTTTAGAACCTTCCCTATAACTATTACCATTTGGTACAGCACTCCCAATCATTGTTCCTTCTTGAAACTACCATAAACATTTGTATCTCTGAAAACTCATCTGGACTGTCTCAACTTTATGGGCGGCACGTTGGCACAGTGGTTAGCACTGCTCCCTCACAGCGCCAGAGACCCGGGTTCAATACCCGCCTCAGGCGACTGACTAAGTGGAGTTTGCACGTTCTCCCCGTGTCTGCGTGGGTTTCCTCCGGGTGCTCCGGTTTCCTCCCACAGTCCAAAGATGTGCAGGTCAGGTGAATTGGCCATGCTAAACTGCCCGTCGTGTTAGGTAAGGGGTAGATGTAGGGGCATGGGTGGGTTGCGCTTCGGTGGGGCGGTGTGGACTTGTTGGGCCGAAAGGCCTGTTTCCACACTGTAAGTAATATAATCTAATCTAAAACTTCCCTTTGACAGTTACGTGCTGAGACCTGCTCTATATCAGTGAAGTAATTAAGTCTTGGCAACACTCACTGTTATAACCTCCCTCCAGCCTTACAGCACTGAGGATCTGTAGAAGCTCTTTTCAATCCGACATCTCTGTGTCTGTAATCTCTCTGAGTTCCTCTGTAGTCCACTAAACACTCCCTAACACTGTCTGTATCACAGTAACCTTCACCAAAAACACAACCTTCCCTATCTGTGTAAATCCCTACACCGGTCCCTGTCCCTCTCAGCTCCGTCTAACAATACAACCCTCCATGTCTGTGTATTCACCTTCAGTCCCTACTCACCTCCCTCTCTGTGTAACCTTCTCCATGCATTTTTGCTTCAGTCTCTTCAACTGTCCCTGTCAGTGTAACCTCTTCCAGACGTGAAAACTCTCCTCTTTTTGACTTACTCAGACCACACAACCCTCACTATCTATAACCTACTCCTGTCTGAGAAACCTACCTCTGCAAATTGCTCCAACTCTTCCACTCTCCATAAGCTCTTACATCCCTCCCTATCTACCAAGTCTCTTCCAGTCCCTAAACACCAACAGTCTGTGGAGACCCGACCACCATCCCTATCAGTGTAATCCTCTCAGGTCTCTGCAGTATTCCTGATCTGTCGAACTCACTCCATGCCTGTGCCTCTCCCAATCCAGTCCCTACAAAACCCACTATCTATTTAACACCCTCCTGTCACTATCATCCCCATGTCAATGTAAGCTCCTCCTGTGTCTCCACCATCTACCCATCTTCATAACCTTGTCCAGCTCTTACACCACTATCTGTTTAAACGTCACCCTCCCCTACAACTTCCTCCTGTTTGTGCTATGCTCCCTTATCTGTGAAACTGTTTCTGACCAAAATTGTTATCCCTGTCTCTGAAAAGTAATCCAGATTCCACAGCCTCCGTAACCCCCAGAACCTTAGCCTTCCTATGTCTATAAACATCTTCAGTCACGACTACCCTGCATATCTGTGTTTGTTCTTCCAGTCGATACAAACAACTTTATCTCTGTAATCTGCTCAGCTCCCTAAAACAGTCCCTGTCTGTGATCCAGCCCTGGCCTACAAACATCGTGATCCCTGTAAACCTCTCCATCCCTCCCAACATTCCCATCTCCATGAGCCCGTCAGCCCTACAGCTCTCTACATTTCTGTAACCTCCTGTGGGTCTATGGTCCTCCCTCCCGGTGAAACCACCTCCAGTCCCCACATCCTGTAGCGGGCATCGGTGTTTTGTTTTCTCTCTCCTTCACAGAAAGAGCGGGAGCAGCAGAGGAAGTGACGGCAAGCAGAGGGGCAGCCGAGACCCGGAAGCAGTTAGTGTAAGCTTAGCTGGGTTAGTTTTTTCCCCCTTTAAAAGCGTGAAGGAGAGGAACCCGAGGCACTACACGGGTAGTGCCTCCCACCCGCCCTCCTCCTCTAACCTAATAATAACATCTGTTGTGGCAAGCAGGTAAGTGCTGAATTTTGCTTGTATTATTTAGACACAGTTTTTGTTTAAACAGTTAGCTTTAGAGGGATGGCAGTGAAGGCAGTGCAATGTTCCTCCTGCAACATGTATGAGGTGAGGGATGCCATCGACATCCCTGCCGATTACACTTGCAGGAAGTGCACCCATCTCCAGCTCCTCCAAGACCGTGTTAGGGAACTGGAGCTGGAGTTGGATGAACTTCGGATCATTCGGGAGGCAGAGGGGGTCATAGATCAGAGTTATAGGGAAGTAGTAACTCCAAAGATGGCAGATAGATGGGTGACAGTGAGGGGGACTGGGAGGAAGCAGCCAGTGCAGGGACCTCCTGCGGCCATTCCCCTCAAGAACAAGTATACCGTTTTGGATACTTGTGGGGGGGATGACTTACCAGGGGTAAGTAACGGGGCTCAGGTCTCTGGCACGGAGCCTGTCCCCGTTACTCAGAAGGGAAGGGTGAAGAAGAGCAGAGCAGTAGTAATTGGGGACTCGATAGTTCGTGGCACAGATAGGCGGTTTTGTGGGAACGAGAGAGACTCACGTTTGGTATGTTGCCTCCCAGGTGCAAGGGTACGTGATGTCTCTGATCGTGTTTTCCGGGTCCTGGAGGGGGAGGGGGAGCAACCCGAAGTCGTGGTCCACATTGGCACCAACGACATAGGTAGGAGGAGTGCTGAGGATGTTAGACAGGCTTTCAGGGAGCTAGGTTGGAAGCTTGGAGTTAGAACAAACAGAGTTGTTGTCTCTGGTTTGTTACCCGTGCCACGTGATAGAGATTCGAGGAATAGGGAGAGAGAACAATTAAATGCGTGGCTTCAGGGATGGTGCAGGAGGGAGGGGTTCCAGTTTTTGGATAACTGGGGTTCTTTCTGGGGACGGTGGGACCTCTATAAACAGGATGGTCTACACCTGAACCTGAGGGGAACCAGTATCCTTGGGGGGAGGTTTGCTAGTGCTCTTGGGGGGGGTTTAAACTAACTCGGCAGGGGCATGGGAACCCAGATTGTAGCTTCAGGGTGCAGGGCCTGGAGTGTAGGGAGGTGAGGAACATGGCATCAATTTCCAAGGAGGGTGCCTGTAAACAGGGAAGTTGTTTGAAGTGTGTATACTTCAATGCAAGAAGTATACGAAATAAGGTAGGTGAACTTGCAGCGTGGGTTGGTACCTGGGACTTCGATGTTGTGGCTATTACGGAGACATGGCTAGAACAGGGACAGGATTGGCTGTTGCAGGTTCCGGGATTTAAATGTTTTAGTAGGTTTAGAGGTGGGGGTAAAAGAGGGGGAGGTGTGGCATTGCTTGTCAAAGATAGTATTACAGCGGTGGAAAGGACGATGGATGAGGACTTGCCATCTGAGGTAGTTTGGGCTGAGGTTAGGAATAGGAAAGGTGAGGTCACCCTGTTAGGAGTCTTTTACAGGCCTCCTAATAGTCCTAGAATCATTGAAGAAAGGATTGGGAAGGTGATTCAGGAGATGAGTGACAGTAATAGGGTGGTTGTTATGGGGGACTTTAACTTTCCTGATATTGATTGGGAAAGCTATAGCTCAAGTTCGTTAGATGGGTCAGTGTTTGTTCAATGTGTGCAGGAGAGTTTCCTGACACAATATGTAGACAGGCCAACAAGAGGTGAGGCCATACTGGATTTGGTTCTGGGTAACGAACCAGGCCAGGTGTTAGAATTAGAGGTAGGTGAGCACTTTGGGGATAGTGACCATAATTCGGTGATTTTTACACTCGTGATGGAGAGGGATAAGTGTGTACTACAGGGCAAGAATTATAGCTGGGGTAAGGGAAATTATGATGCGGTGAGGCATGACTTAGGATGTGTGGCTTGGAAAAGTAGACTCCAAGGCAAGAGTGTAAATGATATGTGGAACTTGTTCAAGGGGCAACTATTGAGTGTCCTTGATAATTATGTACCTGTCAGGCAGGTAGGAAAGGGTCGTGCGAGGGAGCCGTGGTTTAATAAGGAATTGGAATCCCTTGTTAAATGGAAGAGGGCGGCCTATCTCAAGATGAGACGTGAAGGTTCAATTGGGGCGATTGAGAGTTATAGGGTAGCCAGGAAGGACCTGAAGAGAGAGCTAAAAGCAGCAAGGAGGGGACACGAAAGGTCCTTAGTAGATAGGATTAGGGAAAACCCTAAGGCTTTCTATAGGTATGTTAGGAATAAAAGAATGACTAGGGTAGGAATAGGTCCAGTCAAGGATAGTAGGGGGAAGTTGCGTGTGGAGGCGGAAGAGATTGGGGAGACACTGAATGAATACTTTTCTTCAGTATTCACTCAGGAACAGGGCATTGTTGTCGATGAGAATACTGAGGCACAAATAAGTAGAATGGATGGCTTTGAGGTATGTAGAGAAGAGGTGTTGGAAATCCTGGAAAAGGTGAAAATAGATAAGTCCCCTGGGCCTGATGGCATTTATCCTAGGATTCTCTGGGAAGCAAGGGAGGAGATTGCAGAGCCATTGGCCTTGATTTTTATGTCCTCTTTGTCTACAGGAGTAGTCCCAGAAGACTGGAGGATAGCAAATGTGGTTCCCTTGTTCAAAAAGGGGAGTAGGGATAGCCCTAGTAACTATAGGCCGGTGAGTCTCACTTCTGTTGTGGGCAAAGTCTTAGAGAGAATTGTAAGGAATAGGATTTATGCACATCTAGATAGGAATAATGTGATCAAGGATAGTCAGCATGGTTTTGTGAAGGGCAAGTCGTGCCTCACAAACCTTATTGAATTCTTTGAAAAGGTGACGAAGGAGGTTGATGAGGGGAAAGCGGTAGATGTGGTATATATGGATTTTAGTAAGGCGTTCGATAAGGTTCCCCATGGTAGGCTACTGCAGAAAATACGGAGATATGGCATTGAGGGTGAGTTGGAGGTTTGGATTAGGAATTGGCTGGATGGAAGAAGACAGAGGGTAGTAGTTGATGGCAAAGTTTCTTCATGGAGTGCCGTCACTAGCGGTGTTCCGCAAGGATCTGTTTTGGGACCATTGCTGTTTGTCATTTTTATAAATGACCTGGAAGAGGGGTTAGAAGGTTGGGTGAGCAAGTTTGCGGATGACACGAAAGTCGGAGGAGTTGTTGACAGTGAGGAAGCATGTGGCAGGTTACAGCAGGATATAGAGAAGCTGCAGAGCTGGGCAGAAAGGTGGCAGATGGAATTCAATGTAGCTAAGTGCGAGGTGATTCACTTTGGGAAGAATAACAAAAAGATGGGGTACTGGGCTAATGGTCGGATACTTGGTAGTGTGGATGAGCAGAGGGATCTTGGTGTCTATGTACACAGATCTCTGAAAGTTGCCACCCAGGTAAATAGTGCGGTGAGGAAGGCATATGGCGTACTGGCTTTTATTGGTAGAGGAATTGAGTTCCGGAGTCCTGAGGTCATGATGCAGTTGTATAAGACTCTGGTACGGCCGCATCTGGAATATTGTGTGCAGTTTTGGTCGCCATACTATAGGAAGGATGTGGAGGCATTGGAACGGGTGCAGAGGAGGTTTACCAGGATGTTGCCTGGTATGAAAGGAAAATCGTATGAGGAAAGACTGAGGCACTTGGGGCTGTTTTCACTAGAGAAAAGAAGGTTTAGGGGTGACTTGATTGAGGTGTACAAGATGATTAGGGGGTTAGATAGGGTCGACAGTATGAACCTTTTCCCGCGTATTGAGTCGGGTATTACAAGGGGGCATAGCTTTAAATTAAGGGGGGGTAGATATAGGACTGATGTTAGGGGTAGGTTCTTCACTCAGCGAGTCGTTAGTTCATGGAATGCCCTGCCAGTAACAGTGGTGGACTCTCCCTCTTTATGGGCATTTAAGAGGGCATTGGATAGGTATATGGAGGATAGTGGGTTAGTGTAGTTTAGGTGGGCTTGGATCGGCGCAACATCGAGGGCCCAAGGGCCTGTACTGCGCTGTATTCTTCTATGTTCTATGTTCTATGTTCTATCCCTCCCAATCTGGGTCATCTGCTCCAGATCAGACCATTGCTGTCTCTGTAAACACCTCCACTCCTGACAACTCTTCCCATTTGTGTAACCTCATTCAGATCCCATACTCTCCAGCTTCCTGAATTCTCTTTCTGCATTGCAACCAAAACCACATGTTTATGTAATATCCACCAGTGCTTTACACCCTCCCCAACTCAGTAACCACTTGCAGCCCTAACAAAACACCTAAACTGTGAAACCTCTCATTTCCCTACAATCCTCCCTCCCTCCCTCCCTCCTCAAATGCCTTCATCACCATGAAACCACACAATTACTGAAGCCTCCTTTTGGCACTGCAACCCTCCTAATGTCTGCAAAATCCTCCAGTCCTGATATCATCTCTGTCTCTGTAACCCCCTCCATCCTCCAGTGTCCTTCTGGGGAACATGGCAGAGGAGGGAAGATTTGTGAAGTCCGAGCCATGTTACGGAGATAGAATTCTTGGAATTACAGATTTGGTCGAATGTCTGTGGTGTGCAGATTATTTGCGAGGACTCTAAATACAGGGTGTATGACTACTTGGAAAACCATAGATAAATTAGCCACAGTCAGTATGGGTTTGTGAGGTGTCAGGTCATGCCTCATAAACCTTATTGAATTCTTTGAGGATATGGCAGAATATGTTGCTGGCTCATTCAAAAAAGAAGGAAAATTGGGATACAGGGAAATCTGTCTGTCTGGATACAGGATTGGATGGCCCAGAGAAGACAGAGGGTGGCAGCAGATGGACAGTATTGAGCCTGGAGCTCAGTGACCAGTGGTGTTCTGGAACAATCGGCTCTGGGACTCTGCTCTTTGTGATTTTTGTAAATGACTTGGATGTGGATGTTGGAGAGTGGGTTAGTAAGTTTTCCAATCACATAAAGGCTGGTGGAGTGGTGGGGAATGTGGAGGGCTGTTGTAGGTTGCAATGGGACATTGACAGAACGCAGAGCTGGGGTGGAAGTGGCAGATGGAGTCCAATCTGGAAAAGTGTGAAGTGATTCATTCTGGAAGGTCGAATTTGAATACAGAATACAGGGTGAAAGGCAGAATACTTGGCAGTGCGGAGGAACAGAGAGATCATGGGGTCCGTGTCCATAGATCCCTCAAAATCGCCACGCACGTTGGTAGGATTGTTAAAAAGGCAAGTGTTGGCTTTCATTAGAAGGAGATTGACTGTAAGAGCCGTGAGGTTTCACTGCATCTTTATAGCGTCCTGGTGAGACCACACTTGGAATATTGTGTTCAGTTCTGGTCCCCTGTTTACAGGAAGGCTGTGCAAGTTTTAGAGAGCATACACAGGAGATTTACCGGGACGCTGCCTGGACTGGAGGGCAGTTCTTACGAAGAAAGGTTAAGGGAGCTAAGGCTTTTTTCATTGGAGTGAAGAAGGGGGTGGGGTGACTTTGTGGAGGTGAACAAGATGATGAGAGGCACAGAGTGAGTGAATAGTCAGAGACTTTTCCTCCTCTGGCATAAATGGCTATTACAAGGGGGTGTAATTTTAAGGTGATTGGAGGATGGATCAGAGGATAGAGAATGGTAGGTGGTTGGATGGACTGTCTATGGTGGTAGTAAAATTAGACACATCTGGGACATTTAATAGACTCTTGGACAGATACATGGATAATAGTAAAACGAAGGGTATGTAAGTTAGTTTGATCTTACAGTCGGATAAATGGTTGGCATAGCATCATGGTCGAAGGGTTTTGGGCTGAACTGTTCTGTGTTCTATGTTCTGTCTGGTAAACTGGGTAATAAGCTCAGATCAGTGTAAAAAGGATATGGCATTCAGGAGGAGCTAGTGAACTGGATACAAAATTTGCTTGATGGTTGAAGACAGAGAGTGATGGGAGACATGTTGTTTTTCTGACTGGAGGCATGTGACCAGCGGTGTAGTTGGTCCACTGGTTTTTGTCATTTGGATAAATGGTTTGGATGGAAATATTGGTTTCCTGGTAAGTAATTGTTTTGGGTGACACTGAAATTGGTCGTAAAGTGGACAGTGAAGAAGGTTATATATGATACAACAGGATGAACAGTACTGCTGGGGTAGTGGGCTGAAGAATAGCAGATGGAGTTCAATTAGATAAATGTGAAGTGTTCCATTTTGGTGAAACAAACCAGAGTGGGACTTGTACAGTTAATGTTCGGGCACTGGATAGTGTTGTCAGTCAGAGACCCAGTGACCCAAGTACACAGTTCTTTGAATATGGTGTCACAGGTAGACAGGCTGGTGAAGCAGGCGTTTGGGATGGTTACCTTCATTGGGGAGAGCATTAAGAGTAAGAGTTGGGATGTCATGTTGTGGCTGTAAAAGACATTGGTGGGGCCACCATAAAAACATTGTTGAGCAGTAGGAAGAACTCATCTAGTTCACTAACTTCCTTTCGGGAAGGACATCAAATATTCTAACCTGGTCTGGCCGGCCGACATGTGACTCCAGACCCACAGCAATACGACTGACTCTGAGCTGCCTCTGGGTAATTAGCAGAGGAGGCAAAGAATGTTGTTCCAGACAGTGACACCCACATCCCATGAATGAATATATAAAAATACCTATGTCCCTCCCTACCTCTGCAAACCCCTCCAGCTGCAGCAATCCGTCCTGGCTTTGTAACACCCTGACCACTCTCTGTAACACTCTCACCACCTCCAGCACCTTCACATCTCCCTGTTCCTATTGTGTCAATGAACCCTGACCGTGGCTTCCCTTCCCACAGCCCTCCTCCTGCGAGCAGACCCATTGCAATCCATTAACATTTACTCCTAAAACATTCTCTCACTTCAGGATTTTAAGTACTTTTTGGTGATCTTCTCAGCATCATAATCTAGTATGATTCCTTTTGTCTTGAGTGAGGGATCAGTGAAAATTTCTTGCTGAGGTTTTTACTGTTTCAATCGAATGTCTTTTTGTTGAGTATTTTGCATTGTCCCTTCAAATGTTTTCCACTGTCCATTTACAGGCACATACTTCAGTCTGTTTAGCCTGTTTACCTTGGCCAGTTCTCCTCTTAAACTCATGTCATTGGCTATTTTTGTTTCTAGTTGTAGCTTGTCCTTTCTTTAAAACTTTATATTTATTTAAACTGCACTTTATCACAATTTCCCGAAGGATCTCTGCAGGTGACATTACTCATTCACTAAGTTTCATTACACGGTCGCTCTGCGATAGTTGTGTCCCGAGCCAGTTGCACAATGTGTTTTTCAAAGAAACACTGAAAAAAAAATTCTCCGAACTCCTTTCAACATCAATGTTGACCGTGTGATTGTCCCAGATTATACAAATATTGAAGTTTTCCAAAATTATCACACTGCCTTTGTTAAAAAATTCCAATGAGTTCCTGTGGAATGCAGTGATGAGCAATGGAATGCTGTTCGGTGGCTAAAACTGTTCTGCTGCTTGTGTCCTTGGCAAGTAGTAGCCAGAATTTACATTCAGACTGACTCTACTTCATGATCTGAGGCCAAATGCTTTCTCTGTAATGCCTCTGATACCCATTATTGTTAGTGTTACCAATTTTGCCTGAGTTTGCACAAGACTGAACCACTGAATATTTCTGTTCACCCTGTATCCATGTCTCCCTGGTGTCTAACTCTCTTTTATCTCTGTGTCACAAATCCATTGACCTTTTTGCAGCAACGTTGTCCATTCAAAAAAAAAAAACATTATATACTCTCTACCACAATTTTCTGTCACAAATCTATTCGCTGATGTACAATTTTAGTTAAACTCTATCCCTTCCTGTTCCTTTCTGCTTGTCTTCAGCCACATCCCCGTGCTGTTCCATTGCTTCACCTTTTCTATTTGGATTTGGAAAGCTCCTTTCACCTGCATCCTCTCTGTCAGTTTAATGCCCTGTCCATAAACCTACCGACATGATTGGCCAGGACACTGCTCCCAGCACAATTCCAGGGGGACCATCCTAACAGATTTTTAAATCAGGTACAGGATGTGTGAAGCTCTGGCTGACCAGCCTTTCTTGCCCAGCCCTAGCTGCCCTTGAACTGAGTAACTTGCTCGGCCATTTCAGAGGGTAATTGAGAGGCAAACACTTTGCTGTGGGTATGTCGTGCAGACCATGTCAGGATGGGCAGATGTCCTTCTCTAAAGTGTTTGGATTTGTTGTACATCAGTAATTGTTTCATACTTATTTGTGGATTGTTAATTATTATTTTTAAAATTATTGATTTCAAATGTCTCCTTTTCAGATGGCAGGATTCAATCCTGCCTCCCCTGAACATTAGCAGAGGTTTTGGATACATTCTCTCGCAATAATACCACTCGGCCATTACTTCACCTGCTCACTGGGTGTTCATCCGTGAGCACTCATACCAGGGCATCATGAAGCTAAACCCATTCTTCCGACACAATTGTGTGATCCTGACATCTTCCAGCAATCTGGGACAATTAATTAATATCGCTCCATTTTCCAGATCGCTGTGGAACTCAGTGCCATTCTCCATGTGTAACCCTCGCAGCATCTGTTTAACTTCCCATTCTGTCTATTTCTCTGTCTCCTGTAGGTACTCAGGAAACTCCTGACTCAATAGCCTTCCCAGCTGCTGGGTGGATCATCCATTACCTCATTGAATGCAGTTGGTCTGCCAGAGAGAGACAAAGGGAAAGGAGATCTGGAGCCTTCAATAAATCCTGTAGTGAAGTAAGGTCACCCACAGTGCACAGAGCAAAGAGCAATGAGAGGGCTCCAAACATCTATTAACACAACATGACATAGATACAGTGCCGGAGGGGAGCACAGTACACACACACCCCAGGCTCAATCACCACCCCAACGTAAGTTCTGTTATATTAAAACTCGCTGCAATACAACAGTGTATCCATGGCATGTCTTGTGGTCCAGTGTCTTCAATAATTTTTAATTCCTATAACAGATCCTATCGCTGTAACCTCCTCCCTTCCCGATAGTCCCTCTTCATATTTGAAATGTATTGCATTCCAGACTACCATCCCTATCCCTGTCACTTGGTTCAGCGTCTACAACATGCCTTATCTCAGTAGTCCCCTCCTCCAATAAGGTAAATACAAGGACTGCAGATGCTGGAAACCTGAGTCTAGATTAGAGTGGTGCTGGAAAAGCACGGCAGGTCAGGTAGCATCCGAGGAGCAGGAAAATCGACGTTTTGGGCAAAAGCCCTTCATCAGGAACAGAGGCCGTGAGCCTGCAGAGTGGGGAGATAAATGAAAGGGGGTGGGGATGGGGAGAAAGCAGCATAGAGTACAATAGGTGAATGGGGTAAGGAAGAAGGTGATAGGTCAGAGTGGAGGATGGGGGAAGGTAGCAAAGAGTACAATGGGTGAATGGGGGTGGGGATGGTGGTGATAGGTCAGAGAGGAGGGTGGAATGGATACGTGGGAAGGGAGGTAGGACATTAGGACAGGTCATGAGGGCGGTGCTGAGCTGGAAGTCTGGAGGTGGGGTAAGATGGGGGAAGAGGAAATGAGGAAACTGGTGAAGTCCACACTGATGCCCTGGGGTTGAAGTGTTCCGAGGCGGAAGGTGAGGCGTTCTTCCTCCAGGCGTCGGTGGTGAGGAAGTGGCGGTGGAGGAAGCCCAGGACCTGCATGTCCTCGGCAGAGTGGGAGGGGGAGTTGAAATGTTGGGTCACAGGGCGGTGTGGTTGATTGGTGCGAGTGTACCAGAGATGTTCCCTAAAGTGCTCTGCTAGGAGGTGTCCAGTCTCCCCAATGTAGAGGAGACCGCATTGGGAGCAACGGATACAATAAATGATATTGGTGGATGTGCAGGTAAAACTTTGGATGTGGAAGGCTCCTTTGGGGCCTTGGATGGTGGTGAGGGGGGAGGTGTGGGCACAAGTTTTGCAATTCCTGCAGTGGCAGGAGAAGGTGCCAGGAAGGGAGGGTGGGTTTTGGGGGCGCGTGGAACTGACCAGGTAGTCACGGAGGGAACGGTCTTTGCGGAAGGCGGATAGGGGTGGGGGAGGGAAATATATCCCTGGTGGTGGGGTCTGTTTGGAGGTGGCGGAAATGGCGGCGGATAATTTGGTTTATGCCAAGGTTGGTAGGGTGGAAGGTGAGCACCAGGGGCGTTCTGTCGTTGTTACGGTTGGAGGGGTGGGGTTTGAAGGCGGAGGTGCGGGATGTGGACGAGATGCGTTGAAGGGCATATTTTACCACGTGGGAAGGGAAATTTCGATCTCTAAAGAAGGAGGCTATCTGGTGTGTTCTGTGGTGGAACTGGCCCACCTGGAAGCAGGTACGGCGGAGGTGGAGGAATTGGGAATAGGGGTGGGAATGTTGCATGCGGTAGGGTGGGAAGATATGTAATCTAGGTAGCTGTGGGAGTCGGTAGGTTTGTAAAAAATGTCGGTGTCAAGTTAGTTGTCATTAATGGGGATGGAGAGGTCTAGGAAGGGGAGGGAGGTATCAGAGATGGTCCAGGCAAATTTAAGGTCAGGGTGGAATGTGTTGGTGAGGTTGATGAAGGACGAGGGAGCGGGAGCACGAGGTGGTGCCAATGCAGTCCTCAATGTTGCGGAGGAAGACTTCGGGAGTGGTGCCATTGTAACTACGGAAGATGGACTGTTCTACATAGCCAACAAAGAGACGGACATAGCTGGGGCCCATAAAGGTGCCCATGGCTACCCCTTTGATCTGGAGGAAGTGGGAGGATTTGAAGGAAAGATTGTTAAGGGTGAGGACATGTTCAGCCAAACGAATGAGTGTATCGGTGGAAGGGTACTATTGTGGACATCGGGAGATGAAGAAACGGAGGGCTTGGAGGTCCTTGTCATGGTGGATTAGGTGTAGAGGGATTGGATATCCATTGTGAAAATGGGGCGTTGGGGGCCAGGGAAATGGAAGTCTTGGAGGAGTGGAGGGTGTGAGTGGTGTCTCGAACGAATGTAGGTAGTTCCAGCACTGGGGGATAGGCCAATGTCGAGGTAGGCAGACATGAGTTCGGTGGGGTAGGAGCATGCTGAGTCAATGGGTCGGCCAGGGTGGTCAGGCTTGTGGATCTTGGGAAGGAGGTAGAACCGGGCAGTGGGGGATCCCAGACAATGAGTTTGGAAGCTGTGGGTGGGAGATCTCCTCCTGAGGTGATGAGGTTCTGTATGCTCTGGGAGATGACAGTTTGGTGATGGGAGGTGGGTCATGGTTGTGGGGGTGGTAGGAGGAGGTGTCTTTGAGTTAGCATCATGGCTTCAGCGGTGTAAAGGTCAGTGCACCAGACTACCACTGCACCCGCTTTATCTGCTGGTTTGATGGTGAGGTCGGTATTGGAGCAGAGGTTGTGGAGAGCTGCACGTTGTGAGGGTGAGAGGTTGGAGTTGGGGAGGGGGGTCGACAGGTTGAGGCGGTTAATGTCTCGGTGGAAGTTGGAAATGAAGAAATCGAAGGCAGGTAATAGGCCAGCGCGGGGTGTCCAGGTGGGTGGAGTGTATTGGAGGCCGGCAAAGGGGTCCTCAGAAAACAGGCGGGAGTCTTCATTGTAAAAGTAAGCTCTGAGGCGGAGGCGGTGGAAGAAGTGTTCGATGTCATGGCGTGTATTAAATTCATTGATGTGTGGACGGAGGGGGATAAAGGTGAGGCCTTTGTTGAGTACTGATCATTCGCCCTCAGTGAGGGGGAGGTCAGGGGGAATGGTGAAAACTCGGCAGTACTGGGAGCTGGGAGAGGCGACGGAGCCTGTAATTGGAGTGGGTGTGGTGTTAGGGGGAATGGGGATGGAGCCATGAGCAGGGGTGGTGTTCCCCTCAGAGTTCTGGGGGGCGGGGACGGTGACGGTGGGACCTGGGGGGTGGTGTCAGCAGAATGCAGGTGAGTGGCGTTGGTGGGGGCGGAAGTGGTGGCAAACACGGCAGTGGGGGGAGGGGGCGTGGAAGTCACTGGGTGTGTGACATCAGCGATGATGTGAGGGGCGGAAGTGATGTCACTTGCGGTGTATGAGGAATTGTGAGGGGCGGAAATGGCATTTACTTTATTTTAACCAATAATTTCCTGTCACAAATCTGTTTGACACTGTCGTATTTTAATTAAACTCAGTCCCTTACTGTTTCTTTCTGTTGGTCTTCATTCACATCTCCATGGTATTCCAATATTTCAAACTTTCTCTTTGGACTTGGGAATTTCCATTCACCTGTGACCTGTCCCCCTCCTTATCTGTGTCTATTTATAACACACTGCATAATCTGGTACCGGAGGGGCCTATCCCAATAAAATAGCTCAGTCTTCCCTGAGTACTGGTAGCAGTGCTCACTGGTCAGAACTACTTCTGATAATACCATTGTGTGATCCTGATACATTCCTGCACTCTGCTGATATCACTGTCTCTCTCCATGTGGTATCCCTCACTGTGTGGGTCTAATTGCAGTCTGTATCAGTGTCTCTCGCTATTGCAGCTACTCCAGATCATGAGCCAACAGCATTCTCCACTCCAGAGGGAAGCAACTGCACAGGCCATGGATGGAGACTGGGAATTTCCAGATCTCTGTGGGACTCAGTGCCATTCTCCATGTGTAACCTTCATTGCATTAGTCTAATTTCCCATTCTGTCTATTTCTCTGTCTCCTGTTGGTATTCCTGATGTCCCTGACTCAACAGAATTCCCAATTCCTGTCTCGTCCATCACCACATTGAATACATTTGGTCAGCCAGAGAGAGATGGAGAGTGAAATCTGGAGCCTTCAGTAAATCCTGCAGCCGGTAAGATCACTCACAGTAAACAGCACAGGGAGGAGTTAGTGGACTTTAATTCAGACCCTGAGGGCATGATGTAGGAACAATGCTGGGCAAGGAACATGAGAAAATTCTCAGGCTTCATTATCACCATCTTGTCTGTAAATTCATCTGTTCCACAGAACCCTCCCTATGTCTGTCAGTTTCTCCATTGTCTGTTTCATCGATACCATTTCCCTTATTTCTATCAGCCCCTACAATCCTGCTTATCCCTGTAAGCTCCTCATGTCAGTAAAACTCTCCAAGTTTCTGCCTTTGCCTTTAATCCTGGGTTCTGTCACATCTCTCCTTAACTGAAGAAAAACAATTCTTCAGTTTCTTAAGCCATCCTGGTCAGTGTAGTCCTTTCCAGACCTGAAAAACCTCCCTGTCTTTGTGACTTTTTTGAACTCCTGCTACCTTCATGATCTCTGTCACCTTCCTGTCACGACAACAAAAAAGCTCTGTACCTTAGTAACCTCCACCAGCTGTTAGACTCCTCCTTGTCTCTGGGCACAAAGCAGAGTGACCCTGCTTCTCTCATAAATTAGTTTCTGCATTTCTAATGATGACTATGAACTCTTCCTGTCTCTAAAACGCACTCAGTCTTTGTAAACTCTGCTGGTCCCGACTGATGTAATTTCCTTCGGTAACTACAAAATTGTATACCTTTAATCGCTTCCAGACGCGACCACACAGTTTATTTCTATAACCTCCATGAGTGATAGAGTCATAGAGATGTACAGCACAGAAACAGACCCTTCTGTCCAACCCATCCATGCCGACCAGATATCCCAACCCAATCTAGTCCCACCTGCCAGCACCCAGCCCATATTCCTCCAAACCCTTCCCATTCATATGCCCATCCAAATGCCTCTTAAATGTTGCAATTGTACCATCCTCCATCACATCCTCTGGCAGCTCGTTCCATATACGTACCACCCTCTGCGTGAAAAAGTTACCCCTGAGGTCTCTTTTTTATCTTTCCCCTCTCAAATTCAATCTATGCCCTCGAGTTTTGGACTCCATGACCCCAGTGAAAAGACTTTGTCTATTTATCCTATCTTATCCATGCCCCTCATAATTTTGTAAACCTCTGTAAGGTCACCCCTCAGCCTCCGAAGCTCCAGGGATAACCGCCCCAGCCTGTTCAGCCTCTCCCTGTAGCTCAAATCCTTCAACCCTGGCAACATCCTTTTCTGAACCCTTTCAGGTTTCACAACATCTTTCTGATATGAAGGAGACCGGAATTGTTTAAAACATTCCAACAGTGGCCTAACCAATGTCCTGTACAGCCGCAACATGACCTCCCAACTCCTGTACTCAGTACTCTGACCAATAAAGGAAAGCATACTAAATCCTAGTATGCTTCACTATCCTATCTACCTGCGACTCTACTTTCAAGGAGCTGTGAACTTGCACTCCAAGGTCTCTTTGGTCAGCAACACTCCCTAGGACATTACCATTACGTGTATAAGTCCTGCTAAAATTTGCTTTCCCAAAATGCAGCACATCGCATTAATCTGAATTAAACTCCATCTGCCACTTAGCGCATTGGCCCATCTGGTCCAGATCCTGTTGTAACCTTCTTCGCCGTCCACTACACCTCCAATTTTGGTGTCATCTGTAAACTTACTAACTATACCTCTTTTGCTCGCATCCAAATCATTTATGTAAATGACAAAAAGTAGAGGGCCCAGCACCGATCCTTGTGGCATTCCACTGGTCACAGGCCTCCATCTGAAAAACAACCCTCCACCACCACCCTCTGTCTTTTATCTTTGAGCCAGTTCTGTATCGAAATGGCTATTTCTCCCTGTATTCCGTGAGATCTAACCTTGCTAATCAGTCTCCCATGGGGAACCTAGTCGAATGCCTTACTGAAGTCCATATAGATCACATGTATCACTCTGCCCTCCTCAATCTTTTTTGTTACTTCTTCAAAAAACTCAATCAAGTTTGAGACATGATTTCCCATGTACAAAGCCATGTTGACTATCCCTAATCAGTCCTTGCCTTTCCAAATACATGTACATCCTGTCCCTCAGGATTCCCTCCAACAACTTGCCCACCACTGAGTTCAGGCTCTGTCGTTCCCTGGCTTGTCTTTACTACCCTTCTTAAACAGTGGCACCACTTTTGCCAACCTCCAGTCTTCTGGCACCTCACCTGTGACTATTGATACAAATATCTCAGCAAGAGGCCCAGGAATCACTTCTCTAGCTTCCAACAGAGTTCTAGGGTACACTTGATCAGTTCCTGGGGATTTATTCAACTTTAACCGTTTCAAGACATCCAGCACTTCCTCCTCTGTAATCTGGACGTTTTGCAAGATGTCACCATCTATTTCCCTACAGTCTACATCTTCCATATGCTTTTCCACAGTAAATACTGATGCAAAATATTCATTTAGTATCTCCCCCATTTTCTGTGGCTCCACACAAAGGCCGCCTTGCTGATCTTTGTGGGGCCATATTCTCTCCCTTGTTACCCTGTTTTCCTTAATATATTTGTAAAAATCCTTTGCATTCTCCTTAATTCTATTTGTCAGACCTATCTCATGTCCGCGTTTGCCCTCCTGATTTCCCTCTTCCTTTATACTCTTCGAAGGATTCACTCGATCTATCCTGTCTATACCTGCCATATGCTTCCTTCTTTTTCTGAACCAAACACTCAATTTATTTAATCATCCAGAATTCCCAATACCTACCAGCCTTCCCTTTCACCCTGACAGGAATATACTTTCTCTGGACTCTTGTTATCTCATTTCTGAAGGCTTCCCATTTCCAGCCGTCCCTTTACCTGCGAACATCTGCCTCCAATCAGCTTTCAAAAGTTCTTGCCTAATACCGTCAAAATTGGCCTTTCTCCAATTTAGAACATCAACTTTTAGATCTGGTCTATGCTTTTCCATCACTATTTTAAAACAAATAGAATTATGGTCGCTGGCCCCAAAGTGCTCCCCCACTGACACCTCACTCACCTGCCCTGTTTTATTTCCTAAGAATAGGTCAAGTTTTGCACCTTCTCTAGTAGGTACATCCACATACTGAATCAGGAAATTGTCTTGTACACTCTTAAAAAAATTCCTCTCCATCTAAACCTTTAACACTATGGCAGTCCCAGTCAATATTTGGAAAGTTCAAATCCCCTACCATACCTACCCTATTATTCTTACAGATAGCAGAGATCTCCTTACAAGTTTGTTTGGCAATTTCCCTTTGACTTTGGCGGGTCCATAATACAATCCTAGAAAGGTGATCATCCCTTTCTTATTTCTCAGTTCCACCCATATAACTTCCCTGGATGTATTTCTGGGAAAATCCTCCCTCGGCACAGCTGTAAAGCTATCCCTTATCAAAAAAGCCACTCCCTATCCTCTCTTGCCTCCCTTTCTATTCTTCCTGTAGCATTTGTATCCTGGAACATTAAGCTGCCAGTCCTGCCCATCCCTGAACCATGTTTCTGCAATTGCAATGCGATCCCAGTCCCATGTTCCTAACCATGCCCTGAGTTAATCTGCCTTCCCTGTTAGGCCCCTTGCATTGAAATAAATTCAGCTTATGGTTCTGTTCGCCGAGCTGGAAGTTTTTGTTGCAAATGTTTCGTCCCCTGGCTAGGCGACATCATCAGTGCTTGGGAGCCTCCTGGAAAGGGCTTCTTTGATGTTTCCTCCGGTGTTTATAGTGGTCTGTCCCTGCCGCTTCCGGTTGTCAGTTTCAGCTGTCTGCTGTAGTTGTTGGTATATTGGGTCCAGGTCGATATGTTTGTTGATGGAGTTTGTGGATGAATGCCATGCCTCTAGGAATTCCCTGGCTGTTCTCTGTCTGGCTTGCCCTATCAACAAACACATCGAACTGGACCCAATATACCAACCACTACAGCGGACAGCTGAAACTGACAACCGGAAGCGGCAGGGACAGGCCACTATAAACACCGGAGGAAACATCAAAGAAGCGCTTCGCAGGAGGCTCCCAAGCACTGATGATGTCGCCTAGCCAGGGGACGAAACGTTTGCAACAAAAACTTCCAGCTCGGCGAACAGAACCACAACAACGAGCACCCGAGCTACAAATCTTCGCACAAACTTTAAATGAAGCTTAATTTATTAATCCCATCTTGTCCCTGCCTGTCCTGACTGTTTGGCTCACTTCTGTTCTCAGCCGTACCCCTCTCGGATCGAGTTCCCAAAATCCTCCCTGTGATTGTTACCACGCCCTGCATTCCTCCAAATCCATGTAAAGTCCTCCCATTCCTAAAACCCACCCTGTATCTGTCACCTGTTCCATCTTCCACAACCCTCCCTATCTTTGTAAGACAGTTTTATCACACAATGGTCGCTCTGAGATAGTTATGTCCCTCACCAGTTGCACAATTTGTTATTCAAAGAAACACTGAAAACTAATTCTCTGAAATCCTCTTCCAATATCACTGTTGTCAGTGTGACTGTCCCAGATTATGGGGATATTGAAGTTTCCCAAAATTATCACAATGTGTTTGTTAAAAAATATTTCAATGATTTCCTGAGTAACGCAGTGATGAGCAAGGGAATACTGTTCGGTGGCTAAAACTGTTCTACTGCTTGTGTCCTTGGCAAGAAGTAGCCAGGATTTACATTCAGACTGACTCTACTTCATGATCTGAGACCAAATGCTTTCTCTGTGATGCCTTTCTTACCCATTATTGTTAGCATTATCCATTTTGCCTGAGTTTCCGTAAGTTTGTGATCCATTGAATATTTATGTCCAACTTTTGTTCACCCTGTAACCATGTCGCTCTGGTGTCTAAATCTTTTTTATCTCGGTGTCAGAAATCAATCTACCTTATTGATAAAACTTCGTGCATTCAAAAAAAAAACATAAGTTACTCTTTCCCACAATTTCCTGTCACAGGCCTATTCCCTGATGCACATTCCGTGATGTAGTTAAACTCTGTCCCATCCTGTTCCTTTCTGATTGCCTTCAGTCACATTCCCATGTTGCTCCCATACTTCACCTTTTCTCTTTGTATTTGGAAAGCTCCTTTCACCTGGATCCTGCCCCAGTTTAAAGCCCTGTCCATAAACCTACCGACATGATTGGCCAGGTCACTGTCCCCAGGACAGTTCCATAGGACCATCCTAATGGATTTTTTTATAAATCAGGTAGGGGATGTGGGTGTCTCTGGCTGACCAGCCTTTATTGCCCAGCCCTAGCTGCCCATGAGCTGAGTAGCTTGCTTGGCCATTTCAGAGGGCAATTGAGAGACAAACACTTTGCTGTGGGTGTGTCTTCCAGACCACGTGAGGATGATCAGACCTCGTTGTCGAAAGGACAAGTGGGTGGCACGGTGGCTCAGTGATTAGCAATTCTGCCTCACAGCACCAGGGTCCCAGGTTCGATTCCAGCCGCGGGCGACTGTGTGGAGTTTGCACATTCTCCCCGTGTCTGCATGAATTGCCTCCGGATGCTCCGGTTTCCTCCCACAGTCCAAAGACGTGCAGGTCAGGCGAATTGGCCATGCTAAATTGCCCATAATGTTAGGTGTATTAGGTCGAGGGGGATAGATCTGAGTGGGTTACTCTTTGGAGGGATGGCGTGGACTGGTTGGGTCGAAAGGTCTGTTTCCACACTGGAGGGAATCTAATCTAAGGGATTGTGATTTTTGTATATCAGCAATGGTTTCGTATTTGTTTATGGATTCTTAATTGTTATTTTAAAAATTATTGATTTTAAATTCCACCATACCTTATGATAGGATTCAAACCTGCCTCCCCTGAGCATTAGCTGAGGTTTTGGATAAATGCCCTAACAATAATGTTACTAGGCCATCAGTTCACATGCTCACTGGTTGCTCATCCCTGAGCACTGATACATGAAGCTAAACACATTCTTCCAACATTATTATGTGATCCTGAAGTCTTCCAGCATCCAGTGATATCACTCAGTCTCTCTCCATGTGGTATCCCTCACTGTGTGGGTCTAATTGCTGCCTCTGTCTGTGTCTCTCACTCTTGCAGCTACTCCAGATCCTGGGCCAACAGAATTCTCCACTACAGAGAGACTCTTCAGTACAGGCCAGGGATGGAGTTTGGGATTTTCCAGATATCTGTTGGGCTCATTTCCATTCTCCTTGTGTAATCGTCACTGCATCAGTCTAATTTCCCATTCTGTCTATTTCTCTGTCTCCTGTAGGTACTCAGGAAGTTGCTGACTCAATAGACTCCCCAACTGCTGTGTGTCTCATCCATCACTTCATTGAAGATGGTTGGTCAGCCAGAGAGACAAAGGGAAGGGAGATCTGGAGCTTTCAATAAATCCTGCAGTGAGGTAAGATCACTCACAGTGCACAGAGCAGGGAGCAATGGGAGGGCTGCAAACATTGGCTAACAATACATGATACAGATACAGTGCTGGATGGGAAGCACAGTATAGACACACCCCATGCTCAATCACCACATCTACTTTAACTTAAGTTGCACTGAGACAGCATCGGGAGTTCAGAGTTATCGATCTAGGCCTGCGCTGTCTTAGTGAGCATCAGAACAACAGAGGTTAAAGCAGGCCTCCGACGAGAGGTTGGGAATGCTGCCTGGGATCTTTCTGTTCTGTTCTCTTCCTCCAACACTGTACTAAGACTCACTACTCTGCAACACTGTATCTATGGCATGGCTTGTGCACCTGTTACTTCAGTAATTTTAACTCCTATAACAGTAGTTGTCCGTGTAACCTGCTCCATTCCCAATAGTCCCTCCACATATTTGAGACGTACTGCATTCCTGACTACCATCCCTATCGCTGTAACTTACTTCAGTGTCTACAACATGCTTTAATCCTAATCACTCTAATCCTCTTTAACTGGATACAGAGTGATACAGCACGGAAACAGAACCTGTGGTCCAACTCCTCAATGCTGCCCATGTTACCTAAACAGAACGAGTCTCATTTCCCTGCGTTTGGCCCTGAGCTCTTCAAACCTTCTCCTCTCCATGTACCTCTCAAATGTCTTTTCCATGCTGTAATTGCTCTTGTTTCTCCCATGTGCCTGAGGCAGTCTGTTCCGTCTATTCACCGTCCTCTGTGGATAATGTTCCCCCTCAGTTCCCTCTTTAAATCCTTGCTTTCTCACCTCCCGTTGATACCCTCTAGTTTTGGACTCACCTACCCTTGGATATTCACCATTCTTAGGGTCACCCCGTGGCCTCTCTGCCCAAGGGAAATATTTAGGACAATGTTACAAATATATCTAATGTATGTAACAAAGTGCTGGCCAATGTCGGCAAATGTGCCAAATGTCGCTTTCCCCACCCTGTCCACCTGGTATGCCACTTCCGAGGAGCAATGTAACTTGTACCCCCTGTTCTCTCTCTCTCTCTCTCTCTGTTCGACAACCCTGGCCAGAGTCCTTCCATTAACTGCATTAGTCCTCCCTGGTTTGTCTTAACAAAATCCAACACCTGAATTAAATTCCATCTTTCATTCCTTGATCCACTGGCCCAGTTGGTCAAGATCCCCTTTGATAACCGTATTTACTGCCCACGACACCATTAATCTGATCATCAACAAACTTTCGCACAATCACTCCTCTATTTTCAACCAAATTGTTTATGTAGATGATGCACATCAGTGGGCCCAGCCCTGATCCATTCTTCAATAATGGAATAAAACCATATTCTTGTCATAGAGCCATACAGCATGCAAACTGACCCTTCAGTTGATACCCACCATAATCTAAAACTAAACTCTTCCCAGCTGTCTGAAGATGGCCCATATCACTCTAACCCTTCCCTATTCGCCTGTTTATCCAAATATCTTTTAAATGTTGTAATTGTACCCACATCAACCCCTTTCTCAGGAATTTCATTCCACACTCAAACCACCCTCTGTGTAGCAAATTTCCCCATATCTTTTTTTTTTAACATCTCTCTCTCCTCTAACCTTAAAAATGTGGCCCCTCCTCTTGAGACTCCCCTATCCTGAGGAAAAGGCAACTACCATAAAATTGATCTAAATACCTCATTTTTTTTTCATAAACCTTTATAGCATCATGTCTCAACCTCCAGGCTGCAGTGAAAAAAGATTAAGCCTATCCAGCCATTTTTCAGAACTCAAGCCTTCCATACCCAGCAATATCCTGGTAAATCTCTTCTGAACGCCCTGCAGCTTAATAATATCCTCCATGTTAACTGGGCGACCAAAACTGGACAGAGTATTGCAGAACAGGCCTCACAAATGTCTGCGCAATCTCAACGTGACGTCCCAAATCCTACACTCAATGGACTGAGCAATAATCAGGCATGCAAAGCACTGTCTTATCCATCCTGTGATACAAACTTCAAGATTTATGTACCTGAACTAGGAGGTCCCTCTGCTCTAAAACACTAACCGCAGCCTTAACATTAATTGTATGAGCTCTACCCTTGTTTGTTTTACAAAATGCATTACCTCGTATTTATTCAGATTAAATTCCATCTCTAGTTTTTCAGCCCATTCACTCACTTCATCAAGATCCCTTTGTAATCTCAGAAAACATCCTTCACTGTCCATGATGCCACTCTCCAGCCTGCCAGCCCATCACACATGGCTGTCAGTAGTACACATACCTTTGCTTGGGGCTCCACAATTTCTTCCCTAGCATCCCACAGTGACCTGTGATACACTTGATCAAGTTCTGGGACTTGCCATAGCTTTGTGTTTTAAAACCTCTAGCACCACCTCTTCTATAACATGCACTCTTTTCAAATCATAGAGATATACAGCATAGAAACAGACCCTTCGGTCCCCAACTCGTCCAGGCTTACCAGAAGACCTAAATAAATCCATTCCCTTTTCCAGCACTTGGCCCATATACGTCTACACCCTTACTATTCAGATGCCCATCCAGATACCTTTTCAATGTTGTAATTGTATCAGTCTCCTTACTTTCTCTCTCAGCTCATTCCATACACATATCACCATGTGTGTGAAGAAGCTGTCCCTTCAGTCCCTCTGTAAACCATTCACCTCTAACCTTAAACTTATGCCCTCTAGTTTTGGACTCCCCACCTCTGGGAAAAGACCTTGAATGCTTACCCTATCCATACCCCTCATGTTTATATAAACTTCTGTCAGGTCATCCCTCCGACTCCGATTCTCCGGTGACAGTAACCCCAGCTTATTCAGCAACAACCCGGGCAATATCTGGTTAATCTTTTCTGAGCCCTTTCAAGTTTCACAACATCCTTCCTGTAGCAGAGAGACTGGAATTGCAGAGTACTCCAATTGTGGTCTAATGTATTACTCTTGTTCCCTGAGTTCCCCAGTCTTTCTCCACAGTAAGTTCTGGAATGAAAAAAATGTTTAGGATCTTAGCAAATATCCTGCAGTTCCACACATCGATGGCCTCATTGATCTTTAATTGACACTATTTTGTCCCGAGTTACTTAATATGCTGATACAATCACTTTTGGATTCCCCTTTCCTTCTCTGCTGAGGCTATTTCATGTAGCCTTTCTCCATTCCTGTTTTCTACTCAGTGTATTCTTACAGCCCCTGTATATCCTCAGGGATTCCCTTGATCCAGCTGGCTATACCTGACATGTGTCTCTTTTCCTTGACCAGCCCCTCAGTAGACAGTCAGTGTTTCCGAATGCTCTCAGCATTGAGCTGCACACAAACAGGAACATGCTGGCGCTGATCGATCAGTTTATCTCACGTTTAAAATATTCTCACTTGCCAAACTTCCCTCTCCCTGTAAATAATTCCCTTCCCCAATCCCATTTTGAAAGTTCCTGTCTAATACGATCAAGATTGGTCAGGCCCCATTTTATAACTTGCACTTGTGGACCAGGCCTGTCCTTTTCCAAAGCTGTTTTCAAACTACCAGAACTGTGGTCCCTTGGGCAAAATGCTTTCCCAAACACATCTCAGTCCCTTTCCCTACCTTGATTCCCAATTGGAGGAGAAAGTGAGGTCTGCAGATGCTGGAGATCAGAGCTGAAAATGTGTTTCTGGTAAAGCTGGTCAGGCAGCATCCAAGGAACAGGAGAATCGACATTTCGGGCATAAGCCCTTCATCAGGAATCCTGTCGATTCTCCTGTTCCCAATTGGAGGTCAGGTTTTGCCCCTTTCACTTTTCAGGCTATTTACATATTGATTGGGAGTTTTCTGGAACACAATTACCAAATTTCTCCCTTGCAAACGCTGAACACTGGCAGTGCCAGTCTAGGTTTGGAAAGTTTAAAAACCTTATCAGCCCTATTATTATGGTTGATAGTTAAGATGTCCCGACATATTTGTTCCTCAGTCTGCCACAGATTATTCAGGGTCAGCAGTCCGATCTATCAAAGAGATGACCCGTTCTTATTTCTCAGTTCCACTAACATAACTTCACTGGGCGATACCACAGGAATATCCTCTCTAAGTACTGCTGCAATGATTCATGCAATCAAAACCCACCACCACACGTCCTCTCTTGCCCCCCCTTCCTGTAGCATCTCTACCTTTAAACAATGAACTGCCAGTCCTGGCCCTCCTTCAGCTATGTTTCTGTAATAACTATAATATCCCAGTCCCATGCCTTGAGTTCATTTTCCTGGCTTAAAATGTGTTGCTGGAAAAGCACAGCAGGTTAGGCAGCATCCAAGGAACAGGAGAATCGGCGTTTCGGGCATAAGCCCTTCTTCAGGAAAGAAGTAGGGCTTAGGCCTGAAGAAGGGCTTATGCCCGAAACGTCTATTCTCCTGTTCCTTGGATGCTGCCTGACCTGCTGTGCTTTTCCAGCAACACATTTTCAGCTCTGATCTCCAGCATCTGCAGTCCTCACTTTCTCCTCCTTAGCTGTCTGGCCCCTTGCATTGAAATAAATGCAGTTTAATAATCAGTTTTCCCCCATTCCCTGCTGTGTTCTTGCATGCCTTGTCTGCTGAAATTGCGGTCTTTAACTTGTGTACCAGCCTCAATCTTCTTTCTGGCCTTACGTCTATTTAAGATCCAATACCCTGCCAGGCTAGGTTATATCCTCTCAAGCATCTCTAGCAATTCACCCCACCAGGATATGGGTCCCTCTCCCGCTCCCAGTTGAGGTGCCTTTCCCACCCTGTCTCCCTGTGCTGACACCTTCAGGGATATATGGACTTGTCCACCAAGGTCCCTGTATTCCTCAGTGCTCCGCAAGTACCTACCGTTCATTATATCTGTCCTTCGCTTATCGTACCTCCCCCAGAGTATTACCTCACTTCGATCAGAACTAAACTCTGCTTAGATTATCATCCGATCGACATTGGTCTGCAGACTGAGACCATCCTCCTCACTGTGAACAACACCCTCATCTTTCATGTCATCTGCAAACCCACGAACGATACCTTCTGCTTTCACATCCGAGTGAATAATGTTCAATGGTTCCTGCACAGATCCCTGTTGTACACCCGCTGGAGAAAGTATTCTATCCACCAATTTTGCATCCAATTTACCAACTTGCCTTGGAACCCAGTCCTTTTGGACCAGCCTTCCATTTTGCATCTTGTCAGAGGACTTATTCAAGTTCATGTAAACCACATCATCTGCACTGCCTTCATAAATATACTTAAGCATCATTTAAAATTAAAACTGAACTGAATTCCTCAGACAGCGTCTTCCTCTGCCAAATCTGTGATGACTAAGCCGAGTTGATCCTTACCTTTGCAAGTGTTGATTCATCCTCACAATTGTTCCCAATAATTTCCCTCCTCTGCTGTCAGACTATCTGCTCTGTAATTACCTGGCCTACCCCTGCTGCCCTTCTTGAACAAAGGAACCACATTAGCGATCCTCCAGTCATTCAGCACTTCACCTGTGTCCAGCAAAGTATTAAATATATCCACCAGGGCCCCAACAATCTCTGGATAATTAGCATGGGATCAAAGAATGCTGGTTCAGGCAGTGACACCCACATCCCATGAATGAATAAATAAAAATACGTATGTCTCTCCTTACCTCTGACACACCTCACAGCTGCAGCAATTCATACTGGCTTTGTAACACCGTTCAGGCCCTGACCACTCTTTGTAACTCTGTCATCTTTCCCTGTTCCTATCATGTCAATAAACCCTGACAACGATTCCCCTTCCCACTGCCCTCCTCCTGCTAGCAGACCCATTGCAATCCCTTTAAAACTTACTCCTAAAACACTCTCTCACTTCAGGATTTTAAGTACTTTGTGGTGATCTTCTCAGCCTCATAATCTAATATGATCCATTTTGTCCTGAGTGAGGGATTAGTGGGGATTTCTTGCTGAGGTTTTGTCTGTTTCAGTGGAATGTCCTTTTGTTGAGGGTTTTACACTGTTCCTTCAAATGTTTTCCACTGTTCATTTCCAGACACATATTTCAGTCCGTTTAGCCTGTTTATCTTGGTCAGTTCTCCTCTCAAACCCATGTAATTGGCTATTTTTGTTTCTAGTTGTCCTTTATGTGATTCACTTTAAAACTTTATATTTCTTTAAACTGCACTTTATCACAATTTCCCAGAGGATCTCTCCAGGTGACATTACTCAGTCACTAAGTTTTATCACGCAACAGTCTCTCTGAGACAGTTACCACCCTCGCCAGTTGCACAATGTGTTATCCTAAGGAACACTGAAAAAAATTCTCTGAACTCCTCTTCCAATATCACTGTTGTCAGTGTGATTGCCCCAGACTTTGCCAATATTGACGTTTCACTAAATGTTCACCATGCCTGTATTAAAAATTCCAATGAATTCCTATTTATTGCAGTGACGAGCAATGAAACGCTGTTCGGTGGTCTAAAACTGTTCTGCTGCTTGTGTCTTTGGCAAGCAGTAGCCAGAATTTACATTCAGACTGACTCTATTTCATGATCTGAGACCAAATGCTTTCTCTGTAATGCCTTTCTTACCCATTATTGTTAGCGTCGTCCATTTTGCCTGAGTTTGCACAAGGTTGTGAACCAATGAATATTTATGTCCCACCTTTTGTTCGCCCTGTAACCACATCTCTCTGGTGTCTAAATCCCTTTTATCTCTGTGTCACAAATCCATCTACCCCATTGCAGAGACTTTGTCCATTAATAAAAAACATAATTTACTCGTTCCCATAATTTCCTGTCACAAATGGATTTGCTGATCTACACTTTTAATTAAACTTTGTCCCATCCTGTTTCTTTCTATTGTCTTCGGTCACATTCCCATGCTACTCTGATGCTTCACATTTTCTCTCAGGATTTGGAAAGCTCCTTTCACCTGAAGCCTGTCCCTGCATCCTCTCTGTCAGTTTAAAACCCTGTCCATAAATCTACCAACGTGATTGGCCAGGACATTGTTCCACTGGAACTGTGCTGGGACCAATCTGAATGTTTTTTTTATTAAAAATCAGATATGGGATGTGGGTGTCTCTGGCTGACCAGCCTTTATTGCCCATCCCTTGCTGCCATTGAGCTAAGCAGCTGGCTCGCCCATTTCACAGGGTAATTGAGAGGTAAACACTTTGCTGTGGGTATGTCGTGCAGACCACATGAGAGTGAACTGTTGTCTTTCTCTGAAGGCCAAGTGTTTGGATTTTTATCAATACTTATTTATGGATTGTTAATTCCAATTTTTAAAACATATATTCATTTAAAATTCCACATGGTTAGAAGTTAGAAAGAAGAAGAGGGGTGGTCACTTTGTTGGGACTGTATTGTAGACTGTTGTAGACCCAACAGATAGCAGAGGAGCAGATGTGTAGAGAGATTGCAGATAACTATAGGAATAATAGAGGAGTGCAGGCTGGAGATTTTAATATTCCCTGTATTGACTGGGCCACCTCGAGTATAAAAGACCTGGAAGGAGAGCAATGTTTCAACTGTGTCCAAGGAAGATTCCTAACTCAATATGCAGAGGGCCCTACTCTACTCAGGCAGGTGCAACACTGGACCTCCCCTCAGAAAACGAGGTCGGGCAAGTGACTGAAGTGTCATTCAGAGAGCACTTTGGGTCCAGTGCCCACAACTGTATTCGTTTTAAAATAGTTATGGAAAAAGATCAGCAGGTCCACAGATTGAAGAGGAAAACTGGAACAGGGCCAGGTTTGGGGCCATTCTGAAGGATCTGGCCAGCGATAATGCCGTGAATTTAAAATTGCACAACGCCCAGTTATAATCCAACTCGTTTTGGAAGCGCTGGTGATCACTGTAACAGATGAAAGGCTTAAATTAAATTTGTTTGATATTATATTCCATGACACTGCCATCCTGTTGCTATAAATTCTGTACCTTAGGATTGTGCTCCACAACCACCTGATGAAAAAGCAGTGCTCTGACAGCTAGTGCTTTCAAATAAATCGGTTGGACTGGAACCGAGTGTCGGGTGATTGTTAACTTTGTCCACCCCCAGTCCGACACCGGCACCTCCATATTATGATTCCAATCGATCGGGTGGGTCTGTTTGAAGGAAAAGGAACAACTGGCAAATGGGAGGCTTTTCAAAGTGTGATCTCAAGAATCCAGGGCTAGTATGCCCCATTGGGGTAAAGGGAAAACCTGGCAGGTTTAGGGATCCTTGGCTGATGAGGGATAATAAGGCTCTGGTCTTAAAATGAAGACTGCATGCATTGGGTTGAAGCTTTCCATATCTACATGAACTCTTCTATTCTTAAAGACACGATCAATCTGTGGAGACACTACGATCTTCTCAGTCCCTGTAACAATCCCAATCTGCAGAAGTCATTCCAATACCTGTGACTCTTCCAGTCCAGCTCCTACAAGACCCACCATCTATGTGATATCTTTTCATTGACAGCACCCACCCTGTCAATGTAAACTCCTCCAGTGTCTCCATCCATCTACTCATTTCCATAATCTTCTCTAGCTGTTACATGTGTAAACATCACGCTCCCCTACAATCCTTCCCACTTTGACCAAACTGGAGGAGGTTACTAATGCTCCCTAATCTGTGAAACTATCTCCAACCAAAATTGCTGGCTTTATCACTTGGAAAATCTGTATGATTCCACACCCTCCATGTCTAAATAACCTGCAGAACCTACGCTTTCCTGTATCTATAAACATCTTCAGTCACGACTACCCTCCATACGTCTGTTTGTTTTTCCAATCTACACAACCCACTTTATCTCTGTACTCAGCTCCATTCACCTGAAACATTCCTGTCTGTGTAAAACACCCCATCCTACCAACATCCTTATCCCTGTAAACTGATCCATTCCTCCCAACCTCCCCAGCTCCATGAAACCCCTGTAGGCCCTACAGCTCTCCACATTTCTGTAACCTGCTGTGGCTCTGTGCTCCTCCCTCCCTGTGAAACCACCTCCAGTCTCCACAACCCTCTGTCTCTGTTACCTCATACAACCTCAGCAACGCCTCCTCTTTGTGTCTCTTCATTCAGACCCCATCCTCTACAGCTTCACGAAACCGCTTCCTGCCATCATAACCCTCGCTATTTAGAACATAGAATAGGACAGCCCTGTACAAGCCCTTCAGCGCGCGATATTGTGCTGACCTTTTATCCTACTCTTAAGACGAAACAAACCTACATACCCTACATTTTGCTATAATCGCTGTGCCTATGCAAGAGTTGCTTAGATGTCCGTAATATGTCTGAATCTACTACCACGGCTGGCAATCCATTCCACGCACCCACCACACTCTGTGTAAATAACTTACCTCTGATATCTGAGCTAAATCTTCCGCCAATTACCTTAAAAAATGTCCCCTTGTGATAGCCATTTTGCCAATGGAAGTTGTCTCTGGTTATCCACGCAATTGATGCCTCTCTTTCCTGAAGATTCCTGAAGAAGGGCTCACGCCCGAAACGTCGATTCTCCTGCTCCTTGGATGCTGCCTGACCTGCTGCGCTTTTCCAGCAACACATTTTCAGCCTCTCTTTACCTAGTACACCTCTATCATGTCACCATTCTTCTTTCTTCACTCCGATCAGAAAGGCCCGACCTTCCACAACCTACCTTCAATGGGCATGCCACAACATGACCTCCTAACATCTGTACTCAATACTCAGACCAAAAAAAGAAAGCATACCAAACACCTTCTTCACTATCCTACCTACCTGCGACTCTGCTTTCAAGGAGCTATGAACCTGCACTCCAATTTCCCTATGTTCAGCAACACTTCGTCAGACCTTACCACTAAGTGTATAAGTCCAGCAAAGATTTGCTTTTGCGAAATGCAGCACCTCGCATTTATCCGAATTAATCTCCATCTGCCACTTCTCAGCCCATTGGTCCATCTGATCAAGATCCCAGGCAGCATCTTGTTAAGTATCCTCTGCACTGGCTTTAAAGCTTCCACATCCTTCCTATAATGAGGAGAACAGAACTGTTCACAGTATTCCAAGTGTGGTGTTACTCGGGCTCTATAGAGCTGCAGCAAAACCCTGGAACTCTTAAACTCAATCCCCCGCGAATGAAAGCCAACACACCGTATGCCTTTTTAACATCCTCTCAACTTGGGGAGTAACTGCAGGGACACAGGAACCCTCTGTTCGTGCACACTGCTAAGTATCCTGCCTTTAACCATGTAAAGTTCTTTTTCTGCAGAATCCTCCAATCTGAAACCATCCCTATCTTTGTAACTTCCTCCAATCCCTATAACACTCATAAACTGTGAAACCTCCTCAAGTCCCTATATTTCTAAAGCCTGCAAAATCCTCCAGTCCCGATATCCCTCCCGAACTCTGTAAATGCCACCGGCCTCTCGTACTCTTCTGGGGAACATTGAAGAAGAAGGAAGAGTTGTCGTGTCCGGGCCATGTTACAGAGGCAGGAAGGGCTGCAGAACCTGGAGGATGGTACAAACATGGGAATGGACGTGGGCCCTGTAGGAGTGTAGAGGGAGCGGGATTCATAGAGCCTGCGAGATGGAACCAAGAATAGATTGTGAAACCTGAAGGAAGTTATGATTTGACCACAGATCATTTTTGATTGGACCATTCAGCCCCTCTTAGAGTCACAGAGACCCTTTGGTCCAACCCGTCCATGCCGAACAGATATACCAATCCAATCTAGTCCCACCTACCAGCATCTCTGGTCAACATTCTTGCAAACCCTTCCTATTCATATACCCATTCAGATGTCTTTATATCAGCCTCCACCACTTCCTCTGGCAGCTCATTCCATACACGTAGCACCCTCTGCGGGGGTAAAAAAGCTCTTTTAGTCTCTTTTATATCTTTCCCCTCTAACCATAAACCGATGCCCCCCAGTTCTGGACTGCCACACCCAAGGGTAAAGACTTTGTTTCTTTACCCTCTCCATGCCCCTCATGATTTTATAAACATCTATAAGGTCACCCCTCAGCCTTCGAGGCTCCGGGAAAAACAGCCCCAGCGTATTCAATCTCTCAAACCCTCCAATCCTGGCAAAATCCTTGTAAATATTTTCTGAACGCTTTCAAGTTTCACAACATCTTTCCGAAAGGAAGGAGACCAGAATTGGGCACAATATTCCAAAAGTGACCTAACCAATGTCCTGTACAGCCCCCACAACATGACCTCCCAACACCTGTACTCAATACTCAGACCAATAAAAGAAAGCATACCAAAAACCTTCTTCACTATCCTACCTACCTGCGACTCTGCTTTCAAGGAGCTATGAACCTGCACTCTAATTTCCCTATGTTCAGCAACACTTCGTCAGACTTTACCACTAAGTGTATAAGTCCAGCAAAGATTTGCTTTTGTAAAATGCAGCACCTCGCATTTATCTGAATTAATCTCCATCTGCCACTTCTCAGCCCATTGGCCCATCTGATCAAGATACCATTGTAATCGGAAGTAACCTCTTTCGCTGACCATTACACCACCAATTTTGTTGTCAACTGAACACTTACAAACAATACCTCTTCTGCTCACATCCAAATTATTTACGTAAATAATGCAAAGTATTGGACCCAGCACCAATCCTTCTGTCACTCCATTGGTCGCAGGCCTCCAGTTTGAAAACCAACCCTCCCCCACCACACTCTGTCTTCTACCTTTGAGCCAGTTCTGTACCAATTGGCTAGTTCTCCCTGTATTCCGTGAGATCTAACCTTGCTAACCAGTCTCCCATCGGGAATCTTGTTGAACACCTTACTGAAGTCCATATAGATCACATCCACCGCTCTGCCCTCATCAATCCTCTATAAAATCTCAATCAAGTTTGTGAGACAAGATTTCCAACTCACAAAGCAATGTTGACTATCCCTAATCAGTCCTTGCCTTTCCAAATACATGTACATCCTGTCCCTTACGATTCCCTCCAACAACTTGCCCACCGATGTCAGGCTCAACAGCCTATAGTTTCCTGGATTTTCTTTACTGCCTTCCTTCAATAGTAGCAACACGATAGCCAACCTCCAGTCTTCTGGTTCTGATGTCCTGTTTCTATAGATCTTTACCGGAATGGGTGAACACAGCTTCAAATTGCCAGGCTGGGAGATGTGAATTCCGTTGTGAATCTATTTGCCTGTTCTGTCTGTGTGCCTGACACTGACCTGGTGGTGCTCTGGTAGAAAACACTCTCCGTAACATCCAGATCTATGTTACTGACCAGAGCTCACCTCATCAAAACCTTCATTTGGAATGTTCTTTATTTTAATATTTTTAAATGGCAGTTTTGTGAGATGGAGGAATTGAGGAGTTGTCATTTTTGTAAGAATGAAACTTTTGTCATTGACCCTGACCCATGCAATGGGGATTTGTGGATTCTGTTGTTCTCTGCAGACTGTCACTCAGAGGATTGTATCACCAGGGAATCTGAGTGCAGATGGTCTTTGCCTGGTAGAATGTGTATTTACCAGTTTATGTCGGCTAGGATACAGTGTTGCTGGAGAATATATAACTGCGTAAATACTTCACCGACTGGTTCAGGGATGAGTGCATTGGGCTCTGAGCACCAGGAACTGGGAAACCTCATGCTGTTTGTATGTGGAGCTTGGCACCAGACTGGGTGAGAGCAGCTCCCTGAGTAAATGACAGGTATGGAGCTTGGGATCCTCCTGCTGTGTTTGACCTTGTGCCATATCGTTATCTCCCTCTCATGAGAGAGCGTGTCATGTTCTCCAGTCCTGACAGTGTCCTCTCCCTGTAAACCCTTCTTGCTGTTGAACATCTCCCTTCTCTCTCACTCCCTCCAGCCCTTCCAACCTCATATCTCCTGCAGTCCCAACCGACCTTGCTCTTTGTTATCGCATTGCTTTCCTTTCAGCTGTGTGGGAACAAACCTGAAGTAGGTTTGGGCCATTGGAAGAAAAAGACAACTCCCTCTTCTCCACCTTTGTCAAACAGAGTCTCCTTGTCTGAGCATCCTTTCTGCATCCACCCTGTCCATTCCCCTGAGGATCTGTACATTTTAATGAAGACAGTTGTCCTCCTGATGACCCTCAGTGTCACAGCACTGAAGTGACCTGTTTATGTTCTATAATTTTTGGGACCACTTCGTTTTGCTCTGTCCCTCCATTATTCTGAAGCCTCCCCCAGTCTGGACAGTGCTCCAAACCACTAATTACTGAGAATGCTCCAACCCCCTATCTCTGTAAACTCCTTACATACCTACAATTCTCCTTTTCTGTGAGAACACCTCCAGCTTCTGCAATCTATCCAAATTATTGCATCTCCTCCAGCCCTCACCATCTCCGTATGCTCCAGTCACTACATTTCTGCATGCATCTGTAAACCCCTCCAGCCACTCCAAATCTACCTATCTTTCCAAAGTCCAACAGTTCCAAAAACCATCCCTCTACATGGAACTTCCACCAGAGACCACTGGCCACCATATGTCTGTAATCCCCTGCGTGTCTCTCTATCTCTGTTCCCAGCTTCACTCCCGAGAACTCTACTTCCATGTACAACATCATCAAGTCCCTACAAACCTCCCGATCTGTGGAACCTCCAAAAGACCTTACAATTCTATCTCAGTCTCTAACTGCCTGGAGTGATTTGAAACTTTGGCAATTAAAGTCAGAGAATCATAGAGATGTACATTATGGAAACACACCCTTTGGTCCAACTTGTCCATGACAATCCAGTCGCACCAATCAGCACCCAGCCCATCTCCCTCTAAACCCTTCCTATTCATGTACCCATCCATATGCCTTTTAAGTTTTGCACTTGTACTAGACTCAACCACTTCCTCTGGCAGCTCATTCCAAACACGTACCACCCCCTGTGTGAAAAAGTTGCCCCTTAGGTCTCTTTTATATATTTCCCCTCTCAGCCTAAACCTATGCCCTCTAGTTCTGGACACTTGACCCCAGGGAAAAGACTTTGCTTATTTATCCTATACATGCCACTCATGATTTTATAAATCTCTGTAAGGTCGCCCCTCATAATTTTATAAACCTCTATAAGGTCACCCTCAACCTCTGATGCTCCAGGGAAAACAGCCCTAGCCCATTCAGCCTCTCCCTGCAGCTCAAATACTTCAACTCTGGCAACATTCTTGTAAATCTTTTCTGAACCCTTTCAAGTTCCATAATATCCTTCTGATAGGAAGGAGACCAGACTTGCACACGGTATTCCAAAAGTGGCCTAACAATGTCATGTGCAGCCGCAACATGACCTCCCAACTCCTGTGCTCAATACTCTGCCCAATAAAGGAATGCATACCAAGTGCCTTCTTTGCTATCTTATCTACCTGTGACTGTACATTCAAGGACCTCTGTAATTCATTTGAAAAGTTGGATAGACAGATGGAGTGGCCTGAGGTCTTCTGGGTTAAGTTAGTTCAGTTTAAGCTGTTAGGCAGAGCCAATGAGGTATTTGCAGTGCTGTCTCATGAGTGGCCAGGAGATTATGCACATGTCAAAAAGGCTATTGTAAGTGCTTATGGATTAGTACCAGAAGTGTATCGACAGCGGTTCAGAAACATAAAGAAAGAAGCAGGACAGACTTATGTGGAGTTCTATACAATTAAACAGAGGAATCTTTCTGCAACATCTCCAGTCTCCATGAGTCTCTCAGTCATGGTGAGCTGCTCCAACCCCCATAACATTTCCTGCCTGTACACCATCAAGTTGATACAACCCTTCTGATTTCTGTCGTGTCCTGCAGACCCATTTTTGTGAATTCTGCCGACCACTAATACTCTCCCTGTCTGTGTAAATGCCCCCAGCCACTGCAATCCCCATTACTTTGCAGCCCCCACCAGACCCGAAACCATCGCTATCTGTGAAAGCTCCTTCAGGTCTGTGTCCTCCACCGTGCTGAAACCCGCTCTCAGCATTGCAACCCCCATTATTTCCTAACGTTGTTGAGTCTCTAAAACCATCCCTATCAGTTTAATCTCCTCCACTGCATACAACACTCCCAGTCTGTGTAATCTCTTCAATTCCTTCAGTTCCTATATACCTATGTATAGGTGTGACTGTTTTGTGGCCATTGTATCCTCGTTTATATCTGCAAAACGATCCACTCACTGTAGCACATCCTATGCTCATAAGTGAATCTGGTCTCTCACAAGCCTCTCTACGACTCTCTCCTCCCATCTCGACAAGCTTCCTTATCCCTGTCGATCTTGCAGCATGCACACCACTCTCTGACATGCCTTTCAGTGCACAAAATCATCTCTCCTTCTAACTTTATCCAATCTGCAACTTCCTCCCTATCCGTACAACATTCTCCAGTCTATATCATCTTCCATGTGATTGCAACATTCTCCAGTCCATACCACCCTCCCTTTCCCTGTAATATTCTCCAGTCCATACCAGCCTCCCTATCACTGTGATATTCTCCAGATCCCACAACTATTGTTAAGTGTACGACGTCCTGGAATCGTGTGAATGTTTCTACACCCTGATCAACATAGACCATGTAATGATCCACAACCCGACACACATCCCTATCTCTGGAATCTAATCAAAGACGCTTTATCTCTCTAACTTCCTCCAAACAATAAAAACCTTTCTCCTGTGAACATTCTGTCGCAACTGTAACTATGTTGAACCCTGCAACATTGTCGCACCCCCAAACATTTCTCCCACTCTGTGACCTCTATCCATCCCTCAAAGGCCCTCTCTCGGTGACACGCGCCATGCATTTGCAACAAGGCAGATGGAATGACAGCATTAACTGAAGGGAACAGATATGATTGAACTGTTATTGTGGAGGGGTGGCTGCAGAATGATCATGACAGCAATGTGATTATTGAGGGATTGTAGGGATTTAGGCAGGGTCAGCAAAAAAACAAACAAGGCCCCGTTTTTTGGGAAGAAAGGATGCAGTCAGTGCATTAGTGAGACAGTCGATTTAATCTGGGAATCAAAATATAGAGTTATTTTGAATGGACAGCTTCCAAATAGCAAGGGGGATCTGCACGATCAAATCACAATCCATGCCCGTTGGTAAGTTGGATACAATATTTTCTTGGTGATAGTAAGCAGAGGCATGTGCAGTGGTCAATTCTGATTGGACGTCTGTGGCCAATGCTGTTTCACAAGGATCAGTGCTGCGGTGTCTGTGTGTAATTTATATCTGAGATTCAGATGAAAAGGTCAGCAGTTTGCTTAGTATTTTGCAGACGACATTTGGAAAGCCATGTAATGATTAGGGATAGTTAGGGGAATTGTGGACAGTGAGGAAGAGTGTTAAAGGTTGCAGCAGTGTGCAGATCAGCTGGAACGCTGGGCAGAGAAATCGCAAATCGAAGTTCATCGGGACAGGTGTGAAGTGATGCATTTCTGAAGTCAAATAGAAGAGAGAAGTGCACTAATTGACTATATGGACACATTGATAATCAGATGACCTTGAATCCAAATCCGTAGCTCCCTCAAAATAACAACACAATAGGATGTGGTGGTAAAGGAGGAGTATGGTAGGTTTCCCTTCATTGGTCACAGTATTGAGTACAGGCGTTTGCATGTCATGTTGTGACTGAATGAAACTTCATTCGGCCATGTTTGGAAGGTTGCATGTCATTCTCATCGCCACACTACAGGAAGGAGGTTGCAACAGAGGGTTGGCAGAATGTTGCCTGGTCGAGAATGTGTTTACTGTAAGGAGGTTGGACACAGTTGGATTGTTTTGCGAGAATATCGGAGACTGAGGGGTGACCGGGTACAGGTATATAGCATTAGGAGAGGCGTGAATAGTGTGGATAGTTGGAATCCTTCTTCCAATGTAGAAATATCAAATACTAGTGCACCTCGGTTTAAGGTGAGTGTGAGAAGTTTTAAGTGAGATGAAAGAGGCCAGTTTTCTTTACCGAGAGGGTGGAAGCTGCTTAGGAGGAGGGAGAGGTGGCAACGAGAGCAAAGTTTTGAAGTGGCATTTAGACAGAAAGATGAACAGGCAGAGAAAGACGGATATAAACCATGTGCAGGCAGATGGGATTAGTTTAGAATTGCATCATGGTCAGCACAGCCATGGTGGGCTGAAGGGCCTATTACTGTGCTGTATTGTTCTCGTTTCTAACTTAACGACATCTAGCCTGTCAAAGCCCCTCCGAATCATGGATGTTTCATTCAATTTCTCTCCCATTCTTCAAATCCCCAATGGGTTCAAGGTCAATCTACTCCACCTCTTCTCATTGGAATATCCCGCCATCTCCAGGATCAGCCGAGTGAAGCTTCCCTGGTCTGCCTCCAATAAAAGAATGTCTTTACTTAGGGCATGCATACTGTTCATTATAATCTCGGTGTGGTCTGACTTGTACCTGGCATCGTTTTAGCAAGACCTCCTTATTTTTAAACTCCATTCCCTCTGTAATAAATGCCAGCATTTGCTTTGCCTTCTCTATTACCTGCTGACCCTGCGAGCTACCTTTTTTCAGATTGATAAACAAGAACTCCCTCAACCCTTTCTGTTGTCAGTCTGAAACCAAATAGTGTTAGCCTGACAGTAAGTCGGGAACGTGCTGGAATGTTTTATAAAGGATATGACAATAAATGATAACTGGATGCTTAGAAACAATGGGAGACGCATGATTTTATAAAAGAGGAATATTTTTCAATCTGTTGGATTCTATATTTCGGTGTGACCTTAAATGGCAGAATAGATAAGGGTGGGGGAGGCTAGTTGCGGTAGAGGGATATTTGACACTTCAGAAGCATTTTGACAAGTTTCAACAAAGGGCTAAAAATTAGCTTGAGAGAGAATAGGGCCCCTGAAAGGTCAATGAGGCTGTCTGTGTGGAATCACTGCTAATGGGGGAGATACTGAACAAATATTTTGTGTTCGGATTTACTACGGAGAAAGACATGGAAGCTCTGGAACCTGGGAAAATACATAGGGATTGAAAAGAGAGCACATTGGAGAACAGGAGATGCTGGATATCTTAAAATGCAAGAAGTTAGATAAAACCTTGGGACATGATCAGATGTATCCCAGCGCCTTGTGAGAAGCGAGGGAGAAAATTGCAGGGCCCCTCACAGAGATATTTGCATCATCAACAGCCACTACAGACCAGTGAGACTGATGCAGGGGTGGTAAGTTGTTGGCGGAGATTTGAGAGAAACGATCATCATGCCTTTGGAAAGGTAAGGACAGATTAACAATCGTCAGCATGCCTTTGTGCATGGTAAATCATGCCTCAAATGTGAGTGTGGAGATAGACAAGTGAGAGGTCAAAGCAGAGCAGGACATGATGTCCACATGAACTTTATCAAGGCCTTTGACAAGGTTCTGCATGGCAGACTGGATAGTAAGTTTAGATCATACATAACCAGGGAGCGCTCACTAACTAGATACAAAACAGATTGACGGTAGGAGACGGAGCGTGTTCATAGAGGGTTGCTGCTCAAACTGCAGGCCTGTGACCAACGGTGTGCCATGGGGTTCGGTGCCGGGTCACTGTTGTGCATCCTTTATATAAACAGTTTGGATGATAATACAGGAGTCATGGTAGCAAGTTTGTGTGTGAGATTGAAATTGGTGATAATGTGGACAGTGAAGAGGGTTATCGAAGAGTAAAATGGAATCAACACTACTGCTGGACCAGTGAGGTTAGGAATAGCAGATGGAGAAATGCAAGATGTTGTATTGTAGTAAAGCAGACCAGGCTAGACTTGTACAATTAATGTTTGGGCCCTGGGTACTGTTGTCAATCAATGACCCAGGGACGCAGGTACACAGTTTTTTGAAAGTAGCGTCACAGCTAGACAGGCTGGTGAAGCAGGCGTTTGAGATGGTTACCCTTCATTGGGCAGAGCATTGAGAGTAGAAGTTGGGATGTCATGGTGTATCTGTACAGGATATTAGCGAGGCCACCGTATAAGCATTGTTGATTATCTTGTAAAAACCAACTTGTTCACGTATGTCCATTAGAGAGGCACATCTGGCATTCTTGCCTGGTCTGGCTTATATGTGACTCCAGACCCACAGCAATATGGCTGACTCTGAGCTGCCTCTGGGCAATTAGCACTGGGGTAATGTATGCTGGTCCATTCGCTGACATCCTCAGGCCATGAATGAATCAATGAAAATACAGATGCCCATCCCGACCTCAGCAAACAGCTCTAGTTGCAGCAATTAGTACTGGCTTTGTAACATTGTTCAGGCCTTTGCCCTCACCACCTCCAGCGCCTTCAGGCAAGGGATGGAGACTGGGATTTCCGAGATCTCTGCTGGACTCAGTGCCACTCTGCATGTGTTATCCTCACTACATCAGTCTAATTTCCCATTCTGGCTATTTCTGTCTCGTGCAGGTAATCAGGATGTTCCTAACTCCTGTCTCATCCATCGCCTCATTGAAGCTGGTTAGTTAGCCAGAGAGAGATGGAGAGGGAGATCTGGAGCCTTCAGTAAATCCTACAGCCGGTAAGATCGCTCACAGTAAACAGTACAGGGTGGAAGTAGTAGACTTCTATATTCAGACACGGAAGACAGGACATGGATACAGAGCTGGGCAAGGAACAGCAACATTGTAGGCTTCATTTCCACCATCTTGTGAGGGTCCTGCTTTCACCTTTGCTGTACTGGTCCTCAATGCAACAGCAAGGAGGATCGCAGGCATCAATCCTGGCCCATGCTGTGTTAGTGATCTCTGTAATATTCTCCAGTCCCAATAATGCGTCCTCTGTTTGGAATCTCCACACCATTCTCTCTATCTCTGTCTCTGTCAGGTTCTCCAATCCCTAACACCCTAATTCCTAAACTTCTGCAGTCGATACAAAATTCCTTCATGCCTGTAAACCCTGACAGTCCTGTCTATCCCTGTAAGCATCTCCCACCAATACCACCCTCCATGTCACTGTATTTGACTTTAACCTCTCCATCGGTCCCTACCGAGGTAATCTTCTCCAGTTCCTACAACACTTCCTCAGCTGTGAAAACATTTATAATCTGCTTATCCTTCTCCAATTCTTTGATCTTTATCTTGTTAAATTTCACCCTCATTCCCGACACCATACCCCTCGCGACCACAGGAACCTCTTTCAGTTTGTGCAACGCCCCCATTTGTGTAACTGTCTCCAACCCAGTAACCTGGCATTCTCCATTGCCTTCCGATCTATGTAGCCTCCAGAGCCTAGAAACCGCCTTATATCTGTAAACATCTTCAGTCACGACAACCTTCCATATCTCTGTTAGTATACACAATACTCTCCTAGATGAAACAGCACCCTATCTGTCCCTCTCAGCCTGCCTACCTCTTCCTTTCTCCATCCCTATTCCCTATCTCCAGAATCTAATCTAGCTCCCTCTATCTCTGTAAATTCCTCCAATCCCCAAACCCCTTTGTCCCGCTGACATTCTTGACCAGATGTAACTCTGTATAACTCTAACATCCTCGAGTCCCTATAAGCCTCCCTATCTCTGTAACCTCTACGCATCTGTTCAAACTCCCCACTACTGAGGAATGACTCCCGGTATTCGCCATAAGGCAGATGGAATGACAGTGAACAGATATGATGGAACTATCTGTTAGCTGCTGAATGACCATGCTGGGAGTGAATGCTGAAGGTTTGTTGGGATAGAGCCATAGAGTCAGAGAGATGTGCAGCATGGAAACCGACCCTTCGAGCCAACCCATCCATGCTGAGCAGATATCCCAACCCATTCTAGTTCCAATCGGCAGACTAGGCAAAAACCCAACAAGTTGTGAAGGAAGGATGAGGTTAATGCATTAATGAGACAGTCATATGAAACTGAATATGAAAAGTGGAGCTGAGAATAAACAAGCAGCAGCAACCATTAGCAGGAGTTCTTTTGTAGGCACTAACCAGTGATGGGAATGTCAATATGGTTACAGTCAGGACACTGAATGTACTTATGACAAGGGCAGTACAGTAACTGTGTGTGACAGTGGTCTCCATGCCGACTGATACAGCAATGAGTATCAGTGCTGTAATGGATAGAATCCTGGATTGTATGTGAGATGGTTTTCTGTAACATCATATCATATTTGTAGATCAAAAGCTGTGTACTAATAAATATCCAATAATCCCATTATAAAGGAGTTTTGTGAGCAGAGATCCATAATATTATGCAGGACATATTGAGTTTGTGCTCAGACCATGAGATGTAGGAAGGGAATGAGGCCATTTGGCCAATTGGGTATGCTCTGCCCTTCAATCGGATCATGACTGATCTGATACTGTTCAACTCTACTTTCCTGCCTTTTCCACAAAACCCTTGTTTCCCTGATTCATTAAAATCAGCAGGAGTTTACAGAACAGTTGGAGTGTAGACAGAAATAGCAAATTGAGTTTAATCTGGACAAGTGTGAGCTGATGTCAAATTCAAGAAGAAAGTTAGCATACTGAGGGATATTGATATGCAGAAGGATCTTGGTGCAAGTCAGTAATTCCCAGAAAATGGCAACAGAAGTGTTTCAGATGGGAAGGAAAGCAAATGGAGCACTGGCCTTCATCGGTCACAACGTTGGGTGAAGTCGTTTGCATTTGATGCTGTAATTGCATCAAATGCTTGTTTGGTCACATTTGAAGTACTGTGCGCAGTTCTCATCTCCACAAAACAGGAAGGATGTGGAGTCTTTGGACAGGATACAAAAGTGGTTTATCAGCACGTTACCTGTGTTATGTTTTTAAGAGTGTCTTAGGTGTTAAGAGGAGATTAAACAAAGTTGGATTGCTTTGTGAGAGTATCAGAGGCAGACAGGCGATCAGGTACAGGGATATAACATTAGGACAGGGATAGATAATGTGGATAGTCAGAATCTCTTTTCCAATGTGTAACTTTCAAATACTAGAGCGCAGAGATTTAAGGTGAGAAAGAGAAAGTTTAAATGATATTTGTGAGGCAAGTTTTTTTTTAACAGAGAGTGGAAGTTGCCAAGCAAGGTCATAGAAACAGAAATGTGAGTAAAGTTTTGAAGTGGCATTTAGACATGAACGGGCAGAGAATAGAGGGTTGTGGACCCATGTGCAGGCAGATGGTATGATTTAGAATAGCATCATGGACAGCATAGACGTGGTGGGCTGAAGGACCTGTTGCTGTGCTCTACTGTTCTATTTTCTAACTTCCCAGCATCTGCCCGATCAGAGACCCTCAGAATCTTGGATGATTCATTCCATTTCTCTCTCATTATCTAAACTTCAATGCGTTCAACCTCAACCTACTCCACCTCTTCTCGTTAGAAAATCCCTTCATTCCCAGGATCAGCCGAGTGACCCTTCTCTGGACTGCCTCCAATGCGACAACATCTTTCCTTCGGGCACTCACACTGTTCATAATATTCGAGGTGTGGTCTGACTTGTACCTTGCATAGTTTTAGCGAGACCTGCCTATTTTTAGACTCCATTCCCTCTGTAATAAATGCCAGCATTTCATTTGCCTTCTTTATTACCTGCTGAACCTGTGGGCTACCTTTTTCAGATTGATAAACAAGAACTCCCACAGCCCTTTCTGCTGTCAGTCTGAAACCAAATAGTGTTAGCCTGATAGTAAGTCGGGAGCATATTGACATTGTTAGAAAGGATATGTCAATATGCATTAACTGGCCACTTGGAAACACATTTGATAAAAGAGAATTTGTTTTTGAGCCTGTTGGGTTTAATTTGTTGGTGTGAATATAAATGGCAGGTTTGAAAGGGTGTAGAAGGGGTGGAGTGGTACAGGGGTATGGTGTATTTGAATTTACAGAAGCCTTTACGCAAGTTTCAATAAGGGCTAAAGAGTAACTTGGGAGAGAATAGGGCCCCTTCAAGATCAGTAAGGTCGCCTATGTGTGGAACCCGAGGAGATGGGTGAGATATTAGACAAAATAATCTTGTCAGTATTTACTGTGGCGAAAGACATGGAAGCTCGGGAACTTGGGGAAATAAATGGTGATGTCTTTGAAAGAATCCTCACCAGAGAAGAGAAAGTGCTGGAATATTAAAACAAGTAAAGGTAGATCAATCCTCAGTAGCTCATTAGGTTTATCCTAGAATATTGTGGGAAGCTAGGGAAGAGGTTGCAGTGTCCCTTACAGAGATATTTATATTATCAACAGATGCAGTGAGGTGTCGGAAGATTGGAGGGAACATTATGCTGTTCCATCACATAAGGGCTGCAGGGAAAAGCCAGGACATTACAGCCCAGTGAGCCCAGTGTTGGGGAAGTTGTTGGAGGAGATTCTGAGAGAAAGGAGCTGTGTGTATTTGGAAAGGCAAGGGCTGATTAGAGGTAGTCAGCATGGCTTTATGAGTGGGAAACCGTGTTTCACAAACCGGATTGACTCTTCAAGCAGGTGGCCAAGAGATCGATGAAGGCAGAGCAGTCAACATTGTCCACATGGACAGCGAATCATTTAACAAGGTTGAAAGGGATGTAGAACATCTAGTCAAGAGGAAGAAGGGAGCTTATTTAAGTTTGAGGAAGCAAGGGTCAGATAGGTTTCTAGAGGGTAACATGGAATAGCAAGATGGCCCAGTGGTTAACGTTGCTACCTCATAGCACCACGCACTCCATTTTGATTCCAGCCTCAGGTGACTGTCTGTGTGGAGTTTGCACGTTCTCCCCGTGTCAGCATGGGTTTCCTCCAGGTGCTCCGGTTTCCCCCACAGCCCAAGGATGTCCAGGTCAGGTGACTCAGCCATGCTAAATTACCCATAGTGTTCACGGGTGTGTAGGTTTGGTGCATAAGTCGGGGCAAATGGAGAGAATTAGGTTGGGGGATGGTTCTGGTTGGGGTACAGTTTGGAGGGTTGATATGGAGTTGTTGGGCCAAATGGCCTGTTTCCACACTGTAGGGACTCTCTGAAGGTACCAGGAACGAACTGAAGAATGGACTTAGGACAGCTAGAAGGGGGTATGAAAAAGCTTTGTTGGGAAGGATTAAGGAAAACCGTAAGGCATTCTCTACTTATGTGAGGAACAAGAGGATGGACAGAGTGGGGGTAGGGCCGGTCAGGGATAGTGGAGGGAACTTGTGCCTGGAGTCACAGGAGGTAGGGGATTTCCTTTATGCATACTGTGCTTCACTATTCACTACTGATAGGGACCTTGTCATTTGTGAGGATAGGGTGAAACAGGCTGATATATTTGAACAGGTTGATGTTAAGAAAGAGGATGTGCTGATTATTGTGTAAAACATAAGGATAGAAAAGTCTATTGGACCAGACGGGATGTGCCCAAAGTTACTACACGAAGTGAGGGAAGAGATTGCTGTGCACTTGGCAATGACCTTTGCACCCTCACTGTCCACTGGAGTTGTATCAGATGGTTGGAGGGCGGCAAATGTTATTCCCTTGTTCAGGAAAGGGAATACCGATAACACTGGGAATTTCAGACCTGTCAATCTTATATTTGTGGTGTGCAGATTATTGGAGAGGACTCCGAGACAGGATTTATAATTCCTTGGAAAACCATAGTTTGATTAGAGATAGTCAGCATGGCTTTGTAAGGGGCAGGTCATGCCTTACAAATCTTATTGAGTCCTTTGGCGATGTGACACATTCGGAAAGTACAGAGACATGGGAAACAGTGAAACCTGTCTGTCTGGATTCAGAATTCCTGGCCCATAGAAGATCGAGGATGATGATGAATGGAAAGCATTCACCCTGCAGCTCAGTGTCCAGTGGTTTTCTGCAGGGAGAGGTTACAGGACCTCTGCTCTTGGTGGTTTTATAAATGCATTGGATGTGAGTGGAAGAGTGGGTTAGTAAGTTTGGCAATGACACGAAGGTTGGTGGAATGGCTGATGTAGGTTGCAACGGGGAAATGACGGGATGCAGAGCTGGGCTGAGAAGTGGCAGATGGAGTTGAATCTGCAAAAGTGTTAAGTCATTCATTTTGGAAGACTGAATTTGAATGCAGAATGCAGGGTTAAAGGTAGGATCCTTGACAGTGTGGAGGAAAAGAGGGATCTTGGGTTCCAAGTCCAGAGATCCCTCAAAGTTGCCACACAAGCTGATAGGCTTGTTAAGAAGGAATATATTGTGTGGGATTTCATTAGTTTGGGGATTGAGTTTTAAAGCCGTGAGGTTATGCTGCAGCTCTAAAGAGCTCTGGTTAGACCCTACTTGAAATATTCTGTTCAGTTCAGGTCCACTCATTACATGCTGGATGTGGAAGCTTTAGAGAGGGTAAAGAGGAGATTTACAAGGATGCTTCCTGTACTGGAGAGCATGTCTTTTGAAGAAAGCTTGAGCAAGCTAAGGCTTTTCTCATTGGAGTGAAGAAGGGTGAGTGGTGACCTGGTAGAGGTGAACAAGATGATGAGAGGCACAGAGAGAGTGAATAGTGAGAGACATTTTTTACCCTGACGTAAATAGCTATTACAAGGGGGAAAAATTTTCAGGTGATTCACGGATGGTGAAGGGGAGATTTCAGAGGTAGGTTCGTTACATATAGAGTGGTGGGTGAGTGGAATGCACTGCCAGTGGTGGCAGTAAAATTAGATGCATTCGGGACATTTAATATACTTCTGGATAGGCACATGGATGATAATAAAATGAAGGGTACGTAAGTTAGTTTGATCATACAGTCGGATAAAAGGTTGGCATGGCATCATGGCCGAAGGGTCTTGTGCTGTACTGTTCTGTGTCTGTATGGTAAGCAGGGTAATAAGCTCATATCAATGTAAAAGGATATGGAATTCAGGAGGAGCTAGTCAACTGGATACAAAATTGGCTTGTTGGTAGGAGACAGAGGGTGGTGGGAGACATATTGTTTTTCTGACTGGAGGCATGTGACCAGCGGTGTAGTGGGCCCACTGTTGTTTGTCATTTGGATAAATGGGTTGGCGGGGAATATTGGTTTCCTGGTAAGTAAGTTTTTGGGTGTCACTGAAATTGGTGGTAAAGTGGACAGTGAAGAAGGTTATCTGTGATACAACAGGATGAACAGTCCTGCTGGGATAGTGGGATGAAGAATAGCAGATGGAGTTTAATTAGATAAATGTGAAGTGTGCCATTTTGGTGAAACAAGCCAGGGTGGGACTTGTACAGTTAATGCTCGGGCCCTGGGTAGTGTTGTCAGTCAGAGGCCAAGGATGCAGGGACACAGTTCTTTGAATGTGGTGTCACAGGTAGACAGGCTGGTGAAGCAGGCGTTTGGGATGGTTACCTTCATTGGTCAGAGCATTGAGGGTAGGAGAAGGATGTCATGGTGTATCTGTACAAGACATTGGTGAGACCACCATGAAACCATTGTTGATCAGTAGGAAGAACTCATCTAGTTCACTTACCTCCGTTAGGGAAGGACATCTGACATTCTAACCTGGTCTGACCTACACGTGACTCCAGACCCACAACAATTTGGCTGACTCTGAGCTACCATCTGGGCAAGTAGCAGTGGGGGGCGGAAGATTGATGGTCCAATCAGTGGCAGTCTCATTCCATGAATGAATAAATAAAAATACCTATGTCCCTCCCTACCTCTGCACACCCCTCCAGCTACAGCAATCCATACTGGCTTTGTAACATCGTTCAGGCCATGACCACTCTCTGGAACACTCTCACAACCTCCAGCACCTCCAATTCTCCCTGTTCCTATCGTTTCAATATGCCCTGCCAATATTACCCCTTCCCAATGCCCTCCCCCTGGTAGCAGACCCGTTGCAATCCCTTTTAAACTTACTCCTAAAACACTCTCTAACGTCAGGATTTTAAGTGCTTTTTGGTGATCTTCTCAGCCTCATAATCTAGTATGATCCCTTTTGTCCTGAGTAAGGGACCTGTGGGGATGTCTTGTTGAAGTTATGTCTGTTTCAATGGAATGTCCTTTATTTGAATGATTTACACGGTTCCTTCAAATGTTTTGCACTGTTCATTTATAGACACACGTTTCGCCTGTTTATTTTGGTCAGTTCTCCTCTCAAACACATGTAATTGGCTATTTTTGTTTCTAGTTGTAGCTTGTCCTTTCTGTGATTCACTTTAAACCTTTATATTTCTTTAAACTGCACTTTCTCACAATTTCCCAGAGGATCTCTCCAGGTGACATTACTCATTCACGAAATTTCATCACACAACAGTCGCTCTGAGATAGTTACATCCCTAGCCAGTTGCACAATGTGTTATTCAAAGAAACTCTGAAAAGAAATTCTCTGAACTCCTCTTCCAATATCGCTGTTGTCAGGGTGAATGTCCCAGATTTTGGGAATATTGAAGTTTCCCAAAATTATCACAATGCTTTTATTAAAAATTCCAGTTGATTCCTATTCTTCACAGTGATGAGCAATGAAATGCTGTTCGGTTGCTGAAACTGTTCAGCTGCTTGTGTCCTTGGCAAGTAGTAGCCAGAATTTACATTCAGACTGATTCAACTTCATGATCTGATGCCAAATGCTTTCCCTGTCATGCCTTTGGTATCCATTATTGTTAGTGTTGCTCATTTCTCCGGAATTTCCACAAGGTTGTGAACCATTGAATATTAATGTTCCACCTTTTGTTCACCCTGGAACCATGTCTCTCTGGTGTCTAAATCTCCTTTATCTCTGTGTCACAAGTCCATCTATCTTATTGCAGAGACTTTGTCCATTCCAAACAAAACATAACTTACTCTTTCCCACAATTTCCTGTCACAAACCGATTCACTGATGTACAGTTTTAACTAAACGTTTTCCCATTCTGTTCCTTTCTGCTTGTCTTCAGGCACATCCCCACGCTGTTCCGATGCTTCCCTTTTCTATTTGGATTTGGAAAGCTCCTTTCACCTGAACCCTGTCCCTGCATAATCTCTGTCAGTTTACAGCCTGTCCATAAACCTACCGACAGGATTGGCCAGGACATTGGTCCTAGAACGGTTCCAGTGGGACTATCCTAATGGATTATTAAATCAGGTATGGGATGTGGGTGTCTCTGTCTGACCTGCCTTTCTTTCCCAGCCCTAGCTGCCCTTGAACTGAGTAACTTGCTCGGCCATTTCAGAGGGTCATTGAGAGACAAACATTTTGCTGTGGGTATTTTGTGCAGACCACGTGAGGATAGGCAGATGTCCTTCTCGAAATGACAAGTGTTTGTATTTTTTTGTACATCAGCAATTGTCTCATAGCTATTTATGGATTATTAATTATTATCTTCAAAAGTATTGTTTTCAAATTCCCCCATTTCTGATGGTGGTATTCAATCCTGCCTCCCCCGAACATTAGCTGAGGTTTTGGATACATGCTCTAGCAATAATACCACTAGGCCATCACTTCGCCTGCTCACTGGTTGCTCATTCCTGATCAGTTATACCATCATGAAGCAGAACCCCTTCTTCCCACACAATTGATTGATTCTGAAGCCTTCTGACAGGATTGTTTGAGCCTGATGCCTTCCAGCACTCTGGTGATATCACTCAGTATCTCTCTCCATGTGGTATCCCTCACTGTGTGGGTCGAATTGCTGCCTCTGTCAATGCCCCCCACTCTTATAATTACTCCAGATCCTGAGTCAACAGAATTCTCCACTCCAGAGAGACGCAGCAGCACAGGCCAGGGACGGAGTCTGGGATTTTCCAGATCTCTGTTTTACTTAGGACCATTCTCTATGTGTAACTCTCACTAATCAGTATAAATTCCCATTCGGTCTATTTGTCTGTCTCCTGTAGGTACTCAGGAAGGTCCCGACTCAATTGATTTCACAGCTGCGGGGTGTATCGTCCATCACCACATTGAAGATGGTTGGTCCGACAGAGAGACCAAGGGCAGGGAGATCTGGATCCTTCAATAAATCCTGCAGTGAGGTAAGATCACTCAGAGTGCACAGAGCAGAGAGCAATGAGAGGGCTCCATATATCGGATAACAAGACATGACATGGATATAGTGCTGGAGGGGGAGCAGAGTACAGACAAACCTCAGGCTCAACCACCACCGCTGCTGTAAGTTTTGTTGTACTGAGACAGTATCGGGAGTGTCACAGTTATCAATCCAGGCCTGTGATGTCTTAGTGAGCATCAGTGCAACAGAGGGGAAGCAGGGTTCCCAAGAGAGGGTGAGAATGCTGCCTGGGATTTCTGTACCGTATTTCCGTCTCCAACATTGTATCTATGGCATGTCTCATGGACCGGTGTCTTCAATAATTTTTAACTCCTATAACAGTTCCTGTCCCTGTAACCTTCTCCCTTCCCTGTAGTCCCTCCACATGTTTGAAATGTACTGCTTTCCAGCCTACCATCCCTATCTCTGTAACTTGCTTCAGTGTCTACAACATGCCTTATCTCGGTAGTCTCCTCCTCCAATGGCAGAGTCATGCAGCACGGAAACAGAACCTTTGCTTTGATCCAACTAGTCGATGCTGAACACGGTTCCTGAACGAGTCACGTTTCCCTATAATTGGCCCGTATCCCTTCAAATCTTCTCCTCTCCATGTATCCACCCAAATGTCTTTTCCATGTAGTCATTGTGCTTCTCTCCATCACTTCCCCTGGCAGCTAATTCAATTTGTGCACCATGCTCTCTGTGAAAAATGTTCTCCTCTGATCCCTTTTAAGTCTTCCCTCTCCCACCTCATATTTCTGCCCTCTAGTTATGGACTCCCCTACCCTGGGGTAGAGACCTTCACTGTTCACCTTACCTGTACCCCTCATGGTTTGTAAACCTTTATAAGGTCACCCCTCAGCCACCTCCGCCCAATGGAAATACGAAGGACAATGATATAAATATTTCTGCTCATGTCCCTGCCACTGCTTTGCGACAATGTTCTGGGATACAGTTGTTCAGGACCTAGGGCTTTTTCTACGTTTGTGTTCTAAGACATCCAGCACCACCTCTTCTGTAATGGGGACTCTTTACCAGACATCACTGTTTCTTTCCCTTTGTTTTCTAGTCTTTGTTCACAGTACGTTCTGACATGAAATATTCATTTAGGGTCTCGCGCATCTCCTTTGGTTCCACCCCTGAGGGGCCTTATTGTCTCTCTAGTTGCTTTTTTGTACTTGTATGCTAAAGAATTTCCTTGCATTCTCCTTATCCTTATCTGCCAAAGCTATCTCATTCCCACTGTTGTGCTTTCCAGCTTATCCATCCTACCTTGTAAGTCAAACCCTCCAGTATCAGTAACATCTTCGTCAGTCTTTGCTCTGTGTACAGTTTCAGAAAATGCTTCATAAATCGGGAAAATCAGGATTCTACACAGTACTCCAACTGGGGACCCAGCAATGTCTTGTCCAGCCGTACCATGATGTACCAGCTCAATGCTCTGACCCATGAGGGCAAGTGTACCTAATCCGCTTTCCCCACCCTGTCCACCTGTGACACCACTGACAAGGAACAATGTCACTGCACCCCTTGGTCTCTCTGTCTGTTCGACAGCATTGAACAGGGCCCTATCATTAACAGTGTTAGTCGTCCCTGTTTTGTCTTAACAAAATCCATTAATTAAAATCCATCTTTCATTCCTTGACCCACTTGTCCAGTTGATCAAGAGCCTCTTCGGTAACTGTCTTCACTCCCCACTGTAACACTTATTTTGCTTACTAACGATGATTCCTATATTCTCGTTTATGTAAATAATGCACATGTGGCACCAGCACCAACCCTTATGGCACACCGCTGGTCAGAGCCTCCAGTCCACACAACAACCCTCTCCCACTACCCTCTGTCTCCTACTGTCAAACCCATTTTGTGTCCGTTTGTCTCGCTCTCCCTGATTCCATGTGATCTAACCTTACTAACCAGTGCACCTGGCTAAACCCTGTCAAAGGCCTTGCTGAAGTCAGGATGGACAATGTCTACTGCTCTGTCTTCATCTATCTTCTTAATTACCTCTTCGACAAACTCAGTCAAGTGTGTGAGACACTACTTTGCACACACAAAGCTGTGCTGACTATCCCTAATCAATCTTTTCCGAATGCATGTAACTCCTGCCCTACCGAATCTCTTTCAACAACATTCGCACCACTGACATCAAGCTAAATAGTGTTTAGGTCCCTGGCTTTCCCTCACAGCCTTTCTTAAATACTGGCACATTATTAGTCACCCTCCAGACTCCCAGCTCATTACCAGTAGCTGTCTTTGATAGAAATATCTCTCTAAGGGACCCCGCAATTTCTTCCCTAAGCCCCCTCCTCCCCAATGTCATGGGATACACCTGATTAGTTCCGAGTGAGTTGTCTACATTTTATGCGTTTTAAAACCTTCAGCACCTCCTGTTCGCCAATGTGGACTCTTGTGAAGACATCACTGCTTCTTTCCCTGACTTCCCCAGAGTTTCTCCACAGTACGTTCTGACGTGACATTTATGTTCAAACTGATAGAAGTGTGGTAATTTTGCCAAAGTGCTCCCCTACAGACACTTCAGTCCCTTTCCCTACTTTTGTTTCCCAAGGGGAGGTCAGGTTTTATCCCTTTCTGCAGTCAGGCCATTTCCATTTTGACTGAGACAGTTTTCTTGAACATACTGAACGAATTCCTCCCATCCAAGCTGTGTACATTATGGCAGTCCCAGTCTAGTTATGGAAAATTAAAATCCCCGACCATTACAACCCTATTATTCTTGGATATCTGAGATGTCCTGATATATTTGCTGCTCTATTTCCTGTTGACTATTGGGGGCCTGTAATACAGTCATATCAAAGTGATGACTCATTCTTATTTCTCAGTTCCACTAAGAGAATTTCACTGGATGATCCCCAGTCATACGCTCTCTAAGTGCTGCAGTGATTTTTTTCACTAATCAAGAACTCCACTCTCCCTCCACTTTTGTTTCGTGTTCTGTCCTTCCTCTAGCATCTGTAATTGAGCTGCCGGTCCTGTCCCTCCCTCAGCTGTTGTTCTGTAATACCTGTGATATTTCAGTCCCATGTTCCCATCCATGCCATGCGCTCATTTGTCTTATCTGTCAGGCCTTTTACATCAAAGTAAGTGCAGTTTAATTGATCGGTTTTCCCTCATTGCCTGCTGTGCTCTTGTCTGCCTTATCGATTGAAATGACTCTTTGAAATTCAGTCCCAACCTCAACCTTCAGACTGTAGCCTGACACCATCCCCCTCACTGTGGACAACACCCTCACCTTTCATGTCATCTGTAAACCTTCTGCTATCACATCCAACTCATTAATGTACATAATAAACAGCGATGGTTCCTGCACAGATCCCTGTGGTACACCCGCTGGACAAAGGCTTTCAATCCCAAAACCAACCCACCACCAATTGTGGAGCCAATTTACCAACGTACCTTAGATCCCATGGGATCTTCCCTTTTGGACCAGCCTTCCATGTGGGACCTTGTCAAAGGCCTTAATGAACTCCAAGGAACCCACATCATCTGCACTGCCGTCATTTTTAATCGTAATTTCAAAGAAAACTCCGCTGAATTCATCAGACAGGATCTTCCTTTGCCAAATCCGTGCTGACTATCCCTAATTGCTTCCTGCCTTTCCAGTTATTGATTCAAACTGTCCCTCAGAATTGTTCCCAATAATTTCCCTCCCCCTGCTATTAGACTGTCTGCTCTGTAATTACCTGGCCTATCCTTTGGATCCAGTGACCACAACTGTCTTCGTTTTAACATTGTTATGGAAAAAGATCAAACAGATTGACAGATTAAGGTGTGAAATTGGAGCAGGGCCAGATTTGGGGCCATTAGGCAGGATCGAGCAGAGATAGATTGGGTGAATTAAAAATCACACAACACCAGGTTATAGTATAACAGGTTTATTTTGAAGCACTAGCTTTCGAAGCGAAGGTGATCATCCCAAAAGATGAAAGGCTGAAACTAAATTTGTTTGATATTACATTCCATGACACTGCAATCCTGTTGCTATAAATTCTGAGCCTTATGATTGTGCTGCACAACTACCTGATGAAATAGCGCTCCGAAACCTAGTGCCTCCAGATAAACCTGCTGGACTGTAAGCTGGTGTTGTGTGATTTTAACTTTGTACACCTCAGTCCAACACCGGCTCCTCCACACTATAACTACCATCGATTGGGTGAGTCTGTTTGAAGGAAAATGAATGACTGGCAAACGGGAAGCTTTCAAAAGTGTGATCTCAAGAATCCAGGGCCAGTATGTCCCTGTTAGAGTGAAGGGAAAATCTGGCAGGTTCAGGGATCCCTGGCTGATGAGGGATATTGTGGCTCTGTTCAGGAAAAAGAAAACAGCGTACATAGAGTTTAAGCTATTCGTATCTTCTTCCAGTCCTAAAGACATGATCAATCTGTGGAGACCCTGCAATCCTCTCAGGTCCCTGCTGCATTCCTAATCTGTAGATCTCACTGCAATGCCTGTGACTATCTGATCCAGTTCCGAAAAGACTCACTATCTATGTAACATCCTCCGTTACCTATCATCCATCCTGAAAATGTGTTGCTGGAAAAGCGCAGCAGGTCAGGCAGCAGGGCCTATGCCCGAAACGTCGATTCTCCTGTTCCCTGAATGCTGCCTGACCTGTTGCGCTTTTCCAGCAACACATTTTCAGCTCTGATCTCCAGCATCTGCAGACCTCACTTTCTCCTCAAAGATATCATCCATCCTGTCAATGTCAGGTCTTCCAGTCTGTCCATCATCCACCCATCTCCATAACCTTCTCCATCTCTTACACCCCTATCTGTGTAAATGTCACCTTCCCTTACAAACTTTCCCACTTTGACCAAACTGCAGGATATTACAAATGTTCCCTTATCTGTGAAACTGTCTCCAACCAAAATGGATGTCCTTATCTCCTGGTAAAATTATCAGACACCACACCCTCTATACCTAAATAACCTGCAGAACCTAAGCCTTTCAATAACAGTAAACATCTTCGTTCACGACTGCCCTCCACATAGCTGTTTGTTCTTCTAATCTATAAAACCATCTAGATTTCTGTAATCTGCCCCATTCACCTAAAACACTCCCGTCTGTGCAAACCACCCCATCCTACCAACATTCTTATGCCTGTAACTGCCGCATCCCTCCCCAGCTCCCCATCTCCATGAACTGTTGTAGACCCTACAGCTCTCCACATTTCTGTAACACCCTGTGGCTCTCTGGTCCTCCGTCCCTGTGAAACCACCTCCAGTCTCCACACCCCTCCCAGTCTGGATCGTCTGCTCCAGGTCAGACCATTGCTGTCTCTGTTACCTCCTGACAATCCTAGCAACCCTTCCTATTTGTGTCTCTTCATTCAGATCCCATCTCTCCAGCTTTCTGAAACCTCTTTGTGCCATTGTAAGCCTCCTTATTTAGAATATAGAGCGGTACAGCACAGTGGAGGCCCTTCGGCCCTCGACGTTGCACTGGCTTTTTATCCTACTCTCAGATTAAACTAAACTACAAACCCTACATTTTACTATCATCCATGTGCCTATCTAAGTGTTGTTTAAATGTCCCTAATATATTGGACTCCACTACAAATGTTGGCGGTGCATTCCATGCATCTGCCACTCTATGCGTAAAAAGAAATTCCTTTCACATTTCCCGTAAAACTTTCTCCAATCACCTTCCATTTATGTCCCCTCGTTATAGCCATTTGAGCAATGGGAAAAGTATCTGATTATCCTCTCTATCGAGGTCTCAAATCATCTCGTTCACTTCTATCAAGTCACTGCTCATCCTTTTTCATTCCAATGAGAAAAGCTCTAATTCTCTCAACCTTTCTTCATTAGACCTGCACTCCTGATAAATCTCCTCTGCACCCTCTCCAAAGCTTCCACATCTTTCTGATAATGAGGCAACCAGAACTGAACACAATATACCAAATGTTCTCTAACCAGGGCTCCATACAGCTGCAACATATCTTCGTGGAACTTAAACTCAATCCCCCTGCTAATGAAAGCCAACACACAAAACACCTTCTGAACAAGATAATCACCTTGAGTGATAACTTTGAGGGATCTATGGACGTGGACATCAAGATTCTTCTGTTCCTCCACACTGTCAAGAATCCTGCCTTTCACCCTGTAAAGCTTGTCTGTGGAATCCTGCAATCTTAAACCCTCCCTATCTTGGTAACTTCCTCTGATCCCTACAACTCTCGCAAACAGTGAAACCTCTTCAAGTCCCGACAATCCTCCTTCGCTCTGAAACCTCCTTTGTTAGCATCAACCCTCTAAAGTCCTGAAGCCTGTTTTTCTTTACCACAGCAGTGGTAATATCAACACTCTCCCATCCTGATATCATTTCCTGTCTCTGTAACCCCCATCACCTTCCAGTCCCCTCTCGGCAACATTGCAGACGAAGGAAGGGTTGTAGAGTCCGGGTTATGTTACGGAGGTAGGAAGGCCTGCAGAACCTGGAGGGTGGTACAAATCTAGGAAGGGACGTGGATCCTGCAGGAGGCTAGAGGGAGCGGGATTCATTGAACCTGCAGGATGGGGACCGAGAATGGGCTGTGGAATCTGAAGGATATTACAATTTGAATGACTAACTCTTTTTTTCGGAATATTGGGCTGATCTCGCTGTCCTATTCATGCAGACATTTACCGTAATGGCTGTGCACTGTTTCAGATTCCCAGGCTGGGAGATGTGAGCTCAGATGTGAATCTATTTGCCCATTCTGTCTGTGTACCTGACACTGACCTGGTGCTGCTCAGGTAGAAAGCACTCTCCGTGTATATGGTGACTTCCAGATCTACGTGACTGACCAGAGCTCGCCACATCAAAGCCTTTGTTTGGAATGTTCTTTATTTTTTTCATTATTTTCAAGTGGTAATTCCGCGAGATGCAGTAATTGGGGTGTTTCCATTTTGAGAGAATGAAACCTTTACCATTGGAAATTGGGAAGCCTTCTAAAATGAGATAACGGCAGTCCAGAGACAGTATACAGTATTCCTGTTAGGGTGAAAGGAAAGGCTGGTAAGGTGTAGGAAATGCTGGATGATTAGAAAACAGGTACAGACAGGAGATCCCCCGACATATTTGTTCCTCAGTCTGCCACAGATTATTCAGGGTCAGTACACTCGTATCAAAGTGATGTCCCATTCTTATTTCACAGTTCCATTAATACAGTGGCCAATCCCACAGGAATGTCCTCTCTAAGTATTGCTGCGAAGTTTCTTGCAATCAAAACCCACCAGCACGCGTCCTTCCTCTGTTGCCAACCCTTCTATGCTTCCTGTGGTCTCTGTACCTGGAAACAATGAGTTGTTGGTTCTGTCCCTCCCTCAGCAATGTTTCTGTAATGATTAGATTAGATTAGATTAGTTTACTTACAGCGTGGAAACAGGCCCTTTGGTCCAAAAAGTCTACACTGACCCTCCGAATATAACCCACCCAGACCAATTCCCCTACATTTACATCTTCACCTAACACTACGGGAAACTTAGCATGGCAAATTCACCTAACCAGTACATCTTTGTGACTGTGGGAGGAAACCAAAGTACCCGGAGGAAACCCACGCACAAACGGGGAGAATGTGCAAACTCCATCCCAGATAGTAGCACAGATGATAACTATCATCTCCCAGTCCCATATTCCCATCCATCCCCTGTGTTCATCTTCCTTAGCTGTCAGGCCCCTCGCATTGAAATATATGCAGTTTAATCATCAGTTTTTCCCTATTCCCTGCTATGTTCTTGCCTGCCTTGTCTGTTGAAATTGCTCTCTTTAACTTGTGTACCAGCCTCAATCTTCTATCTGTCTTTATGACCGTTTAAGGTGCAACAGCCTGCCAGACTAGTTTATACACTCTCAAGCCGCTCCAGTAATTTGCCTCACCAGAATGTTGGTCCCCATCACACCCCCAGGTCAGGTCCATTCCCCACCCTGTCTCCCTTCAGGGATCTATGGACTTGTCCACCAAGGTCCCTGTGTTCCTCAGTACTCCACAAGGACCTACCATTCACTATGTCTGTCCGTCGCTTCTCATTCCTCCCACAGGGTATTATCTCACTTCGATCACTACTAAACCCTGCTAAAATTATCATCTGAAAGACATCGGACTGTAGACTGAGATCATCCGCCTCACTGTGGGCAAAACCTCACCTTTCAAGTCATTTGCAAGCCTACTAATGGTTTATTCTGCTTTCACATCCGAGTTGTTAATGCACATAATAACCAGCAATGGTTCCTGCACAGATCCCTGTGGTACACCCACTGGTGAAGGAATTTCAAACACGAAGCAGTCTGACCATCAATTGTGGATCCAATTTACGAACTTGCCTTGGAACCCAATGGCTCTTTACTTTTGGATCAGTCTTCCGTGTGTGAACTTGTCAAAGGCCTTATTCAATTCCATGTAACATTTGCATTGTCCTCATCAATACTTTTAGACACCATTCCAAAAAGCTCCACTGAATTTCTCAGACAGTATCTTCCTGTCCCAAATCCGTGAGGATTGAGCCGAGATGATCCTTACCTTTGTAAGTGTTGATTCATCCTCAGAATTGTTTCCAATAATTTCCCTCCGCCTGTTATCAGACTATCTGCTCTGTAATTACCTGGCCTATCCCTGCTGCCCTTCTTAAACAAAGGAACTACATTAGCGATCCTCCAGTCATTCGGCACTTCACATGTGGCCAGAAAACTATTAAATTATATCCACCAGGGCCCCAGCAACCTCCTCCCTTACCTCCCATAACAACCTGGGATACATTTTTTTGGGCACTGGGGATTTCTCCAGCTTTATGCCTATGAAAACATTTAATACCTCACCCGTATTGATCTTAACATGTTCTCGAAACTCACCATCCCAATTAAAATCCCTGGCTCCTGTGTGAATACAGATGAGAATTATTCATTGAAGACCTCACCTACTTCCTATGGCTTCATGCACAGATTGTCTCTTTGGTTTCTAACAGGCCTCACTGTTTCCTCAGTAATCCTCTTATTCTAAGCATACTGATAAAATACCTTGTGACTTTTCCTTAATAGTATCTGACAAGGATATTTTATGGTCATTGTGTGTCCCTCATTTCTAAGGATATCCTTCCAGTCCCCATACTTTTGAATGGCTTCACCTGGTTTTATTGCACTGTGTTTTCTTTATCAAACTCACGATGTCGCTTGATCAGTATTCACTGGATTTGCTACCTTTACTATTCCCTCGTCAGGAACACACTGGCCCTGAATTCTCACGATATCACTTTAACATACTCCCACTTTCCAAATATGGACAAACTGCAGATAGTCTTCCCAGTGTATGTTTGTCAGATTCTCTCTAATGATAGGGATACTGATTGGAGACTCAATTGTGAGGGGGGACAGACAGGAGACTGTGTGGCTGCAGAAGAGACCCCAGGATGGTGTGCTGCCTCCTGGGAACCAGGGTCAAGGATGTCTCTGAGCGGTTACTGAACATTCTGAAGGGGAGGGTGAATAGCCAGAGGTCATTGTGCACATCGGTCCACATGACAGAGGTAGACGATGGGATGGGGTCCTGTGAAATGAGTATCAGGAGTTAAGTAAGAAGTTAAAAAGCAGGACCTCAAGGGAAGTGATCTCCAGATTGCTCCCAGTGCCACCTGCCCCAGTGAGGATAGACATAGAAAGATAGGCCAGATAAATGTGTGGCTGAGGAGCTGGGGAGGGGAGCGGGGGTAAGGTTTGGATCATTGAGATCTCTTTTGAGGTAGAGGTGACCTCTACAAGATGACGGGTTTGATTGAACCAGAGGGACGCCAGTATCCCAGCGGGGAGATTTGTTAGTGTTATTCGGGGAGGGTTTAAAAACGTTTGGCAGGGACTCTCAATAAGGGAGTGTCATGCAAAATGCATCAGCCATCGAGAACAAGTTTGCTATTCTGGATATCCAGGGGCACAGACAAGGGAGGGAAAAGACTTTTGGTTTAACATGCATTTATTTCAATGCACGAGGCCTGACTGGTAAGGAAGACTAGCTCAGAGCATGGATTTGCTCTGGGGACTGGGATATTATAACCATAACAGAAACATGGCTGAGAGAAGGGCAGGAGTGGCAGCTCAGTGTTCCAGGATACAGAAGCTACAGGCGTGTCAGAAGGACAAGTAAGTGAGGAGGGGGAGCTGCCCTTTTGATAAGGGAGGGCAGAACAACAGCGCTTCGAGAGGATACTCTTTAAGCGTCATCAAATGAGGCCATATGTTTAGACGTTAGAAACAAAAAGGGGATGGGCACTCTGTTGTGACAGTGTTCAAGATTCCCAAATAGCCAGCGGATTCTGGAGGAGCAGATGTGTAGAGAGATTGCAGATACCTAATGAAATAATAATGTCGTATTGGTTGGAGATGTTAACTTCCCCTGGATGGACTGGGCCACCCAGAGAATAAAAGGCCCATACGGAGTTCAATTTGTCAAATGTGTCCAAGAAAGTTTCGTAAATCAAGATGTAACTCGAACAAGGCCTAACCCTACTCAGGCGGGTGCAACACTGGACCTCCCCTCAGACAACGTGGTCAGGCAAGTGACTGAATAGTCAGTCAGAGAGCACTTTAGATCCAGTGACCACAACTATCTTAGTTTTAACTTAGTTATGGAAAAAGATCAAATAGGTCCACAGAATAAGGTGTGAAACTGTCGCAGGGCCAATTTTGAGGCTATTTGGCAGAATCGAGCCGAGGTTGATTGGGTGAATTAAAAATCGCACAACACCAGGTTATAGTCCAACAGGTTTATTTCGAAGCACCAGCTTTCGAAGCGCAGGTGATCATCCTAAAAGTGGAAAGGCAGAAACTAAATGTGTTTGATATTACATTCCATGACACTGCAATACTGTTGCTATAAATTCTGAGCCCTATGATTGTGCTCCACAACCACCTGACGTAAACGCAGTGCTCCGAAACCTAGGGCCTCTGAATAAACCTGCTGGACTGGAACCTGGTGTTGTGTGATTTTTTTAACATTGTCCACCCCAGTCCAACAACGTCTCCTCTACATTATGTTTACAATCGATTGGGTGAGTCTGTTTGAAGGAAAAGGAATGACGGACAAATGGGAGGCTTTTAAAAGTGTGATCTCAAGAATCCAAGGCCAGTGTCTTCGAGTGAAGGGAAAATATGGCAGGTTCAGAGATCCCTGACTGCTGAGGGATATTGAGGCTCTGTTCAGGAAAAAGAAAGCAGCATACATTGACTTTAAGTTATTCGTATCTTTTTCCAGTCAGAATGATACAATCAATCTGTGGAGACCATACAATCCTCTCGGGTCTGTGCAGCGCCCCTGATCTGTAGAACTCACTCCAATATCTGTGACTATCTGATCCACTTCTGAAAAGACTCACTATATGTGTAGCATCCTCCCGTGGCAATCACTCATCCTGTCAATGCAAGCTCCTCCAGTCTCTCCATCCAACTACTCATCTCCATAAACTTGTCCAGCACTTACACCCCTATCTGTGTAAACGTTACCCTCCCTGACAACCCTTCCCACTTTGGCCAAACTGGAGGAGGTTACTATTGCTCCCTTATCTGTGAAACTGTCTCCAACCAAAGTTACTGTGCTTACCTGCTGGTAAAAATGTCCAACTCTGCACCTTTTTATACCTAAATAACCTGCAGAACCTTAGCCTTTCTATACGTATAAACATCTTCAGTCGCGACTGCTCTCCACATAGCTGTGTATTCTTCTAATCTATAAAAAGTCTTGATTTCCATTATCTGCTCCAATCTCCAAAAGCTTTGCTGTTTGTGTGAAACACCCCAACCTACCAACATCCTTGTGCCTGTAAACTGCTGCATCCCTCCCAACCTCCCCATCTCCATGAACACCTGCAGGTCCTATAGCTCTTCACGCTTCTGTAACCTCCTTTGCGTCTATGGTCCTCCCTCCCTGTGAAACCACCTCCAGTCCCCGCACCTCTCCCAGTCTGGGTCATCTGCTCCAGATCAGACCATTGCTGTCTGTGTTACCTCCGACAATCCGAGCACACCTTCCTATTTGTGTCTCTTCATTCAGATCCCATCCTCTCCAGCTTTCTGAAACCTCTTTGTGCCATTGTAACCCTCCCTATTTAGATCGGAGAACAGTACAGCACAGCGAAAGGCCCTTCGGCCCTCAATGTGCCAATCTTTTATCCTACAGACCCTACATTTTACTATCAGCCATGTGCTTGGCTAAGAGTTCATTAAATATCCCTAATGTATTGGACTCTACTACCACTGTTGGCAGAGCATTGTACGCACTTGCTACACTATGTGTAAAGAATCCACCCCTGACATCTCCTATAAATCTTCCTCTGATCACCTTCAATGTATGTCCCCTCGTTATTTCCAGTTTTGCAACGGGAAAGGTATGTGGTTATCCTCTCTATCTAAGCCTCAAATCATCTCGTTCACCTCCAATAAGTCATCTCTTGTCCCTTTTCATTCCAAAAAGAAAAGCCCTAACTCCCTCAACCTTTCTCCGTAAGATCTCCCCTCCAGTCTAGGCAGCATCCTGATAAATCTCCTCTACCCCCTCTCTATAGCTTCTGCATCTCTCTGATGATGAGGCAAACAGAACTGAACACAATATACCAAGTGTTGTCTAACCAGGTCTTGATAGATCTGCAGCATAATCTCACAGCTCTTAAACTCAATCCCCCTGCTAATGAAAGCCAACACACCATACGTCTTCTGAATAAGGCTAACCACTTGAGTAGCAGCTTTGAGGGATCAATTGACGTGGACCCCAAGATTCTTCTGTTCCTCCACACTGTCAAGAATACCGCCTTTCTCCCTGTAAAAGTTGTCCACGTAATTCTTCAATCTTAAACCCTCCATATTTTGGTAACTTCCTCCAAACCCTCCAACACTCGTAAACTGACCTGGTGCTGCTCTGGTAAAAAGTATTCTCTGTGCATCTGATAACCTTCAGATCGATGTTACTGACCAGAGCTCACCTCATCGAACCCTTTCTTTGGAAGGTTCTTTGTTATGTCATTATTTTCAAACGGACGTTTCGCGAGATGCAGGAATTGGGGAGTTTCCATTTTGAGGTTTAAGTTTTGAAAAAGAAGTATCTCAGGAGAGAGTGTGAATCCTTACGAGAGTATAAAGGCAGTAGGAGTATACTAAAGCAGGAGATCAGGAGGGCGAAAGGGGGACATGAGATAGCTTTGGCAAATAGGGTTAAGGAGAATCCAAAGCGTTTTTATAAAAATATAAAGGACAAAATGGGATCTGGGGAGAGAATAGAGCACCTTGAAGATCAGCAAGGCAGCCTGCACCTGGAGCTGCAGGAGGTGGGGAGATATTAATCAGTATTTACTGTGGGGAGGACATGGAAGATACAGAATGTAGGGAAATAGATGGTGTCAACTTGCAAAATGTCCATATTACAGAGGAGGAGATCCTGGACATTTTGAAATGCATAAAGGTGGATAAATCTCCAGGACCTTATCAGGTCATAGAGTCATAGAGATGTACAATATGAAAAATAAACCCTTTGGATCAACCCGACCATGCTGACTAGATGTTCCAATCCAACCTCGTCCCACTTGCCAGCACCGGGCTCATATCCCTCCAATCCCTTCCTGTTCATATACCCATACAAATGCCTTTTAAATGTTGCAATTGTACCAGCCTCCACCAACTTCCTCTGGCAACTCATTCCATACACGTTCCAACCTCTGCATGATAAAGGTCTCTTTTATATGTTTCCCCTCTCACCCTAAATCTATGCCCTCTAGTTCTGAACTCCCCGACACCAGGGAAAAAGACTTTGTATATTTATCCTATCCACGCCCATCATAATTTTGTCAACCTCTATAAGGTCACCCCTCAGCCTCTGACGCTCCAGGTAAAACAGCCCCAGCCTGTTCAGCCTCTCCCTGTAGCTCAAATCCTCCAACCCTGGTAACATCCTTGTAAATTTTTTCTGAACCCTTTCAAATTTTACAACAATCTTCCAATAGGAAGGAGACCAGAATTGCACGCAATATTCCAAAAGTGGCCTAACCAATGTCTTGTTTCGCCGCAACGTGACCTCCCAACTCTGATACTCAATACTCTGACCAATAAAGGAAAGTATACCAAACACCTCCTTCACTATCCTATCTACCTGCGACTCCACTTTCAAGAAGCTATGAACCTGCACTCCAAGGTCTTTTTGTTCAGAAACACTCCCTTGGACCTTACCAATCCCTGAGCAGGTGTACCCTAGAACTCTGTGCGAAGCTAGGGAAGTGATTGCTGGGCCCCTTGCTGAAATATTTGTATCATCGATAGACACAGGTGAGGTACCAGAAGACTGGAGGTTGGCTAACGTCATGCCACTATTTAAACAAAATGCTAAGGAAAAGCCAGGAAACTACAGACTGTTTCGCCTGACGTCACTGGTGGGCACGTTGAAGGAAGGAATCATGAGGGACACGATTTGCATGTGTTTAGAAAGTCAGTGTCTAATTAAGGATAATCAGCATTGCTTTGTGCGTGGGAAATCATGTCTCAAGAAATTGATTGTGGTTTTTGAAGAATTAACCAAAAGGATTGATGAGGGCAGAGCGGTCAGTGTGAGCGATATGGAACTAAATAAGGTGTTTGACAAGTTTCCACCATGGTTAGCAAGGTTAAATCTCATGGAATACAGGGAAAACCAGCCAATTGGATACAGAACTGGCTCGAAGGTAGAGGACAGAGGGTGGTGGTGGAGGTTTGTTTTTCAGACTGGCGACCTGTGACCAGTGGAGTGCCATACGGATCGGTGCTGGATCCACTATTGTTGTTATTTATATAAAGATGTAGATGTGAACATAGAAACATATTTAGGATGTGAATATATTTAGTAAGTTTGCAGATGACACCAAAATTGAAGGTGTTGTGATAGCGAAGAGTGTTACCTCAGATTACAGCGGGATCTAGATCAGATGTGACAATGGCCTGAGGAGTGGCAGATAGAGTTTAATTTAGATAAATGTGAGGTGCTGCATTTTGGGAAAGCAAATCTCAGCAGGACTTACACACTTAATGGTATGCTCCTAGGCAGTGTTGCTGAACAAAGTAACGTTGGAATGCAGGTTCATAGCTCTTTGAAAGTGGGGTCGCAGGTAGATAGGATAGTGAAGACGTTTTTGGTATGCTTGCGTTTGCTGATCAGAGCATTGAGTAGAGGAGTTGGGAGGTCATGTTCTGCCTGTACAGGACATTGTGTAAGTCACTTTTGGAATATTGTGTGCAATACTTGTCTCCTTCCTATGGGAAGGATGTTGTGTAAATTTAAAGGTTACAGAAAAGATTTACAAGGATGTTGCCAGGATTGGAAGATTTGAGCTACAGGGAGAGGTTAAATGGGCTGGGGTATTTGAGGCTGATGGGTAACCATACAGAGATTTATAAAATCATGAGGCATGGATAGGTTTAACAGACAAGATCTTTGAGGTACTGGAGTGCAGAACCAGACAGCCTAGCTTCAGGGTGAGAGGGGAAAGATATACAAGGAACCTAAGCGACAACGTTTTCAGACAGAGGGTGATGCGTGTATGGAATTAACTGCCAGATGAAGTGGTGGAGACTGGTACAATAATTGCATTTTAAAAGCATCTGGATGGGTATACGAACAGGAAGGGTTGAGAGGGATTTGGGCCAAGTGCTGGCAAATAAGACGTGATTATGTTAGGATATGTGGGTGGCGTGAACGAGTTAGACACCGAAGGCCCTGTTTCTGTGCTGTATATCTCTATGACTGTAAATGTTTTCCACTGTCCATTTCCAGCCATACACTTCACTGTTTCCCCTGTTTACCTTGGTCAGTTCTCCCATCAAACACATGCAAATGGCTTTGGTTGTGATTGTAGGGTGTGCTTTATGGTCACTTTAAAAATCCATCATCTCTTTGAATTCCACTACACTACAATTTCCCAGAGGATATCTCAGTGTGACATTACTCCTTCACTCAGCGTCATCACCCAACGGTCGATTTGAGATAGTTACATCCCTGGCCATTTGCACAATGTGTTATTCAAAGAAACACTGACAAAAACATTCGGAGAGGAGTTCGGAGAATATCATTTTTGACAAAGATTGAAGTCTCCCAAAATTATCACAGTGCTTTTGCATTTCACAGGAATATTTGGAAAGTGTAACAGGGCTGAGCAATGAAATATTGTTAGGCAGCCTAGAAAACTGTTCTCCTGCTTGTGTTTTTGACACGTGTTACCTAGATTCTGCATTCAGGCTGATTCAGCTGCATCATCTGAGGCCAAATGCTATCTCTGTAATACCTTTGTTCCCCATTACTGTCAGGGTTACCCATCCTGCACTCCCTGAGACCTATCAAGGATGGGTACAATTGAATATTTATATTCAACCTTTTGTTTCTCCTGTAACCGCATTTTCTGGTGACCGAATATTATTTATCTGTGTCACAAGTCGATTACCTTATTGCAGGTACTTTGTCCATTCCAAAGAAAGAACATTGTAATTTACCTTTTCCCAGAATGTCCTGTAAACTCTGTCCCATCCTGTACCTTTCTGCCTGTCTTCAGTCACATCCCCATGCTGTTCCAATGCTTCACCTTTTCTGTTTGGATTGGAAAGCTCCTTTCATCTGAACCCTGTACCTGCATCCTCTCTGTCAGTTTATAGCCCTGTCCATAAACCTACCGACATGATTGGCCAAGACACTGCTCCCAGCAGCGTTGTTTTTAATTCAAACTTGGGATGTTGCTGTCTCTTTCTAGCCAGCATTTCATGCCCACCCCCGAGCTGCCCTTGAGCTGAGTTGCTTGCCAGGTCATTTCAGGGGGCATTTGAGAGTCAACCTCCTTGCTCTGCGTCTGGAGTCACATGTAGGCCAGACCTGCTGACGATAACCGAGTTCCTTCCTTAAACGATATAAGCAGTTAGATGAGTGTAGCTGACATCGGCATTAAATTATGGATGAGCAGTCGAGTGAGAATAACCTGAGGTCATCATCTGTCCCACTCATAGTTCACCCATCACTGAGTACTGATCCCCGCGCACCATGAATCGAAAACGTTTCACCATGACCATTGTTTGATCCTGACACCTTCCTGCACTCTGGTGATAGCACTCATTATCTCTCCATATGGTATCCCTCTCTGTGTGGTTCTCATTGCTGCCTCTGTCAGCTCCTCTCACTCTTGCAGCTGGTCTGAGATCCTGAGCCAAAATAATTCTCTGATCAGCAATAGCACAGACCAGGGACAGAGACTGGGATTTTCGTGATCTCTGCTGGACTCAGTGCTACTTTACATGGGTTATCCTCACTGCATCAGTCTAATTTTCCATTCTGTCTATTTCTCTCTCATGCAGGCAATCAGGATGTTGCTAACTCCTGTCACATCTATCACCTCATTGAAGATGCTTGGTCAGCCAGAGAGAGATAGAGATGGAGGTCTGGAGCCTTCCGTAAATCCTGCAGCCGGTAAGATCACTCTCAGTAAACAGCACAGGGAAGAGTTAGTGGCCTTCTGTATTCAGACCCGGAAGACAGGACATAAATACAGAGCTGGGCAAAGAACAGCAACATTCTAGGCTTCATTCCCACCGTCTTGTGAGGATCCTGCTTTCACCTTTGCTGTACTGGTCCTCGCTGAGACAGCACAGGAGGTCCCGGGCATCAATCCGGGCCCATGCTGTATTAGCAATCTCTGTAATATCCTCCAGTCCCGATAATCCTTCCTCTGTTTGGAGGCTTCTCTACTCCACACCATGCTCCCTGTCTCTGTCAGTTTCTCCAATCGCTGACACCCTAATCCTTAAACGTCTCCAGTAGATACTAAATTCCTTCATCCCTGTAAACCCCACAGTCCTGTCTGTCCCTGTAAACCACTCCTAACAAAACCACTCTCTATGTCAATGTATTTGCCTTTCACCTCCCTCTCCATCTGTCCCTATCTTGCTAAACGTCTCCAGCTCCTACAACCCTTCCTTTTCTGTGAAAAAAATCGTAACTTCGTTATCATTCTCCAAACCTTCAATCTTAATCTATTTAAACTTCACACTGTTCCCCACCAACCCGCCTGACCACAGGAACCTCTTCCAATTTGTGCAACCCTCCCCATCTGTGTAATTGTCTCCAACCCAGAAATGTACTATTTGAATTTTCAGAAGACTTTATGTAAGTTTCAGTAAGGGATAAAGAATAACTTGGAAGAGAATAAGGCCCCTTCAATATCAATAAGGTCGCCTATGTGTGGAACCAAAGGAGATGAGTGAGATTTGAAACCAAAATATTCTTGTCTGAATTTACTGTGTAGAAAGACATGGAAGATCGGGAGCTTGGGGAAATAAATAGTGATGTCTTGGAAAAAACTTTCAACCGAGAAGAGAAAGTGCTCGAATCTTAAAACAAATAAAGGTAGATCAATCCTCAGTAGCTCATTAGGGTTATTCTAGAATATTGTAGGAAGCTAGGGAAGAGGTTGCATTATCCCTAACAGAGAGATTTATATTATCAACAGAAACAGTGAGGTACCGGAAGACTGAAGGGTGGCTAATGGTGTTCCATAACTTAAAGGCTGCAGGGAAAAGCCAGGAAATTACTGCGCAGTGAGCCCAGTCATGGGTAAGTTGTTGGAGGAGATTCTGAGGGAAAGGAGCTATGCATGTTTGGAAAGGCAAAGGCTGATTAGAGATAGTCAGCTTGACTTTGTGAGTGGGAAACCGTGTTTCACAAGCCGGATTGACTCTTTGATGAGGTGGCCAAGAGATAGATGAAGGCAGAGCAGTCAACCTTGTCCACATGGACTTCAGCAAAGCATTTGACAAAGTTCCAACGTAGAACATCTGGACAAGAGGAAGACGGAAGCTTACATAAGATTGAGGACGCAAGGATTGTTAGACTTCTGTCGGGTTATATGGGGGCGGTAAGATCACTCAGTAGTTAGCACGGCTTCCTGATAGCACCAGGGACCCGATTTCAATTTCAGTCTCGGGCGACTGTCTGTGTTGAGTTTACACATTCTCCCCGTGTCTGCGTGGGGTTCCTCCAGGTGCTCCAGTTTCCACCAACGGCCCAAATCAGCCATACTAAATTACCCATAGTGTTCAGGGAAGTGTAGGATTGACACATTAGCTAGGGTAAATGGAGAGTAATAGGGTGAGGGAATGGTTTTGGATGGGATGCTCATCAGTGGGTCGGTCTGGAGTTGTTGGGCCAAATGGCCTGTTTCCACACTCTGGGGACTCTGAAGATAGCCAGGAAGGAACTGAAGAATGGACTTATGACTGTCTGAAGGGGGCATGAATAAGCTTTGTTGGGAAGGATTTAGGAAAACTGAAAGGCATTTTCCACTTATGTGAGGAACAAGAGGTTGGTCATAGTGAGGGTAGGGCCGGTCAGGGATAGTGGAGGGAACTTGTGTCTTGAGTTACAGGAGGTAGGGGAGGTGCTTCATGAATACTATGCTTCAGTATTCACTACTGAGAGGAGGCCTTGTCATTTGTGAGGACAGCGTGAAAAGGACTGATATATGTGAACAGGTTGATGTTAAGAAGAAGGATGTGCTGAGTATTTTGTAAACATTAGGATAGGTAATTCTGTTAGACCAGATGGGATGTACCCAAAGTTACTGCACAATTTGAGGGAAGGGATTGCTGCGCCTTTGGCGATGACCTTTGCACCCTCACTGTCCACCGGTGTCGTACCAGATGATTGGAGGGTGGCAAATGTTACTCCCTTGTTCAAGAAAGGGAATGGGGATAATCCTGGTAATTATTGACCTCATGTTCTTATGTCTGTGGTGTGCAGATTATTGGAGAGGACTATGAGAGACAGGATTTATGACTCCCTGGAAAACCATAGTTTGATAAGAGATAGTGAGCATGGCTTTGATAGGGTCAGATCATGCCTCATAAATCTTATTGAATCCTTTGAGAATGTGATAAAACACATTCAGAGGCATGGGATACAGACAACCTGTCTGTCTGGGAACAGAATTCCTGGCTCATAGAAGACAGAGGGGGATGATGGATGGGAAGCATTTAGCCTGGTGCTCGGTAACCAGTGGTGTTCTGTCGGGATCGGTTCAAGGACCTCTGCTCTTTGTGATTTTTTTTTAAATGACTTGGATGTTGGTGTGGAAGAGTGGGTTAGTAATTTTGCCAATGGCATGGAGGTTGGTGGAGTGGTGGATAGTGTGGAGGTCTGTCGTAGGTTGCAGCAGGATATTGTCAGGATGCGGAGCTGGGCTGAGAAGTAGCAGATGGAGTTCAATCTGGAAAAGTGTGAAATTATTCATTGAGGAAGGTCAAACTTGAATGGGTTAAATGCAGAATATTTGGTAGTGTTGTGGAACAGAGGGACCTAGGGTTCCACGTCTATCGATCCCTCAAAGTTGCCATCCAAGTTTATAGGGTTGTTAAGAAGGAATAGGTTGTGTTGGCTTTCGTTAGCTGGGGGATTGAGTTTAAAGCTGTGAGGTTATGCTACAGATCGATAGAGCCCTGGTTAGACCCCACTTGGAATATTTTGTTCAGTTCTGGTCCCCTCGTTACAGGAAGGCAGTGGAAGCTTTAGGGAGGTTAAATTGGAGATTTACCAGGATGCTGTCTGCGCTGGAGGGCATGTCTTATGAAGAAAGTCTGAGGGAGGTAAGGCTTTTCTCATTGGAGTGAAGAAGGGTGAGGGGCGACTTGGTAGAGATGAACATGATGTGAGACACAGAGAGTGTGAATAGTGAGACACTTCTGTGTACCATAGCATAAATGGCTATTATGAGCAGGCATAATTTTAAGGTGATTGGTGGATGGTTAAGGAGAGATAGATTCTTTACACAAAGGCTGTTAGGTGGGTGGAATGCAGCAGTGGAAGGAGAGTCAGATACATTCAGGATATTTTATACACTCTTGGATAAACACATAGATGACAGTAAAATGAAGGGTATGTAGGTTAATTTGATCTTACCGTAGGATAAAAGTTGGCATGGCCTCATGGCTTAGGGATCTTGTGCTGTACTGTTCTGTGTTCTACATCGCATTATGGTAAACTGAGCAATAAGTTCAGGTCAATGTAAAAGGATATGGCATTCAGGAGGAGTTAGTCAACTGGATACAAAATTGTTTTGATGGTAGGAGGCAGAAGGTGGTGGTAGACATATTGTTTTTTCTGACTGGAGGCATGTGACCAGCGGTGCACTGGCTCCAGAATTTTTGTCATTTTCGATAAATGGTTTGGATGGAAGTATTGGTTTCCTGGTAAGTTTCTTCGGTGGTATTGAAATTGGTGGTAAAGTGGACAGTGAAGAAGGTTATCTGTAATACAACAGGATGAACAGTCCTGCTCGGGTAGTGGGCTGAAGAATAGCAGATGGAGTTTAATTAGATATCTGTGAGGTGTTCCATTTTGGTGAAACAAACCAGGGTGGGACTTGTACAGTCAATGTTCGGGCCCTAGGTAGTGTTCTCAGTCAGTGACCCAGGGATGCAGGTACACAGTTCTTTGAAAGTGGTGTCACAGGTAGACAGGCTGGTGAAGCAGGCATTTGGGATAGATACCTTGACTGGGCAGAGCATTGAGAGTAGGAGTTGGGATGTCATGTTGTGGCTGTACAAGACATCGGTGATGCCACTATAAAAACTGTGTAGATCAGTCTGAAGAACTCATCTCGTTCACTTACCTCCTTGAGGGATGGACATCTGACATTCTAACCTGAACTGGCTGACATAGCAATATGACTGCCTCTTAACTGCCCTCTGGACAATTAGCTGTGGGGCAAAGAATGCTGGTCTAATCAGTGACACCCTCATCCCATGAATATATAAATAAAAATGCATATGCCCCTCACTACCTCTGCAAACACCTCCAGCTGCAGCAATCCGTACTGGCTTTGTAACACCATTCAGGCTCTGACCACTCTCTGTAACACTCTCACCACCTTCAGCACCTTCCTTTCTCCCTATTCCTATCGTGTCAATAGCTCCTGACAATGATTCCCCATCCCACTGCTCTCCTCCTGCTAGCAGACCATTTGCAATCCCTTTAACACTTACTGGTTAAACTCTGTCTGATTTCAGGATTTTAAGTTCTTTGTGGTGATCTTCTAAGCCTCATAATCTAAGTGAGGGACTGGTGGGAATTTCTTGATGAGGATTTTCTGTTTCAATAGGATGTCCTTTTGTTGAGTGTTTTACATTGTTCCTTCAAATGTTTTCCACCTGTTCATGTACAGGCAAATATTTCAGTCTGTTTAGCCTGTTTACCTTGGTCAATTCTCCTCTCGAACTCATATACTTGTCTGTTTTTGTTTCTAGTTGTATCTTGTCCTATTTGTGATTCAATTTAAAACTTTATATTTCTTTAAACTGCACTTTATCACAAATTCTCAGAGGATCTCCCCAGGTAACATTATTCATTCACTAAGTTTCATGACACAACGGTCGCTCTGAGATAGTTACGTCCCTAGCCAGTTGCACAATGTGTTATTCAAAGATACACTGAAAAAAATTCTACAATCTCCTCTTCGAATATTACTCTTGTCAGTCTGATTGTCAAGATTATATGAATATTGAAGTTGCACGAAATTTTCACAATGCCTTTATTAAAAATTCCAATGAGTTCCTGTTTAATGCAGTGATGAGAAATGGAATGCTCTTTGGAGTGTAACACTGTTCTGCTGCTTGTGACCTTGGCAAGTATCAGCCAGAATTACATTCAGACTGACTCTATTTCATGATCTGAGACCAAATGCTTTCTCTGTAATACCTTTGTCACCATTATTGTTAGGGTTACCCATTTTGACTGAGTTTCCGCAAGCTTGGGAACCATTGAATATTTATGATCCTCCTTTTGTTCGCCCTGGAACCATGTCTCACTGCTGTCTAAATCACTGTGTCACAAATCAGTCTACCTTATTGCAGACAGTTTGTCCATTCCAATAAAAAACATCGTTTATTCTTTCCCAAAATCTCCTCTCACAAATTGATTCACTGATGTACAGATTTAGTTAAGCTTTGTCCCATCTTTTCACCTGAACCCTGTCCCTGCATCCTCTCTGTCAGTTTAAAGCCCTACCCATAAACCTACCGACATGATTGGCCAGGACACTGCTCCCAGCAGTGTTCCAGTGGGACCACCTGAATGGATTATTTTTGAATCAGGTATGGAATGTGGGTGCTTTTGGCTGACCAGACTTTGTTGCCTAGACCTAGCTGCCCTTGAGCTGAGTAACTTGCTCAGCCATTTCAGAGGGTAATTGAGAGGCAAACACTTTGCTGTGGGTACGTCGTGCAGGCCACGTGAGGATAGGCAGATGGCCTTCTTGAAAGGAGAAGTATTTGGATCTATTGTACATCAGTAATGGTATTTATGGATTGTCAATTACTACTTTTAAAATAATTTATTTCAAGTTCCACCACTTCAGCTGGTGGGGTTCAAACCTGCCTCCCATTAACATTAGCTGAGGTTTTGGATACATGCTCTAGCAATTATACCACTAGGCCATCACTTCGCCTGCTCACAAGGTGCTCATCACTGAGCATTGATACCAGTGTATCATGAAACTAAACCTGTTTTTCCTTCACGATTATTTGATCCTGTTACCTTCCAGCACTCTGGTGATATCACTCAGTATCTCTCCATGTTGTATCCCTTACTGTGCGGGTCTAATTGCTGCCTCTGTTAACGTTTCTCACTCTTGCAGCTAATCCAGATCCTGAGACAGCAGAATTCTCTACGCTAGACAGATGAGGCCGCACAGGCCAGGGATGGACACTGGGATTTCCCAGATCTCTGTGATAGTGAGGACTTTCTGCATATAAAACCTTCACTGCATCAGTCTAGTTTCCCATTCTGCCTATTTCTATGTCTTCTGTAGGTAATCAGGAATGTCCTGACTCAATAGACTTCCCAACTGTTGGGTGCCTCGTCCATCACCACATTGAAGATGGTTTGTCAGCCAGAGAGACAAAGGGCAGGGAGATCTTGAGCCTTCAATAAATCCTGCAGTGAGGTAAGATCACTCACAGTGCACAGAGCAGAGAGCAATGAGAGGGCTCCAAACATCGGCTAACAAGACATGACATGGATACAGTGCTGGAGGGGGAGCACAGTACAGACACACCCTTGGCAATCCCCACCCCTACTGTAAGTTTTGTTGTACTGAGACAGCATCGGGAGTGTCACAGTTATCAATCCAGGCTGGTGATGTCTTAGAGAACATCAGTATAACAGAGGGAAAGCAGGCTTCCCATGTGCGTGTGGGAATGCTGCCTGGGATCTTTCTGTTCTGTGTTCCCCCTCCAACACTGTACATACTCCATGTCTCATGGGCCAGTGTCTTCAATAATTTGCAACTCATATAACAGTTCCTGTCCCTGTAACCTCCTCCCTTCCCGATAGTCCCTCCACATAAATGAAACATACTGCATTCCAGACTACCATTCCTGTCGCTGTAACTTGCTTCAGTGCCGACAACATACCTTATCTCAGTAGTCTCCTCCTCCAATAACTGGAGAAAGAGCCATGCTGACCAAAGCTCCTGAATGAGTCGCATTTGCCCACGTTTGGTCCCTATCCCGTCAAACCTTCTCCTCTCCATGTACCTGCCCAAATGTCATTTCCATGATGTAATTGTACTTTTCTCTACCACTTCAGTGGCAGCTCATGCAATATGTGCACCATTCTCTGTGTGGAAATGTTCTCCTCTGGTCGCTTTTAAGTATTTCCGCTCTCACCTCATATTTATGCCCTCTCGTTGTGGATTCCCCTACCCTGGGGTAGAGACCATCACTATTCACCTTGCGTATACCCCTCATGCCTTTATAAATCTTTATAAGATCACCCCTCAGCCACCAATGGAAATATGAAAGATAATGATAAAAATATCTCTGCCACGGTCCCCACTGCGACTTTGCCACAATGTTCTGGGGTACGCTTGTTCAGGACCTAGGACTTTCTATACCTTTGTATTCTAAGACCTCCAGCACCACCTCTTCTGTAATGGGGACTCTTATTCAAGACATCACTATTAATTTCCTTTTGTTTTCTAGTCTTTGTCCACAGTACGTTCTGACATGAAATATTGATTTCGGGTCGCGCCCTTTCCTGTGGTTCCAGACATGGATGGCCTTATTGATCTTTGAGGTGCCCTATTGTCTCTCTAGTAGTCTTTTTGTACTTGTGTGCTATAGAATCTCTTTGGATTCTCCTTAACCTTATCTGCCAAATCCATCTCATTCCCCCATGTTGCTTTCTGTTTTTGTAAATCCCTCCAGTATCAGTAACATATTCGTCAATCTTTGTTCCATTTGCAGTTTCCTGAAGTAGGATGATCAGAATTCTACACAGTACACCAACTGGAGACCCAGCAATGTCTTGTACAGCTGTATCAATCCATTTACTCAATGCTCTGACCCATGAGGGCTAGTGTGCCGAATCTGCTTTCCCCGCCCTGTCCACCTGTGATGCCACTTCCAAGGAACAATGTAAGTGCACCCCTTGGTCTTTCTCTGCTAGACAACACTGTCCAGAGCCCAACCATTAACTGTGTTAGCCTCCCTGGTTTATCTGAACAACGCCCAACACCTGAATTCAACTCCCATCTTTCATTTTTGGACCCACTGGCTCAGTTGATTAAGATCACCTTTGATAACTGTATTCGCTGGCAATTATAACATGTATTTTACTATCCACAAATTTACAAACAATAATTCATTTATTCTCGTTTATGTCAATAATGCACGTGTGTGGATCCTGCACCGATCCTCATGGCACACTGCTGGTCAGAAGCCCCAGTCTGCACAACAACCCTCTACCACTACCCTCTGTTTCTTACTGTCAAGCCCATTTTGTGTCCGTTTGTGTCCGCCTCCAACAACATTCGTACCACTGACATCAAGCTAATTGGTGTTTAGACCCCTGGATTTCCCTCACAGCCTATCCTAAATACTGGCACAACATTAGCCACCGTCCAGACTTCCACCTCACCACCCGTGGCTGTCAGTGATAGAAATATCATTGTAAGTTTCTTCCCTAATTAACCCAAATGTCCTAGGATATACTTGATTAGTTCCCAGGGAGTTGTCTAATTTTAATGTGTTTGAAAACCTTCAGCACCTCCTGTTCTCCAGTGTGGACTCGTTTGAAAATATCATTGTTTATTTCCCTGCTTCCCCAGCAATTTTTTTCCACAGTAAGTTGTGACGTGAATTTCTTGTTTCAGATCTCACCCATTTCCTGTGGGTTCACACTCGGATGGCTTCATTGATCTTTAAGGGGTCACATTCTGTCCCGAGTTAATCGTCTGTTGTTAATATACTTGTAGAATCTCTCTGGATTTTCCTGAACCTTCTCTGCCAAAGCTCTGTCAGTTCCCCTTTAGGCCCTCATGGTGTCCCTCTTAAGGATATTACTACACCCACAATGTTCTTCAAGGGATTGACTTAATCCAGCTGGCTATATAGGACATGTGCCACCTTTTGACTTGACCAGAGCCTCAATATCCCCAGTTCTCCAGCATTTCCCACTTGTGTCAGCATTGTCCTTCACACTAACAGGAATATGCTGGCCAGAAATCTTAATTTATCTCTCTTTTGAAAGAATCCCACTTGCCTGACATCCCTTTAATTTCAAATAGCCTCCATGAATCAACTTTTGGACAGTCTTGCCTAATACCTTCTGGACTGGGGCAAGGCCAGTTTTGATCTTTAACTTGTGGACCAGGCCTGTCCTTTTCCATCGCTATTTTCAAACTAATAGAATTGTGGTGACTTTGCTAAAGTGCTGCCCCACAGACACTTCAGCCCCTTTCTCGACCTTGTTTCCGAAGGGAGAGTTGTTTCATCCCGTTCTCCAATCGGACCAGTTACGTACTGACTGAGACAGTTTTCTTGAACACACTGAACAAATTCCTCCCATCCAAGCTGTGAACATTATGGCAGTCTCAGTCTAGGTTTAGGAAGTTAAAATCCACAACCATTACAACCCTATCATTCTTACAGATATCTGAGATCTCCGACGTATTTGCTGCTCAATTTCCCGCTGACTACTGCGGGCCTGCAGTATCGTCATATCAAACTGATCATTCAGCTATATTTCTAAGTTCTGCTAATACAGCTTCACTGGGGGATCCACAGGAATATCCTCTCTCAGTGCTGCAGTGATGTGTTCACTGATCAAAAACACCAATCCCCCTCCTCTCTTGTCTCCCCTTCTATCCTTCCTGTAGCATCTGTCCAGGGAACATTGAGCTGCCTGTCCTGCCCCTACCTCAGCTGTGTTTCTGTAATTCCTGTGATATCCCTGTCCCATGTTCCCTTCCATGCCGTGCGTTCATCTGTATAATCTGTTAGGCCTTTTACATTAAAGTAAATGCAGCTTAATTGATCAGTGTTCCCTCATTGCCTGCTGTGCTCTTGCCGGGCTTGTTGATTGAAATGATTCTCTTGAAATTCTGTCCCAGCCTCAACCTTCAGACTGTAGCCTGAGACTCCCCCCTCACTGTGGACAACACCCTCACCTTTCATGTCATCTGCAAACCTGCTAATGATACCTTCTGCTTTCACTTCAGAGTTGATGCCCATAATTAACAGCAATGGTTCCTGCACAGATCCCTGTGATACACCCGCTGAGCAAAGGCTTTCAATCACAAAACCAACCCACACAACAATTTTGGATCCAATTTGCCAACTTGCCTTGGATCCCAGTGGCTCTTCGTTTTTGGACCAGCCTTCCAGGTGGGACCTTGTCAAAGGCCTTAATGAATTCCATGGAACCCACATTATCTGCAATGCCCTCATCAATACCGAAAATGTGTTGCTGGAAAAGCGCAGCAGGTCAGGCAGCATCCAAGGAACAGGAGAATCGACGTTTCGGGCATAAGCCTGAAGAAGGGCTTATGCCCGAAACGTCGATTCTCCTGTTCCCTGGATGCTGCCTGACTTGCTGCGCTTTTCCAGCAACATATTTTCAGCTCTGATCTCCAGCATCTGCAGACCTCACTTTCTCCTCATCAATACCGTCAATCGTAATTTCATAGAAATCTCAGCTGATTTCATCAGACATTATCTTCCTCTTCCAAATCCATGCTGACTATCACTAATCGATCCCTGTCTTTCCAGTTATTGATTCAACCTGTCCCTTAGAATTGTTCCCAATTACCCTCTCACTGCTGTCAGACTACCTACTCTGTAATTTCCTGGCCTATCTCTGCCACCCTTCTTGAATAAAGGAACCACATTAGCGAATCTCCAGTCATTCAGCACTTCACCCGTGGCCAGCAAAGTATTAAATATATCCACCAGGGCCCTAGCAATCTCCTCCATTACCTCCCATAGCAGCCTAGGATACATTTTAATTGTGTACTGGGGATTTCTCCACCTTTATGCCTGTGAAAGTATTTAATACCTCCTCCTTATTGATCTTAACATATTCTGGAACCTCACCATCCCGACTGAAATTCCTGGCTACTGTCCTGTGTGAATACAGATGATAAGTATTCATTGAAGACCTCACCTGCTTCCTCTGGCTCCATGCACAGATTGTCCTTTGGTGTCTCACAGGCCTCGCTGTTTCACTGGGAAGCCTCTTACTCTCACGATGCTGATAAAATACCTGTGGCTTTTCCGCACTCGTATCAGCCAAATATATTTCATGACCATTGTTTGTCCCTCATTTTCCACAATTCCCTTGCACTCTCTATACTTGTGAAGGGCGTCACCTGATTTTATTCCACTGTATTTTCTTTATCAAACTCACGATATCACTTGATCAGTATTCCCTGGACTTGCTGCCTTTACTATTCACTCTTCAAGGAGCACACTGGCCCTGCGTTCTCACTGCATCACTTTAAAATACTCCACGTTCCTAACATGGACCCAACTGCAGAGAGTTCCTCCCTGTTTCTGTTTGCCAAATCCTCTGTAATGATCGCAATACTTATAGGAAACTCAGTTGTGAGGGGGACAGACAGGAGACTGTGTGGCTGCAGAAGAGACCCCAGGATGATGTGCTGCCTCCCGAGTACCAGGGTCAAGGATGTCTCTGAGCGGTTACTGAACATTCTGAAGGGGAGGGTGAACAGCCAGAGGTCATTGTGCACATCGGTCCATATGACAGAGGTAGACAAAGGGATGGGGTCCTGTGAAATGATTACAAGGAGTTAGGTGAGAAGTTAAAAAAGGAGGATATTGACGTTAATGATCGCCAGATTACTCCCAGTGCCACATGCCAGTGAGGATAGAAATAGAAAGATATGCCAGATGGATGTGTGGCTGAGGAGCTGGTGTATTGGTCAGGGTTTTCAGTTCTTGGGCCATTGAGATCTCTTCTGGGGTAGAGGGGACCTATACAAAGGGGATGGCTTGCACTTGAAGCAGAGGGGCACTAGTATCTCAGGGAGGAAATTTTCTCGAGTTACCCAGGGAGTTGTGACTCTGAGTAAGAGAGGGACCATCGAAAAGTCAGAGGAAAGTACATCAGCCATCAAGAGCAAGGATAGCCAGGGGCATAGTCGAGGGAGGGAAAAGACTTCTGGTTTAAAGGGCATTTATTTCAACATACGAGACATGACTGGTAAGGCAGACGAGCTCAGAGCATGGATTAGCTCTGGGAACTGAGATATTATAGCTGTAACAGAAACATGGCTGAGAGAAGGGCAGTGTTGAAACTTTATTGCTGGAACAGCACAGCAGGTCAGGCAGCATCCAGGGAACAGGAGATTCGACGTTTCGGGCACAGGCCCTTCTTCAGGATTCCTGAAGAAGGGCCTGTGCCCGAAACGTCGAATCTCCTGTTCCCTGGATGCTGCCTGACCTGCTGTGCTGTTCCAGCAATAAAGTTTCAACTTTGATCTCCAGCATCTGCAGACCTCACTTTCTCCTGAGATAAGGGCAGGACTGGCAGCTCAGTGTTCCAGGAAACAGAAGCTACAGGCGTGACAGAAGGACAAGTAAGTGAGGGGGGGGAGTTGCCCCTTTGATTAAGAAGGACATAACAACAGTGCTTAGAGACAATACTGTTAAGCAGTCATCAAATGAGGCCATATATTTAAAAGTTAGAAACAAAAAGGGAATGGTCTGTCTGCTGGGATGGTGTTCTCGACCCTCAAATGGCCAGCGGATACTAGAGGAGAAAATGTGTCCTGAGATTGCAGGTATTTGGAGGTTAGATTATATTCCCTACAGTGTGGAAACATGCCGTTTGACCCAACCAGTCCACACCAACCTTCCGAAGAGTAACCTACCCAGACATATTTTCCTCTGACTAAATCACCTAACTCTATGGGCAATTTCGTATGGCCAATCCACTGTTGGACTGTGGGGGGAAATCGGAGCATCCAGAGGAAACGCATACAGACACGGGGGGAATGTGCAAACTCCACACAGACTGTCACTTGAGGCCGCCGCTGTGAGGCAGCAGTGCTAACCACTGAGCCACAGTGCTGCTGTTGACGGTTACTGTAAAGTGGGAGGTATTTGGACCGTGATGGTTACTGTACAATGGGAAGTATAGAACATAGAAGAATATATCGCAGTACAGGCTCTTTGGCCTTTGATGTTGCGCCAATCCAAGCCCACCTAACCTACACTAGCCCACTATCCTCCTTATGCCTATCCAATGCCCACTTAAATGCCCATAAAGAGGGAGAGTCCACCATTGGTACGAGCAGGGCATTCCATGAACTCACGACTCGCTGTGTGAAGAATCTCCCTAACATCTGTCCTATACCTATATGTCGGGCCGTGATGTTTACTGGACAGTGGGAGGTATGTCTGACCGTGATGGTTACTGTACAGTGGGGGGTATGTCGGGGTGTGATGGTTAATGTACAGTGGGAGATATGTCGGACCGTGATGGTTATTGTACAGTGGGAGGTTTGTTGGGCCGTGATGGTTATTGTACAGTGGGAGGTCTGTTGGGCCGTGATGGTTACTGTACAGTGGGAGGTATGTCGGGCCGTGACGGTTACTGTACAGTGGGAGGTATGTCGGACCGTGATGGTTATTGTACAGTGGGAGGTCTGTTGGGCCGTGATGGTTACTGTACAGTGGGAGGTATGTCGGGCCGTGACGGTTACTGTACAGTGAGAGGTATGTCGGACCGTGATGGTTACTGTACAGTGGGAGGTTTGTTGGGCCGTGATGGTTATTGTACAGTGGGAGGTATGTCGGGCCGTGATGGTTACTGTACAGTGGGAGGTATGTCGGGCTGTGATGGTTAGTGTACAATGGGAGGTCTGTTGGGCCGTGATGGTTACAGTACAGTGGGAGGTATGTTGGGCCGTGATGCTTACTGTACAGTGGGATGTATTTCAGGCTGTGATTGTTACTGTACAGTGGGAGGTATGTCGGGGTGTGATGGTTACTGTACAGTGGGAGGTATGTCGGGCTGTGATGGTTACTGTACAGTGGTAGGTCTGTTGGGCCGTAATGGTTACTGTACAGTGGGAGGTATGTCGGGCTGTGATGGTTACTGTACATTGGTAGGTCTGTTGGGCCGTGATGGTTACTGTACAGTGGGAGGTATGTCGGGCTGTGATGGTTACTGTACAGTGGGAGGTATGTCGGGCCGTGATGGTTACTGTACAGTGGGAGGTATGGCGGGGTGCGATGGTTACTGTACAGTGGGAGGTATGTCGGGCGGTGATGGTTACTGTACAGTGGGAGGTATGTCGGGCTGTGATGGTTACTGTACAGTGGGAGGTCTCTAGGGCCGTGATGGTTACTGTACAGTGGGAGGTATGTCAGGCCATGATGGTTACTCTACAGTGGGAGGTATGTCGGGGTGTGATGGTTACTGTACATTGGGAGGTATGTCGGGCTATGGTGGTTACTGTACAGTGGGAGGTATGTCGGGCTGTGATGGTTACTGTACAGTGGGAGGTCTGTTGGGCCGTGATGGTTACTGTACAGTGGGAGGTCTGTTGGGCCGTGATGGTTACTATACCGTGGGAGGTGTGTCGGGCATCAATGCTGAGCACTATGATTAGATTAGATTCCCTACAGTGGGGGACAGACCCGTCGGCCCAACCAGTCCGCACTAACCCTCCAGAGAGCAACCCACCTGGCCAATTCACCTGAGCTGCACATATTTGGACTGTGGGAGGAAACCCACGCAGACATGGGGAGAAAGTGTAAACTCCAGACAGGCAGTTGCCCAAGGCTGGAATCGAACCTGGATCCCTGGTGCTGTCAGGCAGCAGTGCTAACCATTGAGCCACCATGCTGCCCCATATGCCAAAGAGCTGCCCTCGTCTGCTTGGCTGCGTCCTTTCAGTGAGACAGAACCTACCAGAGAGGATGGTGATGTTGCCTGGGACATAGTCCTGTTCACATAATCTTGCTAACCAGGCAATAGTGATTGTTGCTTGATTAGTCTGAGAGAAATATGCAGCAGGTCAATTTTACATTTTGTATAGTGAAGAGTTAATATCACTTTATTTCTTACATATTTTAAAATAAATCAAACATCAATATTTTCAGTTGAAAAGAATTGAAGTGAACAATAATTGAAATACCAGAGCGCACACCTAACTATTACACAATTCAGTGACTGTAGTAAACAGCCGATTCATGTTCAGATGAGTGAACACACCATCTTGCAGACAGCAAAGCCTTTGGAAATGATTTTGAGGAAAAGCCTGAATTCAGGCACAGTGTTACTGGCCCTCACCATGACCTCCAAAACACTGGCCATCTCCAAAATCTGTCCATAGAGCTTCCAAACTGGAGCTGGGCAGTTACTCACACAATCCATCACAATAGACTGGTTAGCGACATACCTGAACAACAGGGAGATGTGTGTGGGGCAGACTGGTCAATGGACTCGCACATGGCGCTGGTCCAGACGCAGTTCAACATTTATAACAATGACCTGTAAACAGCCATGTCTTGCAAGTATATTTATTCTGGTGTGTCCCTAAACTCTGTAATTCTGCACCTTTGACCTGATCCTGAATGATGGTGTTATAAAGGTGATGGTCTCCCGCAGCACATGGCAGCTTACAGTGAATCCATCATAAACCATATCCAGTGTATGTTAGCTCCACAATGTCAGTATCCAAACAGAATTGTGCAACTCCATTGATGGCCAGCGTCATCCCAGCCCAACGTCGTTGTGTGTGACTTGAGCTGGAAATCTCTGTGTAAATGTTTACAGCATTGTTCTAACCATGAACAGCAAAGTCTTTTTACTGAAGTTCTGACATCCTTTCATAATACCAACTTTTAGATTGTCCAATATGCATAAAATCCACCCATTTATTCTGTTCACTTTTATAACAACAATATGATGACAACAGTGCCCAACTCACAGTAAGGAACATTGAAAAGATGAATATCATTCCCACACCCAAGACCACATTATTATTATTAAGTGCAATAACTTTGAAAATATGTATTTTTTCCTTTGTATTAATGTTGTGAATAGTCAACTCTCCTGCTCCTCAGATGGTGGGGGTCCCATGTATCGGCGACCCTTGTCCTTCTTGATGATCGGGCTTTAGATGTACGTTGTAAGGAGCCTTGATAGATTTCTGCAGAGCACCGTGTAGATGGCAGGTGTTGCTACTACTGAGTATCAGTGAATGAATGGTGAAGCTGCACTCACCCACGGAAATGGTGGGGGTGGTATTTCATCACACCCATATTCAATATGTGTCTATCGATGGGGTACAGGCTTTCGGAGATCATGAAGTGAGTTATTTCTGCAGGATTCCTAGCCCCTGGCATATTCTTGTGGCCAATTAATTTTCATAAGTCAAAGTGTGGCACTGGTAAAGCATAAACAGGTCAGGCCACATCTGAGGTACAGGAGAGTCGATGTTTTAGCATAAACCCTTCACAGGAATGGGTAATGGAATCATATGGTCAGTCCAGTTCAGGTTAACTGTAATCCCCAGGATATTGCTAGGTGGGTGTTCAGTGATGGTGGTGGCATTGAACGTTAGAGCATACGGTTCAATTTTCTATTGTTAGAGGAAATCGTTGTTTGGCATATGTGTAATGGAAATGGTACTTGTCACTTTTAAGCACACACCTGCGTATTTCCAGGTCCTTGTTGCATTTAGACAAGGACTGCTTCAGTATCTGAGTAAATCATGAATGGCATGGAACATTGGCAAACATCAATGGCAAACATCCACACTTGTGAATTTACACTGTCGGGATGGTCATTTATGATTGGGCCTATGGCAGAGATCACTCTTATAGCTCACTGATACTGTCCCTCTCTCTGATTTAGGAAGTTTGCTTCTAGTTCCACCTGCTCCAGAGGTGTTTAACAACATATCTGAATGGAATAATATTACAATATCTACCACAAGGAGCTAAGTGAGGACTCGGTTAGCTCAATCAGTTGGACGGCTAGATATTAATGCCAACAATGTGGGTTCAATTCCTGCACTGACTGGGGTGACTAAAGGACTGTCCTACTCAAACTCCCCCTTTCTTGAGGCATGATGACTGTCCAGTTTAACTACCACCAGTCGTCTCTGTCTAACGAGAGAGCAGCCCTATTATCGTGTCGGAGTATGGTGCCTTACCTTTCCATTTCTAATTTACAGGCTTACCCAGAAACCCCGCATCTGGGGAACTGATGCAGAGCTGTCCTGGAGCTGAGATGGCTACTCTCCACCAACCCCAACCACCGTCATTTGTGTCAGGTATAACTTCAGCCAGTGCAGACGAGATTTATTTGCTGTAGTTTTGCCGTTAATCCTGGATACAGCACTTGGTCAAATGCATTTATGATAATGTTAAAAATGCAGACACTGTCACCTCACCTGTAGAATTCAGCTATGTGTTTTCTTGTTGTACACCATTAAACCAAGGCTCCAATGTGCCCAAGGGATGAGTGCCCCTGGCAGAGACTAAACTGAGTTTCATTGAGCAGGTTGGTGCTGAAGAAGTGCTACGTGATCCCACTGTAGATCCCAATGACTTTGCAACACATTATTAGTGATATGGATTAGAGCAATGGTACAGTCATTGATTTTCTGATGTTTTGTCTGTGTTGTACAGGACCCGCCCTGATAGTTTCCCACATTGTCAAGTACGTCCCAGTGCAAAGTCCCTGCAGGAACAGCTTGAATGGAATGTTCTCAGGGCCCACAGCTTTTGCATTATCCCATCTCTCCTGCCACTTGGAGATACCAAACAAAAATGAATTGAATTAGCTGATAACTGCCAACTGGAGGAGACTAAAATAGATCATCCCATCGACACTTCTGTCTGAACATTGTTGTGAATGTTTCAGCCTTATCTTTTCTATTGTTGTGCTGGCCTCTTCCATCACTGAGGAAGGTGATATTTGTGGATCCTCCTCTTCCAGTGAGTTGTTTGATTGACCACACAATTCAACCTGATTGTATGTGGCAGGATTGCAGTGATTAGATCTGATTTGTTGGTTAGATCTGTCTGTCACTGGCTGTTTATGCTATTTGGTGAGTCAGTGGTCTTGATTTGTAACGTCACCTCATTGTGAGGTGTAGCTGGTTCTGCTCTTGGCAGGCCCTCCTGTATTCTCCATTGAACAAGGGTTTATCCTCTGGCTTGATGGGCAGGGTAAGGTGGACCATATGCCAGGTAGTGACATTGGATTTTGTTCTGGAATACAATTCTGCTGCTGTTGGTAATGATTCGAATCACCTCACAAAGGCCAGTGCTGCGTTCTAGACCTATTCGAAATCTGTCCCGTTTAGCATGGTGTTAGTATCTCTCACATGTGCGTGCATGTATGTGTGACCGTTCCCAAAATGGTCATCATCAATGTGTCTGCAGCAGTAGGTTGGTGAAGATGAGGTCGAGTTTGTTTCTCCCTCTCAGTCATTCCCCCCCTGCCAGACTCAGTCTCACAGCTATGTCCTTTTGGACACGACCATCTCGATCAGAAGTGCTGCTGCTGAATCCCCTCTTGGTGGAGTTTGAAATGGCCCACCCAGTATACATTCTCCAGCTCTGTCACCCTCTCAGTCCGTCCTCCGCGTGTTGTTCAATGTGGAGGGACACTGATCCATCAGCTGAGGGAGGGGAGTCAGAAGGAAGTTTCCACGTCAGTGTTTTATCTGACTCCGTGAGGCTGAGGGAGGGGAGTCAGCAGGAGGTTTCCATGTCAGTATTTGATCAGACCCCGTGCGGCTGAGGGAGGGGAGTCAGCAGGAGGTTTCCGTGTCAGCGTTTGATCTGACCCCATGAGGCTGAGTGAGGGGAGTCATTCGGAGCTTTCTGTGTCAGTGTTTGATCTGACACCGTGGGGCTGAGGGAGGGGAGTCAGCAGGAGCTTTCTGTGTCAGTGTTTGATCTCTCACTGTGAGGGTGAGGGAGGTGAATCAGCAAGAGGTTTCCGTGTCAGGCTTTGATATATACCCATGAGGTTTTATCATGTCACATTGTTGCTTGAGCACTCTGGAGGATATCTCTCTCAATTCTGGCATAAGCTCCAATGCATTAGGAAGGAGGAGTTTGCACGGTCTACAGTGCCTTTTATTTTTATTACAGTCAGCAGAAGGGCCTCTCCTGTGTGTATGACACTGACTCCTTGGCTCTCGTGATTGGACATTCCAAGGTCTCACTGCTTCAAATGCTCTCTGTCCCTTGTCTGCCCATTCATCAACCAATCTATCACTGTAAATGTCTGCAGAACCTTCCTCCTCCCTATCTCTTTAAACTCCTCAAAACTCTATACCCTTCCCTCTCTCTGTAGCGTCTTCCAAACCCTACACCCCTCACTATCTCATTAAGCACCTCCAAACCCGACATGACTTCCTATCTCTCTAACCTCTTCCATCATCTATATATCACCCTTTATCCATGACTTACTTCAGCCCCTACAAACGCTACATATTTGTCTAAGCTGCTCTCCCATATACCCTGTCGCTGTAACCTTGTCCAGCCACTCCCCGCTCCCGACCTTTGTAAACCTCATCCAACCACTAGACTGTCATGATCTTCGTAAACTCCTCCGGCATTTCCATACCGCCCCATAATTCTGGCATTCTCTAGTAACTCTACCTTTTCCTATGCATATAACCTCCAAAAACACGTTTCGTTTAGTGAGGGAAAGGGATAGGTACATGCCACAGGGCAAGAGTTATCAATGGGGGAAGGGCAATTGTAACGCGATTAAGCAGAACTTATGATGCATAGAACAGGGTAGCAAAATGTAGGGGATGGGGATAATCGAAATGTGAAGCTGGTTTAAAGAACAGACATCGCGTGTCCTTAAATAGTATGCCCCTATCAGGCAGGGAGGAAGTGATAATGTAAGGGAACCGTGGTTTCCTGCAGAAATTACATCTATTGTTAAGAAGAAGAAGGAGGCTTATGTGACGATGAGACGATGAAGAGTTACAGATTAGCTAGGAAGGATTTAAAGAGAGAGTTAAGAAGTTTAAAGAGAGGATATGAGTTATTTTTAGCAGGTCGAATAAAGGAGAATCCTAACGCTTTGTATAGGTACGTTAGGAAGACAAGGATAACTAGGGTAGGATTGGAGCCAGTCAAAGACAGAAGTGGGAAGTTGAGTGTGGATTCTGTGGAGATCGGACAGTTGTTAAACGAACATCTCTCAGTGGGTTTCATTCAGGGAAAGTAGAATATTATAGAGAAGAATGAAATGCGAGATATTTGACGAGAGAGGATCGAGGTTGGTAAGGAAGATGTGTGATCAATTCGAGAAGGAGTGGAAGTGAAAATGTCCCCTGTGTCGGATGGGATTTATTCGCGCTTCCTCTGGAGTACTGGAAGGAGTTGTTGGAGCCTTTGGCTTTGATATTTGAGTCTTCATTGTCTACACGTTTAGTACCAGAGGACTGGAGGATTGAAAATGATTGCCCATATTCAAGAAGGTCACTACAGATGACCCAGGCAATTACAGACCAGTCAACCTAATGTGTGTGTAGGAAATATTTTGGACAGGATTATAAGAGATAGGATTTATAATCATCTAGCAAATAACAATTTGATTGCAAATAGTCAACATGGTCATGTCTCTCAAACCACATTGAGGTTTTTGAGAAGATGACCAAGCATGTGTAAGAGAGAAAGGCAGTTGACGTGGTGTACATAGACCTCAGTAAAACATTTGATAAAGTTCCACATGGTAGATTGTTGGACAAAATTCAGAGGCGTGGGATTGAGGGTGATTTAGCAGTTTGGATTAGAAACTGGCTTTCTGTAAAAGGCAGCGAATGGTGGTCAGCATGGAGTCCGTTAACTATGGTGAGCCACAAGGATCTATTTTGGGACAACTACTGTTTGTCATTTTTATAAATGACTTAGATGCAGGCATAGGTGGATGGGTTAGTAATACTACAGATGACACTAAAATCGGAGGAGTAGTGGACAGTGTGGAAATATTTTGAAGGTTGAAGGGGCACTTGGACAAACTGCAGAATTGGGCTGACAGGTGGCAAATGGAGTTTCAATGCAGCTAACTATGAGGTGATTCATTTTGGGAAGAATACCTGGAAGGCAGAATACTTGGTCAATGGAAAGATTCTTGGTAATGTGGATGTGCAGATGGGTCTTGCTTTCCATGTACATAGATCCCTGAAAGTTGCTACCTAGGTTGATAGTACTGTTAAGAAGTCATACGGTGTGTTAGGTTGTATTGGTAGAGGTATTGAGTTCTAGAGCCGTAATGTCATGCTGCAACTATGCAAAATGCTAGTGCGGCCACACTTGGAATATTGTGTGCAGTTCTGGTCGCCCCATTACAGGAATTTTATGGAAGCATTGGAAAAGGTGCAGTGGAGATTTACCAGGATGTTGCCTGGCCTGGAGCGAGAGTCTTATAAGGAAAGGCTGAGAAACTTGAGTCTGTTCCCATTGGAGAGAAGAAGGCTAAGAGGGGATTTGATAGAGGCATACAATGTGATCAGAAGATTAGATAGGGTAGGCAGTTAAAGCCTTTTTCCTCAGATGATGACATCAGCTTGTACGAAGGGGCATAGCAACAAATTGAGGGGTGACAGGTTTAAAACTGATGTCAGAGACAGGTTCTTTACTCAGAGAGTGGTAAGAGTGTGGAACTCCTTGCCTGTCAATGTTCTTACCTCAGCCACGTTAGGGGGATTTATACAATCCTTGGATAAGCACATGGATGATGATGGAACAGTGTCGGCGGATTGGCTTAGATTAGTTCACAGGTCAGTGCAACATCGAGGGCAAAAGGGCATGTTCTGCGCTGTATTGTTTTATTTCTATAAACCTTACATCTTCCCCACTTCAGTAACGACACGCAGTCACGACAGCCCTCTTTATCTCTGCACCTCCTTCACCCACTTCATTCTTCTCTATCTACGTAAATTCCTCCAGCCGCTCTACCCCTCCTCTCCTCTGTGAACTTCATTCATCATCGATGGTCTTCCTAACCTCTGTCTCCTCCTCCAGTCTCTCCACACCTCTCTATATCGCTGACATCCTCCAACATCTAAACCTATTCTTATCTGCATAACCTATACCAAAACATACATCTTCCAGCCCTCCAACCCTACTGATCTCTGTAATCTCCTGCAGTATCTTCAGTCCTTCCTATCACTGTGGCTTCCTTCATCACGTGTATCCTTCCATATCTCTCGACCCACTCTAACAATTACATACTACCCTCTCGCGAGAAACTTCACAAGCTCCTCCATTCCTCCCTGCCTTTGGAAATGCTTACAGCCCCTACAGCCTTCTCTAATTTTGTAAAGTCTTCCAGTACATACACCTCTCCGTATCTCGGTAATCGCTCTGTTCTATTGCAGCTTCCGCACATCTGTAACACCCTCCTGAACCTATACCTCCATATCACTGTAACATTATCTAACCCGAAGCTCCTCCATATCTCTGTGAACTTTTCACAATATTCATTAACATGAATCTACAATCTTTGAGATGGCGAATCATACATATTCTGAGACCCATGGAGGGATATAATTTCAAATCATCTTAGTCCCAGATAAGTTGCCCCTTATCCTGAGATCCTGTCATCATGTTTTGGATTCCCAGACCGACAGAAATAATTTCTCAGCATCGGCCCTATAAAGCTCTTTCCACTCAGAAGCTTTTGCTCCTCAAACAAATCACTTCTCCATTTGCTGAGACTCAAAAATATCGATTAAATCTATTCCAAACGCAGCAAGAGAAACTCAGATGCAAAACAGTGAAACATTTGTGCATTATTCATTGATAGGTATCAGACATTGCTGGGTCGGCCATCATTTATTGCCCATACACTTTTGTTCTGGACAAGGTGGTTGTGTGCTGCCCATGCAGCAGGGCCACCCACAATAATGTTAGGGAATGAAAGGCAGGATATTCATCAAGTGATACCCGCGAGACTGAGACATATTTCCCAGTAAAGATGGTCATTGACTTTATGTGCAACTTGCAGGGTTAGTGTTTCCGTCGATCTGTTGCCCTTACTACTTCAGATGATCAAGGCTTGAAAGGTGCTGTCGAATGGACTTTGATAAACGTCTGCAATGTACCTTGTATCTGGAACAAATTGCCCCCATTGAGGGTTGATAGCGGAAATAGTGAATGTTGTGGATGTTGTGGCAATCGAGCTGGACTACACATGTACCCTTTCTTATACAGGGGCAGAATAGCTGTTCTAGATATGGTCTTAGCTACTTTTTGGCAATAAAACTTCAATTTGTTATGATCAGTGACTCCATGTAATTTAATTGAACAATTATCTGCTGAAATGAGTTTGTAATTGGCTGCATGGTCGCCGTGCCATTGCCACGTGGAACACAATACGATCAGGACAGGATGTGGTTGTTGAGCGCTTTGCGCCTGTTCCATAATTTATGGAGATTATAACTGATTTGTTACATAACTCCTTTTATCTGCTTTTGGCCCAAATCGGTCATGACCCTTCTTTCGCAAGAGAGTTTCTATCTCAGATGTTCAGGTGCAAACAAAGAACGAAATAATACCAACCAAAACAGGGAACAAGATAGATGCTGAATGGATAATCTGAAAAGTGTCAACTCAGTGTTTACTACAGAAGGCTGTAGAGGCACAATTTGAATGATGGATAATGTCCTTCACTCATTGCCTTTACTTCTGTTGCGAATAGTTTCTTCAACAGAGACAGTTCTTCAGCTTTTCAAAGTAAGAACGAGATTGTGTTTGGCATACGTCAAGGAGGTTGCATAGTAAAAGTGGGAAATTCGGTGGAGGTAATAGTGCTCATTTGAAGGGGCAGTAAGAACAGTATGGGACTCTTTCACTCGAACAAAACTATAATTATGAATGTACTCAGATGGATTAAGTATTCATGAAAAGACAGGAAACAGAGTGAAGAACTTACAGTTAATTTTTGTGTGGGAATGTGTGCTGTGAGGAAGATGTAAATATTTATGAAAATGGAACGGCCTCCACGTGGGCAAGGTCATTGCAAATGACATATGATGCAGAAACGTGAAGTTATCCACTTTATTGGAGAAATTAATAGACATTATATTTCATAAATTGTAAAATGTTGAAAAGTACAGATATAAATAAAATCCAAAGTGTCCTTGCCTATAGGCTGCTAATGTCTAACTTATAGGTGCAGCAGGCTATTTGGAAAGACAGTGGAATGAGAACCTTTATTTTCAGAGGATGTAAGCATAAGGGGAGAGACGTCTTGCTTCAGTTGAATTGGAACTTGGTCAGACTGCACCCGGAGGACTCTGTGCAGTTTTGGTTATTTCTCTCCGTAATTATTTTATTGCCATAGAGAGAGGAAAAGGAAGGTTCAATAGGCTTCTACCAAGGACAATGCTATCAAAGGTGTCCATGAGTAACTTGACCTGTGTTCCCCAGTGTTTCAAGGAATGAACATTATTTTCCTTGGAAGTTACAGAATAATGATTACATTCCTGCTTCTAAATAATTTCTGGCTATTTGTGTACCATTTATAAATTCGGTTGCATTCCGAACTGTGTCTCACTCTAATGGGAGACAAGTTGTTGTTCTCCCAAACACAGGAATAGTAGCAGACTGGATAGCATAAGGCATAGGGACAATAATATTTCCAGCAGCTCTCCGAGTATGTTCTGCCTTTTAGTTCAATCATGTTTGTTCTGATAGTACTCAACTCCACTTTCCTGCACTTTCCCCGTCACCTATGATTCATTGACTAAATAAAAATATATCTCTCAGCCTTGAAGATATTTTCAAAATCTTCTGTAATTGTTTCCCTCACTGATGTGAGACTTGGTCGTCTTTAGTTCCATTGTTTATTTCTATCGCAGTTTGTTGAAACGAAATTAGATGCCGACCTCTCCATCGCATCTCCACTCTGTTCAAAAGCACAATAAATAAATAAAGCTCAGAGCCTGTTATTTTCTCCCTTTCCTTTCATATTAATTTAAGATACAGCTCACAGATCTGGGGATTTGTCCAGCTTTTACTCTGCCAAAACTTCCAGTTCTTCCTTCCGGTCGCTATCAATCTGTTAAAGGGTCACACAGTCACTCTCCCTGAATCCAGGAACTCCTTTGCTCAGTGAAGATGGATATGAAATACCTGTTTCACGTATTTTCTGTCTGTGTGTACAGGCTGCCTCCTTGATCACTCCTATTCCCCGTTCTTTCCCTTGTTATCCTCTTCCCCCGATATGTGGATGGAATATCTTGGGTTTCTTACTAATCATACCCGCTAATGTTTTATCAAACCTCCATTATTCTCTTCTACTGACTTCCTTATCTTCAGCGCTGCACTTTCTACATTCTTAGAGGGATTCCATTGATCTTCTCACTTTATAGCTGCTTTAAGCTACTCTTTACTTTGTTATTCAGCCCTGAATATTTTTATACGTCGGAGTGTGTCTGGGCTTGTTTTCGTAAAGTTGATCGTAGATTGTAAAATATTGGGCCCATACTCTCACCAATTCCATTTTTAGCATGGACACTCCTCCCTAATCCACGCTATTCGACGACAGCTTTACCCAGAAGTAAATGTCCCCAGACTACTTTGGCCAGATACTATTTTCTAATAAACTCTGTCTCTCCAATCCAAAAACGTTATATTTAGAAAACTTTATTTGCCTTTTCCTTAAGGAACTTAAAATATATGATATTATGGTCATTTGTCCTGAGCTTCTCTGCCAATCCTGCCTCGAACATATGACTGGCTTCATTCTCCACATTAAGGTCCAGCAGTGCACTATCCCTTGTCGTGTCTTCTACATGTTGATATGAGAAGCTCTCAGCAATAAATTTCAACATATTTGTCCCCTCTTAAAAGCACATGACTACCCCAATAATGTTGGATATTGAAAAGCATAAATAGAATTATCCTCTTATTGTTTTATACACAACAGTGATTGGTTACACAATAGCTCCTGTACTTTCTTCTAACTGGGCGTCTTAATATGACCCTACCAATGTATCTGTCATCTTTGTATTCCAGTCTCTATCCACGAAGCCTCAATTTGAAGGCCCTTCCACAACATCATCCCTCTTTACTGCAGTAATTGACTCCTTAATAAATAAAACCAAATCATGTCCAGTATAGTTCCTGTACTACAGAATATTAAGTTGTCAATTCTGATCTGCTTCAACCATATCACTGATGGCAAAAATTTCACTCCATCCAAAGCACATCTGCCTATCTCTGTACGCTCCTACAGATCCTAAGCACCTCCAAATTTCTGTATCCTAGTCAAGACCCTATACATTTCCCAATTTCTGTATCATCCTCCAGCCCCCTACAACTCTCCCTATCTCTGGAATCTCGTCCAGTCACAACAACGTTCCCTATCTCTGTTATCTCCTCCAGTCACTACACACCTCCCTTTCTCTCTAACATTTCTAACCCTCCACCCCAACTGATCTCCAGAACCTTCACCTCTTCCTGTAACTGAGGATTCCTGCAGCATGTACTTTGCTCCACAGGACTGGAACCCACTCTCGAAATTACATCCCTCCCTATCAGTATAAACACCTCAAGCTCCTCCAGTCCTCCTTATTGTTGTAAACTCTTCCAGTACCTACAGCCTTCTCTAACATCCAGCCCATAAACCCATCACTATCCAGGCAATATTTGTGTCCTGTTACAGCTTCCCTATATCTGTAACATTCTCCTGCACCCTTTACAACTCTTAAGATGGTGAATACAAAACCCCCTAATACCCTTTGATTGAAATGATTTCACATCCTCTCAGACCCAAATAAATTGCCTGTTATCCCGACACTCTTTTATCGTGTTTTGGACTCCCTGACCCACAGAAATAATTTTTCAACATCTGCCCAATCAAGCCCTTGCAATTCAAAATCTTTTATATTTCAATCAAATCAGGAATCCATTTCCTGAAACTCAAGAATATAGACGAAATTTATTCCGAAAGTGAAACCCACATTGCAAGCTGTGAAACATTAGTGTATTATTCAGTGACAGGTATCAGCCATTGCTGGCTGTGCCATCATGTATTACACATAGACTGTTGTTCTGGACAAGGGGGCAGTGCGCTGCCTACTTGAGCATTTGCAGTCAGTTTGGTGCACGGGCACCCACAATAATGTGAGGGAAATAAAGCCAGGGTTTTCATTAAGTGAAACTCATGGAATGGAGATGTATTTCCGTGTCAGGGCCGTCATTGACTTTATGTGTAACTTGCAGCGGGTGGTGTTTCCATGGATTTGTTGCCCTTGATATTGCAAATGGTCATGGATTGGAGGTGCTGTCAAATGAACTGCGGTAAATATCTACGATGTATCTTGTTGGATACACTGCTTCCATTGAAAGTTGATGGTGGAGGCAGTAAATGTTGTGGATTTGGTGGCAAACAAGGTGGACAGCAAATGCACCCTTCCTTATACAAGGACAGCATAACATATCCAGGTATGTTCCTAGATTTCTTTAGCAATACAAATTCATTATGTTACATTCAGCGACTTCATATAATTTAATTAAACATTTATCTGTTGAAATGAATTTGTAATTGGCCGCATACTCACCATGCCATTGCAACATGGAACACACGACCATAGGAATAGGATGAGGTTGTTGAACCCTTTGCGCTTGTTCCACAATTTAAGGACATTTGTTACATAACTCCGTTTACCTGCCTTTGGCCCAAATCTGTCACAACCTTTCCTTTGCAAAAAGGTTTGTTTCTCAGGTATTAAGGTGTAAACAAAGAATTAAACAATACCAATCAAAACAGGGAACAAGACGGATGCCGGGTAGATTACCTGAAACGTGTCAACTCAATCTTGACTATAGAAGGCTGCTGAGGGTCAATTTGAATGCCGAGGGAATGTGCTTCATTCATTGCCTTTTCTTCGGTTGAGAATATTTACTCAGAGGAGATTGTTCTCCAACAAAGACAGTTAGATTGTTTTTCACAGAATGGAATAAAATAAGTAGATTGTGTTCAGGATGAGTCAGGGAGGATACAGAGGAAAGGCAGGATATTGGGTGTAGGTAATGACGTGTATTTGAAGAGCCTGTGAATGCACACTGGGCCTCCTGCACTCTAACAATTCTAGCATTACGAATCCACTCGATGGATTAATTATTATTGAAAAGACAGTAAACAGAGTGTAGGACTTAGACGTAATTCTTTTGTGGGAATGTGTGCAGTGAAGAAGATGTAAAGATTTATGAAGATTGAACCGGCGTCCACATGGGCAGGATCCGTGCAAATATCATCATGTGGAAACAGAAAGTTATCTAATTTTTTTGATAAATTGATGTGCAGTATAATTCTTAAATCTTAAAACGTTGGAAAGTACAGTTTTAAATAAAATGTAAGTGTCCTTGTCTATAAGCTGCCGACGTCGAACATACAGGTGCAGCAAACTACTTGGAATGTCAGTGGAATGGGAACCTTTATTGTCCGAGGATTTCAGCACAGGAGGAGTGATGTCTTGCTTCAGCTGAGTAGGACCTTGGCCAGATTGTACGTGAAGGACTATTTGCAATGTTGATTCCTTATCTCAGGAAATATCTTACTGCCACAGAGAGATGGCAAGCAAGGTTCAATTGACTTCTTCCAAGGAACATTCTATCAAAGAGGGCCATGACAAACTAGATCTGTGTTCCCTAGTGTTTCAAAGAATGAGACTACACTTCATTGAAACTTATAAAATACTAATTGGATTCCTGCTTCAAACATATTTCTGGCTATCGGTGTAGCATTTATAAATTCCTAGAATTAGTCAGTTGCATTCTGAACTGTGTCTCAGAGAGAGGTTGTTGTTCCTCCGAACACAGGGATAGTAACAGACCGAATACCATAAGGCATCGCAACAACAGTAGGTCCAGCAGCTCACCGAATATGCTCTGCCTTTCTGTTCAATGATGTTTGTTCTGATAATCATCAACTCCATTTTCCTCGTAACCTTTGATTCATTGATTGATTAAAAATATGTCTCTCACCCTTGAAGATACTTAATGATCCAGGCTCAATAGCTTTCAGAACCTGCTACAATTGTTTCCCTTTCACTGATATGAGACTTGGTGGTTTTAATTCTCTCGTTTGTTTCTAGCACACCTTGTTGAACCTACATTTGATTGCATCTTGCTCCATCGCAAAACCTCTGTGGTAAAAGCACAGTAAGAAAAGAGGATCAGAACCTGTATTTTTTCCTTCTGTTCCCATATCAGTTAAGATACAGCTCATCCAGATCTGGGGACATGTCCACTCTTTTTATTCTGCGACTCTCCCCGATTCCAATAAGTCACTCTCTAAACTGAAGACTGATATGAAGGAGATATTTAACATATTCTCTGGATCCATGCACAGGCTGCCTCCTTGATCCCTAATATCACCATTCTTTCCCAAGTTATCCTCTTCCCCTGGTACGGCAATAGAACACCGCTGATGTTTTATCACACCCCATTTTTGCTTTTCTACTATTTCCTTAAGTTCAGTGTTGCACTTTCTTCTTTCTTGTAGGAATTCCATTGTTCTGCTCACTTTATAGCTGTTTTAAACTTCTCTTCACTTTATTATTCTGCTCTGAATATTTGCAGATGTTCAAAGTCCTGTTGTCTCATTTTCCTTCATTGGATCTTAGAGTGTAAAATATTGGGCCGATACTCTCATCAAATCCGTTTTGAGCATGAACACCGCTCCCACTCCACGCTGTTCGACTACAGCTTTAGGCAGAATTAGAATTCCACGATTTAAAAGGCATGTGGATGCATATATGATGAGGAAGGGTTTGGAGGGATATGGAACAGGTGCTTGCTAATGGGACTAGATTACGTTGGGTCCAGAAATAAACCATCCCTTGTTGTATCTTTCACATGCTGATACAAGAAGCTATCAGCAGTAAATTTCAACATATTTGTCCCCTCTTAAAAGCACGTGACTGCCCCAATAAATGTTGCATATTGAAAAGCATAAGTAGAATTACCCTCTTATTGTTTTTATACATTACAGCGATTGGTTACACATTGACTCATGTATTTTCTTCTAACTGGCGATCTGTAATATGACCCTAGCAATTATCTGTCATCTTTTTATTCTAATCGCTATCCTCGAAGCCTCAGTTGAAGGCCCGTCCAAGATATTGTCCCTATTTACAGCAGTAATTGATTCCTTAATTAATAAAACAACAAGATCTCCTGCCTATAGTTCCTATGCTACAGAATATAGAGTTGCCAATCCTGACTTCCTTCAACCACATCTCTAATGGCAGAACATGTCACAACTTCACGTGTCATTCTATTCCCTGACCACATCTGTCTGACATGTTATAATCCTAGCACCAAGGCAAAGGACATCCAACCTGGAATATAACACCAAGAACAGTCTGTACCTCATCTGTACTTCATCATTTCTTGTTTTTAAATTGATGCATCAAATGCCATTTTCCTGAACTGAGCGATCACCTCCACATACCATGAGTTTCTGGTGATTAATTTCCCACTCAGTGTGCAGGGGGACAGCCCTCAGTAATGGGCAGCGTTTACTAAGTCTCTCCGCAAGTGCATGTGCTCCCAACGATGCTGCTGGAGTGTGCAGGGTATCGGCTTGTGCTGACCCTTTGTGAACAATAATCACTCTCCTTCTGGTAGTTCAAACCTGCCTCTCATCATGTGGAGTTTCTCACAGAACATGGTTGGTGTCTTCCTATATTTTCCATTCCATGATCCTCAAGATATTGGGAATCGTACTTGCTCAGGAAGACAGCACCACAGGTAGTCCTGAAATGGAAAGCAGTCAGTAAGTCAGTTGAACAAGCCATTATGGAGTGGACAAGCTCAGATGAAGCATAGACTGTTTCACCCACGTTGTGGATTCTCATCAATTGGTAAATGTGGGAGAGATTGAGGTGTGTGGGTATAAATCCCTCTGGAAACGGAGCTGGAAGAAAAGAGAAACAAACAGTGACATTTCACAGCTGCCCTCGGAGAAACCTCACTCTCAGAACTACTACAGCTGGGGATTAGCACTTAATACATAAAACATACTTCGTTTTATTTTAGTAAATCTACAATAGTGAATAAGTTGTGGGTTTCTTTTTAATATGCCTTGCGGTCTCTTGATTAAATTTTAAAATATAAAACGTAGATATTAAGTTATCCTGGAGTAGTGTTTTGTAGAGCAGTAACACTGTGCCTTTTCCTGGGTCTGTAAAATGTTCTGGTGCAGAGATGGCCATTCGTAGAGTGTTGTGCCCTTCCTGTCAGATGTGTGCGATTAGGGAGAGTTTCAATGATCCTGATGATTATGTTGGCAGGAAGTGGGGTTGCAAATCCCATTGGATCGCATGGATCGTTTGGAGTGGGGCAGTTAAAGGCAGTTAGGAATTGACTGGGGGTCAGTGAGCATAATAGGTGGCAGTCTCAGGATGGTATGATATAGTAGATGCAGTCAGATGGATGGGTTACCTCCACGAAAAGTAGGAGTGGTAGGCAGGTAATGCAGCAGGCTCCCGTGGCTGTCTCCATCTCAAACAAGTATACTGGTTTGGAAAATTTACGGGGTAATAGACTCTCAAGTGATGCACTGACAGCCAAGTTCCTGGTACTGAGACTGGCTCCAATGTAATGAGAGGTATATCAGGTTCCAGATGATCAATGATGATAGGGGATTCTCTGGTATAGGGCACAGACTGCAGCTGACAGTGAGACATCAGAATGGGGTGGTGCCTCCCTGGTGCCAGTGTCAAGGATGTCTCCGAGAGGGAGCAGAATCTTCTCAAAGAGGAGAATAACCAGTGGGATGTCGTTGTACATTAGTATCAATGACATAGGAAAATAAAGGATGAGGTCCTGATGAGAATATGGCAAATTAGCCTGGAGGTTTAATAAGTAGGTCCTCAAGGATAGTAATAAGAGGATTAGTCCTGGTTCCAGATGCTAGTGACAGTAGGAATAGCAGGATGGAGGAGATGAATGAGTGGCTATGGACCTGGTGGAGGGGAGAAGAATTCACGTTTTTGAATCATTGGAATCTCTTGTGGGATAGAATCGACCTGCCTAAGAAGGATGGATTGTACCTGCATTGGAAGGGAAGATTTGCGAGTGCTACTTAGTAGGAACTGAAACTGTGAGGGAATAGGAGTAAACCCAAATAAATAGTGAGAAAACAGGTAAGTCTGAGCTTGATACTATTCAGAGGTCAGCCTGTCAAGGTGGGTAAGAGCAAGTCTCAGAATGAGGTCGGACTGAGCAGGGAAGGCAGATGAGCTCAGTGTATGGTTTTGAACATGGGACTTGGATATTATAAAAATTACAGAGTCATTAGTGAGGGATTATAGGACCAGCAACTTAATGTTCCTGGGTTTAGATGCTATAGCAAGGATAGAAAGGGGGCAACATCAGAGGGTGTGACGTTTTTGATGAGGGATAACATTACAGCTGGGTTTCAGGAGGACGTTCCTGGTCCTATATCCAGGCACGTTATTTGGGTGGTACTGAGAAATAAGAAAGGGATGGTCACCCCCGCCCAATAGTCAGCGGAGAATTGAGAAGTAAATTTACTGTTATCTGTTAGAATAAAATGGTTGCAATGATAAGAGGTTTTAACTTTACCAACATAGCCTCTGAGTGCTGTAGTGTTAAGGGCTTGGATGGAAAGGTATTTGTTCAGTGTGTACCAGAACATTTTGTGAATTAGTTTCTCGGATGTACCGACTAGAGAAGGAACAAAACTTGACCTTTTTTTTCCTTTATTCATTCCCATAGGATGAGGGTGTCACTGGCTGGGCCCAGAGGGCAGTGAACAGTTAACCACATTGCTGTGGGTCTGGAGTCACATGTAGCCCAGACCAGGTAAGGATGGCAGATTCCTTCTCTAAAGGTCATTATTGAACCAGATGGTGTTTTCTAACCAACAATTGACAATGGATTCATTGTCGTCATTAAATTCTTAATTCCACATTTTTGTTAAATTCAAATTTCCCTATCTGCTGTGATGGGAATAAAACCCAGATCCTGCGATGGTTATCTGGGTCTCTAGATTAACTGTCTAGTGATAATATCACTAAACCATTACCACCTATTCTCTTTGGAAATGAGGCAAGGTGAATGACTGAGGTATCAGTGGGACAACAGAACAGCACCAAAGATCCCACGGTATTGTGGCTCAGTGGTTGGCACTGCTGCCTCAACAGCAGTCACCTGGGTTTGATCCCAGCCTCAGGTGACTGTCTGTATAGAGTTTGCACATTCTCCCCAGGAATTTCCTCCAGGTGCTCCGGTTTCTTCCCACAGTCCAAAGATGTGAAGAATTGGTGCTTTAACCATGGTAAATTGTGCATAGGGTCCAGACGCAGTACATGAGGTGTTTAGATGTGCAGGAAAATCTCTGCCTGATTTGAAGAGATCCTTTGGGGCATTGAACAGAGGTGATAGATGAGGTGTGGGCACAGGTTTTACATCTCCTGTGGTAGCAAGGAAGGGCGCTGGGTGTGGAGGGTGGGTTTAAGGGATGGTGTGGACCTAACAAGGGAGCCGAAGAGGGAATAGTCGATGTGGAATGCAGATAGGGATGGGGAGGGAAATCTATCCCTGGTGCTTGGGTCTGACTGTAGGTAGCGAAATGGCAGTGGTTAATGCACTGTATCTGGAGATTAATGAAGTGGACGGTCAGTACTGGGGATTTATATGCTTATTGCGGTTGAAGGGGTGGGGTTCAAGGGAGGATGTGCAGGATGTGGAGGACATGCATTGGAGGGCATTGTTGATCACGTGGGAAGGAACATGTGATCAGAGAAAGCGGAAGCCTTTTTGGGATGTTCTGGAGTGGAATTGCTCCTTCTAAATGCAGATATGGAAGAAGTGGAGGAATTGAGTACAGGACTATACTCGAGAGTAATCAAGGGTGATAAGAGGGACATGAAATAACTCCATGAAATTGTTTAAGGAGAATCCAAAGATTATGCAAATACATCACAGATAAAAGAATAACCAGGCAGAGAATAGGACCTTTTAAAATCAACAAGGCGGTCTATGGAACCACATAAGCTGGAAGAGATATTATGCACCTATTCATGTCTTTTTTTTTACTGGAGAATGATCAGTGGGACCTGATCAGATGTATTTCAGAACTTTGTGGAAAGCTAGTGAGGTGATTGCTGGACCCCTTCTGAGATGTTTGTATCATCGATAGTCACAGGTGAAGTCCTGGAGGACGGCTGCAATTATTTTAAAAAGGTGGTAAGGAAAGACCGGGGAACAAGAGAACAGTGAGCCTTTTCATAGACATTCCTAGAGAACCGTTTCCTAGAGTTATAGGATTTACATGTGTTTGGAAAGATACGGCATGATTAGGAATAGTCAACCTGGCTTTGTGCGTGGGAAATTGTGTCTCACTAACTTGATTGAATCTTTTGAAGAAGTCACAAAGAAGGTTGAAGGGAGTCTGTGGACGTTAACATGGAATGCAGGCAGAACTAGCTATTTGGATACAAAATTGGTTTGAAGGCAGGACACAGACTGCGGTGATCGGGGTTTGCTTTGTGAACTGGAAGCCTGTGAACAGCAGTGTGCCGCAAGAATCGATGCTGGTCTTTTTATATAAATGATTTGGATGTGAATATGAGGTATGGTGAGTAGGTTTACAGAAGACACCAAAATTGGAGGTATAGTGGACAGTGAAGAAGTTTACTTCAGTTGAACGGGATCTTGATCAGATGGGCTGATGGACTAAGGAATGGCAGACAGTATAATTTACATAAATGTGAAGTGCTGCATTTTGGAAAGGCAAATTAGGGCAGGACTTATAACTTAATGGGAAGGTCCTGGAGAGCGTGGCTGAACAAAGAAACCTTGGAGTGCAGGTTCATAGTTCCCTGGAAGTAGAGTCACAGGTAGGCAGGGTAGTGAAGGTACACTTTCCACGATTGAACAATGCATGAATACAGAAGTTGTGATGTCCTATTGTGGCTATATAGGACATTGATTAAAGCTCTTCTGGAATTCTGTTTTCTGTTCCAGTCTCCCTCTTCGAGGAATGATATTGTGAAACTTGAAACGTTCAGATAAGTTTTGCAAGGGCTTTGCCAGGGTTGAATGGTCTCAGCTATTGGAAAACCCTAAATAGGCTGGGACTATTTTCCCCGAAGTGTTACAGACAGAGAGGTGATCTTGTCAAGATTTATAAAATCGTGATGGGCATGAATAAAGTGACCAGTCAGGCTCATTTTCCCATGTTTGGTGGGTACAAAACTAAAGGGCACAGTTTAAGGTGAGAGGGAAAAGATTAAAAGGGACCTTAGGGGCAACTTCTTCACTTCGAGGGTGGTGCTTGTGTGGAATGAACAACCTGAGGAAGGGGTGAAGACTAGTACAATTACAACGTTTAAAAGGCATGAAGAAGGACTTTGAGGGATATAGGCCAGCTCCTGGCAAATGGGAATCCAGGATTCCTGGTTGGCATGCATGAGTCCGACCATAGAATTTGTTTCTGTGTTGTACATCTCTATGCCACTAATAAATTAAACCTCCGATAGGTTTCTCTTTTATGGAGATGTAGCACAATTTCAGATAATTCTCCTTGGAGCTGAGAAGGTTAAGCAGTAATTTCGACCAGGAGCAGCTAGTTTTAAGGGATATTTCATTTACAGAGAGACCGAGAGAAATTATAAACTTTGTCACAATTTTTAGTAACTACTTTCATTGGCAAATAATGCAACGTGAAAATGTGAAGATTGTTTTACTCAGTAAGTTCTGAGCATCTGGAACAGTCGGAATGGCAGGTGGATGCTGATTCAGCAGTTATTCTCAAACAGATTTGGAACAACTTTTTAAAGGAAGATTTTGAGAGCTGTGGACAAATGAGAGGGGGTTAGGAAAGATTTGCAGCATCTCCAGAGGGAGAGAGTACAGCCGACATTCGGCTGAATAGACCCAGCTCCTGTGCTCTGTTTTACTGCCCCATTCACTGTGAATGATGAAGCTCGTCCCAGGGCAGAGAGATGGAGGATCCCACCACTCACCTCACAATGGGAGTGTGGTACTGCAACCAATGGGAGAGAATGAGGGGTGGAGCCAGCAGGATGACACGTGACCATGAGCTGTTGAATCCAGGTTCGCACCAATAGGAGGAGACTTCGTGTGGTTCTGCAGCCAATGAGACCTAAAAGGGGCGTGGCCAGCAAGGTGACACCTGACCATGAGCTGTGACGCAGTGTCACTGTGAGGTGGGGGATGTGTGGTCAGTGAGTGTGAAGGGAGTGAGAAAGACAGCAGAGATTGGGAGAGAAATGAATTTTGTGTGGGCTGGAATGTAGGCTGCCAGACCTGAATTAGAAACTCCCAGTGAAGTAAAATCAATAGAACTGCGGATGGTGTAAATCTGAAACAACAACCAGAGGATGCTGGACAAGTTCAGTAGGCCTTGCAGCATCTGTGAAGAGTTTTAAGAGTTAACATTTCGAACCCGGTGACCCTTTCTCAGTGCTGATAGTCGTAAAATGCTGGTTTATATGCTGAAGGAATGGTGGGGTGAGGATGTAAGGAGAAAGTGAGGTCTGCAGATGCTGGAGATCAGAGCTGGAAATGTGTTGCTGGCAAAGCGCAGCAGGTCAGGCAGCATCCAGGGAACAGGAGAATCGACGTTTCCTGAAGAAGGGCTTATGCCCGAAACGTCGATTCTCCTGTTTCCTGAGGATGTAAGGAGTAAAGGATAGGTAGGGATATAGTGAGAAGAAGAGTTGGATAAAGGCGT